>NC_137696.1:62996936-63051936 GCF_964034855.1 Anser brachyrhynchus | reverse complement strand
CAGCTGTATCCCCGGAGGATGCATATATAAAATCATCAGGAAAAGAGTGAACTGTTCCTGGTAGGAGGCAATAGGTACTGTGTGTATGTATCTTGGGTGTTTATCTTAATGAAGGATCTTAATGCAATGTGGGCTTTTGTTTCAGTTTTAACCCTGGTTGTGACTCATCTATAGTTTTCTGCTGAAGCTTGAATTTTACTGACTCCTTTTTCTTATCTGAAGCCACCACTTGCAACATTGGGTGGTTTGTCACAAGTATTCTCCAAAACAGAGTAGATAATTATAGCTTCCTGAATGGTTTGGTGTCACTATGTGGTTTTGCTTCTAGGATACTTGAAATAGCATTCCCAAATACCCTTCATTTTGTTATGCTCTTGCCAATCTTTCCTCTCACAAAAGGAGTAAAGCCCTTTGCTTTCCTGAGTCTTAGTTAAACTATCCGTGAAGCAGGTATATCAAGTAATGCTTACTTATTACCTTTTAAAGTTCTTTCTAAAATGTATAAAGTTCAGCATTATAAAGATGAAAAGTGAGGCAAAGAAATTCAGAAGCACTCATGCAGTCATTTTAAAGATTTGCTCCCTCTCCTGCCCAGGCAGGGTTCTCCCCTGAATATCATAGCCCATCAGTTTTAGCCTGTCTTTACTTCCATCCTTTCTGTAGTAATAAAGTTCCCAGGAGGGCAATAAAGCCAGACACTGAATGTACTTCATCCTATCTGAACCTTGTCAATTCCTTTGGATGTATCCCTGCAGGCTCAGGCTTTCAGTCATGTTACCTGTGCTTTTTCCCCTCCTCCAAAAATGCTCCTTCAGATAGCAAGTTTTCACTTGGCAGCAACCTTACTAGAAGGCTTTCCCTGCCTCTCCATTTCCTTTCACTCCCTCTTCCTGCCTAGAATTTGCTGCAGATGTATTTGAGTATGACCAACTCCCTCTTTCCTAGTGAGAGACCTTGTATTTGTCAGTGAAGTGAACCTCACTTGGCTGGGAAGTTTGGGTTAGGTGCTTCAGGGATGGACCCAACACCTGCATAGCTCTCTGAAACAACTAGTGAAATCTGTCATGATCAGGTCATGAACTAACCACAGGCTAAAGTGCTTTTTGAACTAAAACCAATGTCAAATAAATACAGATTAATAGTGTTCATGAACCATATGATAATAAGTCACAGCTAGGAAAAAAGGGATAATTTAATGGATAAACTGCTCACAGTGCAGGTGCTTCTCCAAAGGAGTTTTTCATCAGAAATTGAGATAGGCTTCAGAAGTAAACAATCATTACTTATTGTGTGAGAAAAAATCTCCTCTCAAACTGCTGTGGTTATCTTATGACTAGCGGGGCCTTCTGTGCATCAAACACTTTAAATACTCAGTTTATAAGAAATTCTTAATCTTCTGCATGTATATGGGAAATATGTCCTCTGCTTTATTCCATAACTCAGAAAACTCTGAGGTTAAATTCTAAAAGAGTGCTCATTTATAAAGTTAAAAACATGGAGAAGGAAGTCTTTTACACCCCAGACTTTTCAGCAGATGATAGTTTTCCCTTTGCTGAGTATACTCTTCCTAGAACATTCTGTAGGATAATCAGAAGAGGACCAAGGAAGACATGATTTGCCTCAGATTGGCTAGTTCATTTCCAAAACACTGTGTTGAAACTCATTGCCTTGCTGCAATTTGTGAGTGGATGGGATCTATTGATGGGAAGAGATGAATTCTCTCCACAACACAGCAGACTTTTGTGAAAATGGATCCCCTTATAAATGGCCCAATACTCTCTTTGAAAAACAGATGCCAGAAGCAGTTGTGGGACATTGTGTTTCAGCTCTAGAGACTTCCACTTCTAAGAATAGAGTAAAGGATTCATTATTTATCTAAAAAAGGCCTTTATGTTACAGTTCAGCGACTGCTGAACAGCCGTGTGATCTGTCTTGTGTAATGCCCTTACCCCCTCCTTTCCCCATTTGGAGAAGAGTAGAGACTTGTACTAGCTCAGAACATAGTTGCACAGCTCACTGTCTATTGTACTCCTTCACTCTGTTTATTATGGTCCATTAGATAAACATGGTGTTGAACAGCCACTCAGCTGCTGATATATACAGCAATGCTGATAACATGCTCTATGTTTAGAAGGAAAGCAGTGAGTCGCGGACTATGTTGGATATGTTTACGTATATGTGTGTGCTTTTTCCTCAACAACAGAGTGTTTCCATCACAAAGTCCCTCTGTCTGAGGAAACAGGCAGTTTTTTAAATGATAGTCTTTTATCTTTTGTGATGGATATTTTTTCATGTTGCTTCTCAAAATATTGCCTTGCATTTCTGTGTCTGGGTAAATGAAGTGAGATACAGACCCCTAATCTTTCTTGTCTCCTATAGGAAATTGTAATTTAAATACAGAAGGAAGGATGCTACTGGCTAAATATGCACTTTACATATGCAGTGTCAGAATTTCTGTGTATATCAGGCAGCTGACCTCATTCGGGAGCCAAGCGGTTGAACAAGTTACATTTTACAAAATCACCTAATCATATTTTTCAAAACTGGTTTAGCCACTTAAGAGCCAAGATTTGAGAATGGGACTTATCTATTCCAAAGGCATACCACTTTGCTGTGTTCTGTGTTGACATCCAGATATGTACACAGCCCAACACAAAAGCTCCTCTTGTGCTTCTGAAAATGTCACCCAAAGCAAACATTACTCTGAAAACCATGTTCTGTGGAGGGCTGGTCCAAGATCAGTGAGTACAAACTTGGAAGGAGTGGACAGACCAGGGAGGGCTGACACTGCTGCCAGTGTGGAAGGGCAAATGGTCATTCAAAGCACAAGATGATTATACAAAGCACCAAACAGAACACTGATGTTGCCCTTAAATTATGAGAAATTGAGTCTTATTCTCATTCTGCACATGAGAGAGTATGGGGATTTTTCTTTTAGCCCAGGATAATAGGTGCAGCGTGGCAGAAGTCCAGCATCACCTTTCACAGGCCAGCTTTTTATTGAGCAGATGTCATGATCATACCATCACAATGGAAACAAAGATAGTGACTAAACTGATGTGATTACTGCCTATTTCTTGTTCTATGCTGGATAAGGTGCACACATGGTGCATATTAAGAAGTATAAAAGTTCTGGTAATACCTCTGAGGCCTCATGAGAAATGACCAGGTTCTTTCTGAAAAAGCCTATCATGTAACGCTTCAGAGCAAAGTAGTAAAATAATGTGTTCATTCAAACATGCGTTGCATAGTATTTAAATATACATTTTAAAACACTTGGATTGCAGGCTACTATGCTGCAAAAAAACCCAACCCAACCCAATCCAACCCAACCCAACCCAAAAACTAAAACAACAACAAAACACACCAAAAACACCTAAAATGTGATGGTTCATTATAACAGAAGGAGTTTGGTGACTGATACACTCTTCCCCCCCCCCCCCCCCCATAATTATGGTGTTAAGAAAACAAAACAAAACAAAAGTAATTCTGTTGAACCTTTAAACATTTCAAAGTTCTTTCCATGAACTCATGCGAAAGAGCTCAAATTGTCTTTCAAAATCTTCCTTACATATACATTCAAATACAGTGAATCTGTCTTACAGCTCGTTTTCCATTACAATGCTTTTGATTTCATGTAAAAATTGTATTGATCACAGCACAGGTGTAAGTGTTAGGTGCCTTTCTGAGTGAGAAGAGTACTGAGAGAAATGACAGCCAGAAGTGCCATGCCTGGTGCTTATCTCAGCTTATCTCAGGCAGTGATGGACACCAATCCATGCACAAGTGTAAAGAGACTCACAGACTACCAGCTCTGCCTTCTTCCCTGCTTACAATGTGAGGTGAAACCTCTGCCTCCTATGGCCCACAGTGTGACAATGGGAAGAATACACAGAGACAGGCTTTCAGGAAGGCACAGCTCTGGGTGGGAGATGACCTCTTCTTGTTACGGATGCTTCACTGTGGAGGGCTGTAGGCTGGCTGAGCCAGGGAGGGCTCTGACTCAGGGCTAATCAGTCCCTGTGAGCATGAGTAATACGGGTTGTCTTGGGTCCAAGTTGCAGATGCTATGGGTGCTTTCCCACCAAACCACACAGAGTTTAAAGGCAGAACTGGAGAAAGAAGAAATAGATGAGGAAAGGACAGGAAATGTGAGCAAAGAGAGTAGTCTAGCCTAAGCACTGAAATCTCACTTGGCTGTACATTCTTGAGGTGCAGCTGTGCCCTAGAAGGGTGGTGAGGTCAGGGGAAAGGCTGCAGCACAGGTGCTGCAGTGGGGCCACCCTGGGGAAGGGAGGGACTGCATGTGGCAGGCCCCGGTCTGCTCCCAGCCATGGGGTCTGCCCCAGGCAGTGCCCAGCAGGGTTGAGGAGAGTGGGGAGAAGCTTCCAGGGCCCACCAGAAAGTGGGAGAGAGTGGTGGGGCTTCTCCAGCCCCCTCGGTGCCAGGCCAGGAGGGAGCAGCCCTCAACTGTTGGGCCTGGAGATAAGCTCCATCCCCCAAACTCCCCCTAAGCAGGACATAGATAGGCCTGGGGGCTTCAAGCTGGGGGAGGTGAGAGCATGGAGAAACTGAAGGCACTGCTGTGTCCCTGCTCTCCCTCACAGCTTCTGAGTGGCACTTTCAGTATTGCCTGCAACTACCAGGGGAGGCAAAACACCAGGGGAAGTTCAGGTTGGAAATTAGGAGACATTTCTTCTCAGAAAGAGTAGTCAGGCATTGGAACGGGCTGCTCAGGGAAGTGGTGGAGTCACCATCCATGGGGGTGTTTAAGGAAAGGTTGGGCCTGGTGCTTAGGGATGTGTTTTAGTGGGTGGTACTGGTGGTAGGGGGACGGTTGGACCAGAGTGATTCTATGATTCTATGATTTAGCAAAATAGCCCATGTAGAATTTATATTACTGCTGGTAATTTTAGGCACGCTATTCTTACTAGAAGGACCTACTTCCAGATGCTATCAAATCATCAAAATATCTGCAACTAGGCACTTATTTTGCTCTTATTCCCTGATTTCCATCCAATCAGATGTTTCTTACACCTGATGGTCTCTTTTACAACAAGTTGCTTAGTGTAAAATATTACTTCCAAGTACAATTTGCATCAGTACCTTTCTTCTGACTTCTTCATCTGACCTCCTGCAATGGTTATAAGGTTTGGGCAGGGAGAAAAGGCAGTCACACATAGGAAATATCCCAAGTGTATTTCTCATTGAATGTTGAGTTGTATAGGATGCCTATTGTCCTTGCATGCCTTCCTAATGACAATAGTAATAATACAGTAAGTCTAAACTGTCATTCATGCACAGGAAAAGTGTGGTCAGGACAGAAGCAAGTAATCTGAAGTGTTAGTGTACATATGCAATCAAATAGTATAAATCTTCTTTCTCTACAGTAATTTGAATGAAGAAGACTTCATCTCAATAAGCAAATGCATTCAGAGTGTAATATTCTATTTAGATAGAGAAGTCAGTAAAACAGTATATTAATTCTGGTTTAGATGGTAGTGCAAGATTTCTTCATATCTTTAGGCAGTGTCAGTTATTGAAATAATTTCTAGTTTGGTTTTATTTTCACATGATTCACATGATAATACCTACAGCTTTTATACAGCACATTTTTCTTAGGGCTGTCCAGGGCTGCCAAAATTAGCACTGTTCATTAAAATGGAATGAAGATAGATAGAGGAGTGGAGTGATGGAGTGGCAAAATACAAGCCAAAGTAAATCATGACATATCTTCTCGTTTACAATCTCATGAAAATTTACATTGGCATTTAATTTCCCATCATTCACTTCCAAGTTTCCTGCACTTGTAAGGTTGTGTACTCTTTCCATACTCTTTTCTTAGAAAAAGTCAAATGAAGATCAGTAGCAGGAAGGAAAGATTTCTCTTTGATACTGCAAATTCTATATCACCATGATGGGAAGCTGACCAGAACTGATATGTCGTTGTCTGGAAAGATCAGCAGTAATGCCAGGAACATTAAAAGCCTGAGCTATTTCAGTGATAAATGCAATACACTGTTGATTAAATCCATACATAAAATGATAAATTGCTTTTATGACAACTATAGCTACAGCTGACACAGTTCTAGGTGATTCTACTTGTCCCCTGTGTACTTTTCCTGGTCTATACAGTTCCTGTGTGCCAGTGGAGTCTATACTTTTAAGAAAAAATGCTTGATAATGGTGACTGTCCTCATAATTGGTGCTTTCGTGCAGTTTAATAGCTGTATTTTGTACAAACATTTGCAAATGGAAAGACAGAACTTTGGAGATATTTGGAAGAAAAGGTTGTACATTTAGAATGACCACTGGAGCATATTCTTCACACCAAAAAGCCAAGCATGCCAAGTGGATTAGATAGATAGATTCATCTTCCGTGCATTTCCCATTATGTAAATGGCACCGTTTTGACTGCACTGAATAGCAGTGTACTTTGGTGTGCAGCATCTTCTAGTTCCAATGAAAGATTTCAGGATTTGGCCTTGAGGGAATTTTTCTTGACTTCAAGATCTGATTAACAAAAGCCAACTGTTAGTCAATACATGGTCATTTTTCATCAAATAACGTGTTTGACAAATCAGTTATTCTGGCATTCAGTCAGCTTTTTTAGGTTGTTCATCAAATGTATTACTTGACATAGAAAACATTTGTCAAACAAACATAATTGATAAATTTCTCTAACATTCTCTCATGTCTTTATCTACGTTACAGTTTTGCCTTACAAAAATCCGTCCACTCTTTACATCCCCACCTGCTCCCCCTCCATCACCCTAACAGCAATAGGAATAAATATTTTCCTTGTCATCACTTCAGTGTTTCTTCATAAAGTTTTGGAAGAGGATATAAGCAAGAAGGGCAAAGATCAGATTTTTTAATCTTTCATTGCAGCAGTTCCTTCTAAAAACACCACAGTTTTAAACAGTTTATTTATGACTTTAAGAACAATTGGAGATGCTGGTGGAAGTGGGGAATCAATTTAACTCCATTAAAATTCGTGGTAATATGTATATCACAATATTGTGTTAGGGTCACATATTGGAGATCTGTATAGTACAAGCAGGAGGCTTAGGGAAATAAGGACATACCTGATTTGCCTGTTGAGATCGGGCAGGCAAAGGATGGGTTGGATGACACCATCCATTCAATGGAAGCCTGACATGGGCTAAGGCAAGCAGCCTGGTCTTACAAAATGGGGCTCTGTTCCCTGAGGGTAGATTGGATACTGCTTCTGTAAAGCTCTGAAATATCCCCTGTAACTTCTGCAGGTTGAATTTTGAGGGGAGGTGTTCTATGTCTGTCTGTGTGTGGGGAAGTAGTGGTGATGAGAATGAAAGTCTTTCCAGAGGAACTTTGTGAGTTCCTTATTCCTGCATGCTGTGAAAAAAGCAACCAACCAACCAAAAAAAAAAAAAAAACCCACCAAAAAACAACCCAAAGTCCCTACTTCCTACTGCCCCTAAGAGTTTTCCATCACTGGATTGACATATTTATTATTAATGTATATCTTTGCCTTCTAAAGCACATGTGAAGGAGATGACCTGTCCACTAGGAATCCTAATATTCATGACAGTAGAAATTCTCACGGACACTTTATCGAAAGCCTTTGTCTACAGGGTCACAGCTGCCTCCCTAGACAGACTGTTTGGCACTAGCCATTTCTGTTGGAATCTGCAGTTAGCAGACATTAGTATATAATCCAAACAAAAAAAGGCAAAGGGCCAATTGCTATGCAGTGTGGTTGCAGCCAAGACATACTACTTAGCTTCAGGTCCAGTGAGTGGTCCTGTTTTGTTTGGCAGTAGAGGTGCACACCAACTTTAATTTCTGAAGAATGTCTTAAATAAAGAAATCTGCTTTCTTCAAGTGCCTACATCCTTAGAAAAGGATCACGAGGAAGAAACATGATCTTATGTTGGCTTACATATTTTGCCCAGCTTCCTTAAGAAATTGACTTATCAGTCATTTCATCTCTTCTGTCTGTTATCTTCCCACAAGCAAACACCCAAGAGCCCACATCTTTCCTGCTCAATAGCTGTGTAACCCATTAATCAACTTAAGAAGTGTTGGTAGAAGGATAAAAAAAATCATCAGGATAGATGGCATGCAGTGGCTAGATAGAAACTGTAAAGAACATATGGGGAGAAATCCTGCTTGAATTGAGTCCCTTATCCATTCTGAGAGCATCTCAGTGGCCAGTCAACACACGTACTGAGCAGCTGCTCAGGACAGCATAGCCCTCAGTCAGACAAGCCACATAATGGTTTATGGGCAGTAGGAGAAATGAGAAAGCTAGGTGAAAGATGATGTTTTGGGGTAGTGGAAGGGACTGCAAGTGTTAAGAGAGAGAATTAGGGAATTTCGTTATGAAAGGAACTTTTTTTTTTTTTTTTAATAAGCAAACAGTTATGTGTTGTGCATCATCCTGTTTATCATTGCTGGTGTTCCATTCAGGCCTCCCACAGGAATGCCTGTTCACAGGATGTATTTAGATTACAGTGATCAGATTCCATCACACTGTTCCACACTGAGAATCAAAACTGTGCTGCTTGTTTTAATTTTCAGCAGAAATATTAAACATTGCCTATATGGATGCATAAACTCTTCTTTTTCAACTAAGGATATAAACAATAATATCTCTTCCCTAGATTTTCTTTCTGTAAAACTAGTTGTCCTCTAATTCAGTATTACAAGCATTGACTTTTATTATGGGGTCAAAGCTATACAGCCTTATGTAATAGTGACTGAAATATTGGAATAGCTCTGTACTGTCAATATTAACTCCAACCTTGACTTCATATGCCTCCCACCATTAAATGTTTTATCTTATGTGTCTTACAAAGCTTGTTTGTTTAATTGGGTCTCCAGATGGAGAAAGTTGGAAGGGTCTGCAGAGCCTGCCATGTAATTAACTTCACTCAGCTGGGTCTTGATGTTATAGCAGGTTTTGACCACCAAGCAGTGTCAGAGATTTACTGTGGTTGTCTCTACCTTCAGAAGTTGCTCAGAAAGTTAGTTACTTGTGGTAACAACCATAGAAGGCAAGCTTTCTAATCCTGGGAGATATGTCTGTCATTAACTAACATTTTCTCATAGTCTTGTAGGAGGGCTCTGAAGATATTGTTTCTGCAGCTAGTGCTTCGAGTGTTAAGAGGGTTGTCCTGGAAGTGGTTGGAAGGACTATCAGCTTATCTAGTGATCTTAGGTTCTGTGTAAGCAACAAATGGTGCCAGCAGGTACAGTGCCTCTGAATTGGAAGATCTCTGACGATTGGTTCACACTCCAAGCCTCATCCCAGAAGTGGAAGCATTATAAATCCCTGTCTAACCACGTGCATGGGATGCTGGCAACCTAGACAGTCCAGAATATGTCAAGCAGCGTGGTCTGGCCTGTTTATTGCTGCAAAACAATCAACACGCATATGACTGATATGGTCAAGACTGTGTTTGCTGCACGCAGAAGCCTGGCTTCTGGAAGTACATGTAGCTTCTTGCAAGTGTTGCATATTGGCAGTAAAGATATGGGCTGGTTGCAGCAATCACTTCAAACTGCCATTTATCTCTAGCAGCTTGCAGGCTTCAGGATAAGGTCAAATCTATCATACAGCAATGACTCCAGGCGATCTTGGACTGCCTTGAGAAGACACCAGTGATTAAAACTAATGGTAGCAGAGTGGGCCCAGGGCTGAATTTTCTCAAAGCCAGCTTGTGTATAGCAGCCACTGTGAAATGGGCTGGATGTCCTCAGCTAGTCATGTATGCCAATACCTGCATCCAGAGGGTCACTTGGATCAGCAGGACACCTTCTATCCAATTATCAGGCAGGCAGTGGTGAAAAAAGATGGGAGCTCTTTTTGCAGTGAGTCTCACCAGCAGAGACACTCTGGCTTTTCTTCTTGTCTGGATTTGCTAGTTTTCTCTGCTCCTGCAGTCTTGTTTAGAAGCTTTACTACTCTCTAAACCTGTGAAATAGGTGGGATTCAACTTGTTTTGATTACAATCACCTAAAATTTGGGCATATAATCTGATATTTTGCAGTCAATGAAAAAGAGATTCTTTTTTGCAGCATGTAATTCACCCTATGAATCTTAGGCACCTGCTTTGGTATGGTTCACTGTGCCAAATCTAGCTTTAATCTAGCTAAAGCTGGATTGTAAATTTCTAAAAGGGTAGATGATGCTTTCTGCCAAAGTCTGTGCCAGTGTCTGTAAAATGGCCATGACCAGGCATAATGATGAAACTTATTTTCTTCATGATCAGTAGAAGTCTGGCCAAATACAGCTGATACCGCTGCTGTGTGTGGTGACTGAGATGAATGTTGAATTCTTGGTCAGGAAAAGCAACCCACACAGGGTCAAGAAAGAAACTTTATATGTTGGGAACCATCTGGTGGATGCTGTATCAATGTTTTGAACTAAGTTCAGTCTTGTATGACATTTCTGAGATGTAACATATGATTGGTAATTATCCAGGAGGGGAAATGTGAATACAGACTGGTCTTATTTCACCAAATGAGTTCCTGACTAATGAATTGTCACTGAGGTTTTTTTTTACATGTATAGATGTCCTTAGACTAAAAAATTTCTGGCTTATGGTTTCAGCCTAATCAAGTATGAAGACTGTATGGAGTGGTTGTGTCCTCACCTACAGTGGTTCCCACACCCAAACTGTAGGATGCTTCTGTTGAGAAAACTTTTTGTGAGGTATGTTGCAAGTCAGTGACTTTCAGCAAAGAACAGTTAGTCTTTTGGCAAAGCATTCAGGGCCTAACTGCATCCCCAGAAAATTATATTAAAGTTTCCCCACCATAAAGACTTAATTTTCTAGCCTGTGACAAACTGATCAATTGCTTGATCTTGGTAATAGGTAATGGCAAAAGATCCAAACTCTGGATATCCCTCTCGTGTTTTTTGGGATGTCTCTCTTCCTTGACTAAAGAGAACTAGCATTAAAGGTCATCCTCATGTGCTATGGAATGCTTCCTACTGGAGGTAAGGTAATCTTGCAGCACCGGATTGTCTCTTCTTTCCATTAGTTTGAGGTCTCATGTGGAGCCTAGTCTTGGCCTGCCTTGTTCCGGGTAGCTTTAGAGCCTACACTGAAGCATCTGTGCAGAAGGGAATGACAGACCATTTCCTAAAGTTCATTGCCAAAGCTCTGGAAGAGCCAACAATTCCTGTTTGAATCCCAGTGGACAGAACTTCAGGAAAAGCAAAGTCACCAAACAGACAAAAGCAAAACCATGGCATGCACAAACTAGTGTGGCTTGTGCCAGCTGCTGGGTGTTGAAGCTCTAACGACTTACAGCTGGAGCAGGAGTCCATGTTCAGGAAAGGCTGAACCATAGTGAGCAAAAAAAAAAAAAAAAAAAGGGAAATACAGCCAAATGGAAGCTCTGAGATCATGGCTAGAGAAGGCTGGTGGCATTCAGAGTCTTCTGAAGATACAGAGCAGGAGTAGCAGGACTAGACCAAATTGTCAAATCCAGGGAAACGTTTGCATGGACCAGATATTAATGGAAAAAAAAGATACCTGTATGGAAGCAGACTGAAAAAAAAAAAAAAAAAAGGGGTTAATTTTACACAAGAATGTGGGTTTCAACCAGAGCAGGGCTGTGCATGATATTGCCACAACAGTAAGTTGGAGACCTCAATACAGATTTATGGTGCTATCAAAACACAGTCTTCGTTTTACTAACTGCTCTGTCTGTTTAATGGTACTTAAGGGCTTTACTGCAGTTGGGCATTTTATTGTGTTTAGACATGGTTTTAACAACTGAGTTAGCTCACATGATGCTGCCAATTGCAGTCAGAGCAGAGAAATATGTCTTTTTTCAGCACTGTAACATAGTAGACAGGGTTATATTTTAGCCTTACAGAGTTTAAAAATGGCTGGAGGCCATTGAACCGAACAGAGCTTCTCCCATATTTGCTGACATCCAGTTCATATGGTGTCAACTAACTTCATTTGTTAAGAATTTTATTTAAACAAGGTAAAAAATTTCTAAATGAGCAAAACTTTAGAGTGTTATTCCAGCCTTGAATGAGTCTAATGGAGAGCAGTGAGCTGGGAGGAGGAGACAAGGACAAAATAGGAAAACGCAGACAGATCCAACCTAAAATCAAAACTGTTGCATCATGAACAACCAACTATTTTCTTCTAACTGTTCTTTTTTAAATTGTTGAACTTGCTTGAAAACTAATAATGTGTCTTGCTTGACTTTTAAAGGACAAGATCATTTCAATTTTAAAGGGTGAAAACAAAATCTAAAATTCATGCAAGGAAGAGAGGAAACTTAGCTGCTGTCCTGCAGCTTCCATGTCAGCACAGGAGTGATATGCTCTGCGGGAAACTGATTCAACTTTTTTATGAGCCATCAATGATTTATTAGAAATCCTGATGGTCTTCCCAGGAAGCATTTTTCATTGGGTGACAGGAGATGACATACTGCACTGATCTGTAGTGCTATTGTCCCTCTCATCCCATGCTCTCTTCCCAAAATACCGTTATGCAGCGTTGGGTATGGAAGTAAGTTTGTGGCATGCTAGTGTAATACCTAGATTTCCTAAAATCAGATGGCAGGAAGCATACTTCAGATACTTTAAATAGGGCAGAAACATCCTAAAATTATCCTAAAAATGATAACTTAAGGTTACTATTTATTATTAGCCACAGATGATTATTTCAGAGGTAGCTTTGGCTTTATTCAGTAGTAAAGCTGTCACCAGCTATGCACAGTGGCCACTCTTCTTTTCAGTAGCCAGCTTTGGGCAGTGGATCAACTGAATGCCTTAAATTCTCTGTTGAACCTTGGCAGTATTATGGAAGAAGCCTGCAGCCAATTCAAGGGTCCCTGGTATAGCTCCAGCAGCTTAACAGATGGATCACTAGAAAGTCTCTTCTCTATTTTTCTGTTAAATATTCATGGAGCCAGCATGTATATAGGCCCAAACATGCCCCTGGAGGTGCCAGCAAGGGTCTCTGATCCGGGGAAGATGTTAAATTGGCCAGTGGAAGTCTGAGGGTAGAAATGTTTTCTGCAAGAATCCATCCTTGAGTGCAGAACGTGGAGTGACAGCCATATGTGCAACTGTGCTGGTGAATATGTCTGCAGTGCATGCTTATACAATCTATTAATAGGCTGGTGGCATACTGAATGTTAATGTGGGGAAACAGGGAGTGAAAGACAATAAGGAAATGCCTTGAAATAAGTTGAAGCATCAACCACAGTAAAAATTTTCTCGTTTGATTGCAGTGAAGTTGAAGAAAAAATAAAAACTGCATTCCCCACCCCCATTAGAATACACAGCTCTTATTTTCTGAACGCACTGCTGAAAACATTGCTAAATGCAAGCCCATACAGCCCTATAAATAACTTAGTGTTTTTAGATCCCAGTCAGAGCCAGAATTATGTTTTCTTCTTATATTTAATACCAACGTTGAAACAACAGACAAATATACCTCTGGAGTACTGGGGTCCATATATAAGTATTGGGTTGCCTTTTGGGGCTCTACTGCATCTAGATTTTTTTCTTAACTCTGAAATATCTACAGAGCCTTAGGATTGCTCTTTTAAAGGCTCCCTTTGGTGAAATAGAGGGTGCAGTTTTCTGACCTTGACAACTTTCTCTTCTATTTCTGCTGCTATATCAAAGAGAGAGTTTATCTCTAAGTTTCTTTAAAAATGTTGCAGGAAAGTGATTTGTGGTAGTTACAGTGGACTCTACTGCATGGAGTATGTATGAAGAAATAAAAAAAAAAATCCTGGGAAAGGTCATACCTAGTCCATCTTGAAAGGTTTGCACCCAATTCTTTGAAACTACATAATGCTGGCCAGCTACTGTACAGCCAATATTACTGATATCATCAATTGGAATAAAGGTGAAATATTTCAGGTGAATACAAGCCTTTTCATAACATGATAATGTAACATGAACATGTTGCAATGAAGAAGCAAACATTTCTGTGTGTTGTGCTTTAACCCCAGCAGGCATCTAAGTACTACACAGCCACTGTCACTCTCCCCATGTGGGATGGGAGAGAGAATAGGAAAGGTAAAAGTGTGAGAACTCATGGGATGATAAAGACAGTTTACTAGGTAAAGCAGGAGCTGTGCATACAAGCAAAGCAAGCCAAGGAATCAATTTGCTACGCTACTAGGTGTTCAGCCATTTCCAGGACAGCAGGGCTCAGCAGACCTAATGGTTTCATGGGAAGACAAACTCCATTACTCTGAACATCCTCCCTTTCCTCCTTCTTTACCTCAGCTTTTATTGCTTAGCATGATGCCACATGTAGTGGGACATCCCTTTGGCCAGTTTGGGTCAGCTGTCCTGTCTGAGTCCTGTCCCTGCTCCTTGTGGACCCCCAGCCTCCTCACTGGCAGGGCAGCACAAGGAGCAGAAAAGTCCTTTGCTCTGTGCAAGCACTGCTCTGCAACAAGCAAAAATACCAGTGTGTTATCATGTTATCACCACCACCTTCATCAAAAATCCAAAACACAGCATCCCACAAGCCTCTATGAAGAAAATTAATTCTGTTCCAGACAAAACCATGACACTGTGTTTGCTAGGGGCACGGTAGTCTTAGGTACAATAAACATTTAAATTAAGATGGGATACCTGGAAAAGGCTGCATTGCAGACTGCTCTTTTCTTTTACTCAGTAGTGTAATGTTTTATGCTTCCTAAATTAGGCTAGAGCTGTTTCCTCTTTAGCCTGAGGTTCATATAGCTGCCTAAGTTGTTTACCTCCGAACCAGTTCTAATACATTTGTAGAGTAGTTACATTAATGAAAGAAAAATAATGTTCCAGTACTATCTTATATTTCCCAAAATAATGCAGCAGAGTATGTTTCCAAAGACTAGGGCATAGACTATGCAAAAACTCTGAGGTGTTTTAAATAGTACTCAGATACACTTAAAGTATTTGTCACAACCTGAGTGGTATAGCATGACAATTCTTTAAGATGCAGCTTTAGTAAAGTAATAAACTACACATTGCAGCTAATACAGTTAAACATTGTATCCAACATAGTCTTATGGTTCTTGTAGCCCAGGAAGATCTTTTCTCTGTGATGAATAGAGATATTTCTGAAAAGTAGTTGTTCAGTTAGCTCAAGATTAACACAAACTAAATATTTTTGAAAATGAGCCCAAAGTATTTATACTGAATTTCGGTTACAAAAGGGAGTGTAGAGAGTATCAATGAAAGGAGGCAGTACAGCAGAAGGAGATTAAATTGAACACTTGTAAATGAACATGCTTGAAAAAGTAAATGCTTAAATACATTGAATATTTCTGCTGTTTTTGCAACCAACTGGGAGGGGCAAGGAGAAATAAAGTAATCCAGAAAGAAAGTTGTCTTCTTTTTCCTTCAGTAAAAGTTTGTTCCTTGTGTCTGATTGTTCAGACCTTCCCTGCTTTTTTTTTTTTTTTTTTTAAGAGAGGAATAGTAAATGAAAACTGGTATAAAGAATGGCCAGACAACCCAGACAACTGACATTTATGTTTAATCTAAGATTGGATGTATGATTTCAAAGCTTCTCAGCAGTTATGTTTAATTTCTTTTGCTGGAGTGTATGACTGGCACATTTTTGACCCACTGCTTGTTCGGGATAGACTGCTTTCACTGCTGATTCTGTTTGTGACCATGACCATCTCACTTAATTCTTCAGATTTCACTATGTCTATTAGAAAAATGAGTATTAATTCTTGCCTAAATGTTGATACATTGAAATGTTGAATCATAAAAGCATGGATTAGTGACTAATTACTTAATAACTGTATTAAAATCTTCAGTCAGAAAATCCCCTTTAAGTGTACAAAGAACATATTAATCAAGAACATAATGTCACTTGTGCTTTTGGACAGGAATTTAGAAAGTATTCTCGTCAATAGAACCATAGAATGGTTTGGGTTCAAAGGGACATTAAAGATGGTCTAATTCCAACCCCCCTGCCTTAGGCAGGGACATGTATACTAGCAACTGAAAACTCGTTTTTCAGAAATGTTAGGTACCTCATCTTAAACATTTTTTAGAGTGTAATTTTGTTGACCTCTCTAAATCTCATGGCTTGAATAATTTATAACATAGAGTAAATAGAATAGGTCACTTAGTGAAAATGAATCTAGTAGATGAAAATTTATTTCTGTTCCAGAATATATCCTTGCTCACTGGATTTTGAATTCTTCATCTGTTTATTTATTTATATAAGTAATATATATATATATATATATGTATTTTTTTTTTTTGCAATGGCTATCAACAGTTTCCTATCAGTACTGGAAAATTTCTGTTAAAACTAAGAAGGAAACAATTGTCATGTTCTAGCAAAATGAACAGCAATTTTGAAACACATCATTTGGTCAACTGTGAAGTGTTTTATTTCTGGTCACTTTTTTTTTTTTTTTAAATAAACAACCACCATTCCAATTTTAGAAGTAGATTGTAACTGAGGAATAATTTTCCTTTTTTTTGAATAGTGAAAAAAAAATGTTGACATCTTCAGAACATCTCCAACATTTTTTCCAAGTAAAGAATTTCCCAAAACTGACCTGTTCCTGGGAACACCTTTGGCTTTAGTCAATCGGTTTTTAAGAGAGAAGCAAGTTATGGAAAACTCTTGATTAATTTTTATTTTCAGTAGTATTTCATTAGTATTTATTTCACAGTTGTACTGTTTGTTAGATAAGTGAGAAATGAACTTCACAAACATGTGTGTTAATTATAGTACGTTAAGATAAGCAACTGAAAGTTCTCATTTCCACTTTGACTGATACCAAACTAACTTATCTTATGATATTTTGACACATCTCTTTAAAACCCTCTGCTAAATCAGGAAGATAAAAAATAAATGTGAGAAAACAGACAGCAGAAGAATATAATTTTTAAAATGAGTCGAGAAGCTTTAAATTCATTATTCTAGTCAATGGTTATGGTTAGTTGTTCAGTAGGCTTGCATTGGTTCAATCACATTATGTCATACTCCATGAGAATTGACTTACACTACCATAGTGTCTATGATCTACCTGCAATAGATAATATAACATATGCACACTGGCATACACACCTCTGTAAAACAGAATAATGCATAGTAAAAAGCCAATCTGCTTACAGTTTGGATCAGAATTAGCTATTGTCTGCTCTTTCTGGTGGATGATCCAGCTACATGTATCACAGTGAACCTTTTGGATAGGAGAGAATTATGAAGTAAATGTATATTGCAGTGTGTTCTAGGATCCTGTTCCCCTCATCATCCTGGCATGTGTCCAAGATGGCTATACCACATTAGGCTGTTAAGGGCACCATGGTCAGGTTCATTTTCAAGGAAAGCAGTGATACAACAGAGAAGCAGAATACAGCATAATTAGGTCTCATTCCAGCAGGGATCATGATATGACTGGAGAGCTCACTTGGACTGGCACATCTGAAGCATTCCCAGGTCACTGACCTATAGAGGACAATATTCATAAGTACTGTCTAGATCCTTAATGAAAATCTTAAATTACTTTTAAAGGAACCACTTGAAATTTGGGTCAAGAGGCAACACATATGTCCAAGCACAAAAGGAGTGCAATAGGATTTCTTTTCTGCATTCATTTACGCCGTGAAATTGTTTTCTGCACTGCTGTGATATAGTTCCTTCCATTATTCTCTCAAAGGAATCATAGTCTCATATTTTTTCCCCTTTGGTGTATTTGGCTTCCTGCTTTAATCTAATTTTCACAGCTCAGGGGAATCATCAGACCAGGCTGAGATTTGTATCTTTTCGGAGAGCTCATCAATAGTTTACATAATGCTGTGGCAGGGCCAGGGTTCACACAGCTGGAGAGGTACTCGGCAAGAGCACTGAGTTAAGCAGAAAAAGCCTTCTTGAGAGTCTGAACGTTGTTTAAAGAGTTTTTTTTTCCTTTTTTTTTTTTTTTTTTCTTCCTGAAGAAGAAGCCAAAACACAAAAGTGGTGTGTGCAGGTTTGCTGGCAGCTGGTGTGCTGTGACTGATGATGCTTGTGTTAATTATGCTCTCACTATTACCATGTGATCCACCCATCTGCTTTTTGAAGCCAGCTGTTTTCCTTTATCTTCCTGTTGAACTACCAGTTATTCAAGATAGTGACCATCTCTTTGTGGTGATCAAGGAGTGAAGGCAGTGCAGTAAAACTCTGATATAGGGGTTGCATTGTCAGATTCAACTAATCAGTCTAAAAAGCCGGCAAAACACAGGTTTAGCCATGTTATCTTTTCCAGCGTGAATGTCTTTAAATATTAATTAAGACTGGACCAAGAATGTGTTGAGTAGTTTAAATCATTGAGTTTTGCACTTCCTGGAATTCAGAAAATGTTGAAATTATGTTGTTGAAATGTTGACCATTGTCAGATGCTTAATAATGCAAGTTTTAATACAAACTGTTTGCCACACAATTCATACAAATGCATTTTATTCAGTTGACCTTCTTTAGTTTGTGACTGGTTGCTTAAGTCATGTAGTATTCTTGCTTCATGTAGTATTTTTGGGTAACCCAGACTTTTTAGCCTAGAAAATAGTGGACATTAAGCACTGTTGTTCGAATGGAAATGGAACACTGGCATTCACATGAAGAGCAGCCATTCAGGTGGTTATGCACATGCAAATTAAAAATCATGTTCATGTAAAATGAAAAAGGGGCATGACCACAGCTAAAACTAAACTAAACTAAACTAAACTAAACAAACAACTAGTCAGAGCTAAAATGAGTTTCTGAATTGTTGCTCTGCAGCATTTGTCCAGTTATTGACCATTCAGCCAGATATGTATATTAACACCCCAAATATAATAACATAAACAAAACTGT
This sequence comes from Anser brachyrhynchus, assembly GCF_964034855.1. Classification (NCBI taxonomy): domain Eukaryota; kingdom Metazoa; phylum Chordata; class Aves; order Anseriformes; family Anatidae; genus Anser; species Anser brachyrhynchus. The sequence goes on along the minus strand of NC_137696.1, from coordinate 63,033,106 downwards.
TCTTATGATTCCAGAATTCCTGTTCTGGCCTTTAACCAGCAAATGTGATCTTGTTCTGTCCCTCGGAAGAACACACTCCCCCTCCACCCTGCCTCTGATGGTCTCATGCATTATTTTCCTGATCTCATACAATATTTTCCTTTAACAAGAAAAAATCCCAACCAACCACCATCATCACCACCAAGAAAAACAGTTAACAAGACTACTTAAATATATTACCCCTGTATAAAGAAAAGCCTATACAATATTTAGAATTATCTTACTGCTGCCCCATGGAAATTAAAGTAATATTATTATTCAGATTGTGTTTAATTTTCCTTATTTCTCTGAACATTGAATTACTTTGCAGAGGCTACTTTTCCCTTAAACATCATTTCATCAAATGGGTCAAAGCAGAGTAGATTTTGAAGGGGATATTCCCAGTTTCTAGTGGTGCATATTGGAGACTGTGAATTTCTGCAGGATAAACTTGGTTACACTGCACAAACCTTTAGTCCTTTCCTTTGATCATATATGGAAAGACCTAAGTGAAACTGAGTTAAGATATAAGGCACATTGATATATTAGCATGTCAGAAACAGAAATTTACAATTAACAATTTTGCATGTAGTTGAAGTAGCAAAAAACTTGAACTTCCCTATTTTTCATGAAATTTTAAAGCAATATTCACAAATCTGACACAAATGTTTTAGTTCTTAGATGACTCAGTACTTTCTAGATCCTCTGAAGTAATCTTGACTAACGAGATAGCTTCTGTAATTGAAAGCATCTTGAGTGTACATTTTTAATCAGAATTTTGGAAATACAGAATTTTTAAACAGTGAAAATCTAAACAATAAAAAGTAAGCTTTCAGAAATATTTGTAGCTTTGAACATGAATACTTGTGGTTTGTGTTTTTGTCTGTCTGATTTTTCTACACAATGATTTAATCTGTCTGAGTTACAATATGTTTTCTAACATAAGGAAAACCTTATTATACCTTACATATTGTAGACTGGGTTTAAAACTAAGAAGGAAAACGTATTCAAAATTGTCAATGAAAATATTCTCAAGGGAAGACTGGAGTCCCTTATTTGAAGATCTGACTCCTATTTCTCTATTTTGGAGGGATTTATGAAGAGTGGTTCCTCTTATTAGCAGTTGGTTATACATAATATCAGCATGGCAGCTGAGATAAAGATGAAGATCATCCCTAGTCCTAGTCCTAATGCATCTAGCAGCAGATCTGGCACTCCCTTGCACCTCAGATTTTACTCTTAAACTTTACTCTGAATTTTTGTGAACCTCAATTTTTCGTAAATCAGACACTAAACAAGTGGAATACAGATTTTTCTTGTGATTCTACATTTTTTTTTTCCCCTTTAAAGTTCTGGCCTCTTGTTTATGAGAAAAGTCACTATGTGACATGTCAAGTTTTCTTGAATAAATAATCCAGTCTTTGGAAGAGATTCCATCTGCTACTTCCTGTCTTCTTTTTCTCAGTAGCATGTAAACTTGATTCCATTTTAAGTCTTCCTGGATACAAATGTTACTTTGAAGAGACTGGTAACTGGACTGCTCTGTGTGCTTCTAACAGCTGAAGCAAAATGGATCCTTTAAACATGTATAAGAGCAATTAGCCTTCTTAGGATGTATTTGGGAGCATGTAAGGTGAAGTAGCACTCTGGTGACATCATTGTCAGGTCATCCTGCAAAAATAATGAAATCATATATAGAGGTGTGCCCTGAGGCATACTCTGTTGCCATAATTAGGTTGAAGGCTCCCTTGGATATGATGTCTTATTGCAAGAGCATTTGCAGGAACTAATTGTGGTATGTTTTTGCATCAGTATTGGTGTACTGCATCATTTATGGTCTGAAAATAGCTGTAATTGTGTGCAATGATTGAGTCATTTCCTGAATTTAGTATCCTAAGCAGAGTACGAATTAAATGACTAACACACTCTTGACTTTGTCATCTTTTTTATCTCTGGCTGCTTACTTAAAGAAAAAAAAAAGAAAAGAGAAAAAAAACTCTCTGTGTTTTTGCATTTTTAAAGCCAAATTAGATTTGGTGTATTTTAACACTGCTGAGAGTGAAAGGTTAGTAATAATCATTGTTCACAGACAGAGAACATGCAGGTGTTGTGAGATCTTCCTACCCTCTTGCAGCTCTGCCAGTGCATTTCTGATCAGTACCACCTCTTCTGTGCCACAGACTGCAAGTTTATTCTGAACAGTAGGTGCAGAGAATTTTTAAAATGGAGAAATGGTCAGTAGGGGACAAGGCTGAGGGCATCATTCCTGTCATTTGCAGCTCAGGTTAGAAACAAATACACTCTCCTGGCGTACTTCTACTCTTGCATTGTACCAGCCTGCATCTCAGGAGACCACAGCCCCGTTTCTTCTGAATTTTTGCCTGTGTTCCTCTCCATCTTGTAGGGGCACTTTCTCTTAATTGTGAAGCTTTACTTTTGTCTTTTTAACTGACTGATCTTCCAGAACGGATGATATGACAGTTGTTTGCAGTCTTGTGAAAGCAAAATAAACAACTGGCACTGGTTTTTAAAATAGTGCTAAAGATCTAGAATCCTGCTGCCACTCAGAGGGTGCAGCATATTAATTATGAATCATCAATATTTTTGGTGCCATCATTATCACATGCACAAAAAAAAGCAACCTACACTACTTGCATTCATATCAAACCCTTTTATTTCATTTATTTGGACTGTTTTTCTATCCTGTACCAGTTAATCGCTAGCCCTATTTCAACTCAGAATCTGAATGTTATTTACCATCTGTCTCCAAGGGATGCACTTGCCAAGTCCCTTAATTTGCTATAATTGGCAGGTTTTCAGTGTACATAATTTATATTAAAAAAAAAAAAAAGCCACAATACTGAAAAAAGAAGATTAATTAAACTATTTCTTCTGGGCCCCTAGAAGTGTTCCAAAAGGATGGCTTTAGGGCCGCAAGGTCTGCTCTGTGTATGTGCTGTCACAGCTGATCACATTAAAAATGTATGTTGGGTTGGTCCCTTGTGCCTCTACACTGGTCAGAAGGATGTCACTAGCACCTGGGTAACATCACATACAAACAGTGAATTAGACATCTTGCATTTGCATTTGTGCCTTTTGTTCACACACTAGAAACTCCTAGGCTGCAGTATAATTTATGGATACCTCCATGTAGGCAATTCTGTAGCTGATATGATAGGAAATGCTATGGAAAAAAACAAAACCCTAAGCAGATGTACAGAATATTAAATAGACCTACTGAAAGACCGCAAACGGACTGAAAGACATCACACATGTGGTTTGTAAACATGACTTATACCTTCCTTTCTCTTAGCTTCTTGCTCCTGACAGCACCTTGTTAATGAGTGCATAGTGCAGTGACGTAATGCCCTGTGAAGGCAACTGTCAGTCTAGGGGACATCAGCCATTCTCCTGAGTTACCCGTGTCAGGATGCTCCTGAATACAATGTCTCTTCTGTTGCAGTTCTCCTACTGTCCTTTCAAGTGACAGAGAAAGAGAACAAGATGGTAGAGAAGAGGATTGGTATGATTCTTTGTATTTGGCCTGGAAAGGGGAGGAAAGTAAAGAAAGAAATGGATATTCACTTGCTCCTTTTGCCAGATCTAAGATGATATCTAAGTGATATGCAAGACCTTCAAAATTTGCTGTCGTGTGACCATACAACCTTCTTGTGTGTTTCAGTCACTGTGTATTTATTTATGTAAGCAATCCAAGAAAAGCAGGAATTAACAGAGCAGTGTGAAAACCAAACTGGCTAAGTCTGTTTCTGTCCTGTTCCATTACAATTTGACATATTCCATGTCAGACTTAGTTGAAACATACTTTTATTCTTGGGTTGCTCATTTTCCAGCGTCTGGAGAGGCTCCATTTTCAAAATCAAGCAATAATGTTTGTTATAACCAACTCTCCTGAGGTACGATGAAAATGTAGGTGAAGTTGAGAGGAACTTTTAGTTCTTTTCAGATTTCATGAAATTTCAATCCTCTTTTCTGTTAAAGAAAACAACTTCTCTAGTGTCACGAGATGGTTATTTCTTATAGTATTTCAAATGGAAAAAGTCAGATTCTGGAAGTGGACATAACCTATTCTAATATTAATGTTTTAGGAAGTCATTCTGGTGGAAGCAGACAATCATGAATTGTCTCAAAGAGATGAGACAGTTGTTGGAATGTTCACTATATTAGCTAAGTGCCAGCTCTTTGAAATCCCCAGTTTAGATTAGAGAAAAACACATTCTACATTTTATTCCCCAGTAAAACTCTAGAAAATTCCCTTCCAGGGCTAATTTCTGTGGAAATGAAACATTTTCTAGAAGAGTACACAGATGAACACAGCAGTGGACATGATATAAAAACCTAGGTGCCTTGGAAGAGACAGAGAAATACTGTGAAATGCTGTGAAACATGGCAAACCTGAGGAAATTCATAGCCCAAACTGCTTCCGTCAGAACTGGGAGAATGAAAATTGCTGAGACTGGCAGAAAAATTCAGACAGGTATAACACCATGGAGCAGCAAAGATCTTGGGAAGATAGCAAAAACAGAGGGATCATCAGTTCTCCAGACCTAAGGTCTTCTGTGACTCAACTTAGTAAGATTTTTGTGATGCTATGGAGTTTTACCATTCCCTTAGGTGAAAGGGTTCACTAAACACAATCTTTTCCTTGTCATGTTAAAGTCTGGGAAGTAACATGGGCTATGACTGAGTTTCTCTGTTCTGCTGGAAAAGGGACTAGTTACTCAAGTGCTCTAGGATATTCTACACTCTACTGCTGTTCTTCTGCAACTGAAACACACTAATTCAGAGCCAAGCTCATTAATAATTGACCTACATCAGGGATGTCATGCTTTTTCCAAAGAATATTTTATGCATGGATTAGGGTGTATATTGCCTGTCCAATTCTTAATGTAAAATTGAAAACTTTAACAGTGCCTTCAAGCATTTGTACAAGATTTGGGTGACTGAATGACTAAATGGATACATTAAATATACAGTGTAAGGGACATATTCCCTTTTGCCTATTTGTGGACTAATTACAACAGGAGTTAATGAATATCTTTGTACAATATTGAAGTCACAAAGAAGTATGTCCAGAAGAGGAGGTTAAGCTTCACAAAATGGGCATATGAAATCACAAATTATCAACAACTTTTTTTCTACATGTTCTATGTAACTTTTTATATTATTATAGATCATTTATTAAGGCAAACTGCATAAAATAGTGATGTCATGACAATCTTATTTTTTTCCTTTTCTTGCCTGTTCCTTTCAGTGGTTTCAATTATTGCAAATTTATTATAAGCTCATTTGTTGATGCAAGGACATGGTATTGAAGGATATTAGAAAAAGCTCCAACTTCCCCGTGATTTTTCATAGAATCATAGAATCACTCAGGCTGGAAAAGACTTCTAAGATCATCTAGTCCAACCTTTAATCTAGTATTGTAGTCCATGACTAAACCATGCTGCTAAGTTCTACATCTACACATTTGGTAAGCAAGATGCACAAAATTTGTTCTGCTTTAGGTAATTGCTCTGGGTGTCTGACTGCTCAGAGGATTTTGACAGTTATGAGAGAAGAGGACCACAGTTATTTTGCCCAAACTGCTGTAAGCATGAGTGAGACAGATGTCTATCTTTCATAAACCTTGCACCTTAGGACAAACTGTCACATACATGGGACATTCATGATGGCAGTTCTAGATTCAGTATTCTTCCTTACTGATTACAAAGTCCATTTCACAAATCTGTGGTGAGACTGAAAGCACCTGAGGGCAGGACATTTCAAGGAATTTCATTCCAAGTCCTGGTACTTCTGTGTACCTGCTTACCTACCTAATCTCCTCAAGTTATTGTTGTCTTTTTTTTTTTTTTTTTTTTTTAATGAACACCTACCTTCTCATTAACAGATTTTCTTTTTAATTTAGATTTTCTTAAGAACCTGGAAGTGTAAACCAATCCTAGACAGTGAATCAAAAGAACGCAAAGTAATTTTGTTTATGTTGAATGTTTTTGCAGTCAAATGACTGTTTTTGGGTAGATCTAACAAACAATTTGGAGTTTTCTGGAATTAACAAAGCACAGATCTTAACAAAATATTTTCCATAACAGAGATTAAGCTTGATTAACATGCCTATTCCTTTTTTATTTTATTTACATCTATTTTAAGCATAGAATTATAATCTCATTCACATCAGGAGGACTTTAAACTTTTTGTGGTGCCCACATCTCATTTAAATATCAATGCTAGCCTTCTGGAATAAGATATGAAAATCTGGCTTATAGAGTTCTTTAAAACTTCAATCTTTCCTGAATTTCTGTAAGGAAAACTGACTTATCTGTGAAATCTGGCTTTTGACGTAGGCATGGTGATATTTGTGCACAAGTCAATCCAAGGGTAGGATTTCAGTACTTGGTGTTTTCAGGGCAGTGGCTGTCCTTTAACCCTGGAAGATTTGTCCTTTGCACTGTGGTGCCTTTATTTTGTTACTTGATTCATGCAGCTCTCAGTGGCTATTCCAAAGAGTGGCTGCAAGGTCATGGGAGTCTCTGCTGATTCAGGAATGACACGTTTCATTGCAAAAGGCTGCTTTTATTTTGTTTTTGTTTTCCAGCATGTACGCTTGGAATGCTGTTGTGGTTGTTTCAATGTTTACAAGATATTTCCTTCAGTGATAGTTTCATCTCTGCCAAAAGAAAAGTTTAAAAAAAATCCATTAATGAGCTGACAGTGCTTTTAATACTGCTTCAAAAGGAGAGGGAAAGCTCGTGTGCCAAACAAATGTTTGGAACAGTCTCAGGCAGCAACATTTGTTCTGCAAGGGAATGATCCACAATAGGACACTTCAGATGCTAAACATCTAAAAGTATTCAGATAATGCAGTGCTCAGATGGTCAGCCTGTTTCCAAGAAAAGTAGCATTTTTGTTAATGTGGCAAAAGGCTGTACTCTACCTAATGTAAACAGAGGGAAAGTCTCCCATCTCAAGGTTTAGGAGTCCCTGCAGGAAAAATTTACAGAGCTTTAGGCAGAAGTGTGAATGTGGGAGTCGTACATGTCTTGGCTCGTCAAGAAGGGGGATGCTCTTGACAGCATAGAGGCACATTCTTGATGTTTGTCAAACTTTCTGACACATTTTTACCCATTTTGAGACAGTGACAAAAATGTTGCAAGCATTTCTGTAAAATGTTAATCTCATTTTCTGACCAGAACCTTATGAGAAAATGACAGCAAAAATTGAAAAATAGGATTTCTTGCTTTCACAGATGCTATGCTTTCTGAACTTATTCCCAAAAGAATAAGTATGAACTAGGAGATAACAAACACACCTCACTAGAAAGCTTCTAAAACATTTATAATCTTTTAATTATTGCTCTTCTTTTTCAAGTAATTTCCACCAAAAATGGAACTGTTCATTCTGTTTTGAAGATGATTCAAGGGCACATTTGTTCTTTTCTAGTTTTCACAAGCTTGTGCTGGCAGTCAAGCAATGCAGCTCCTCCATTTGAAAATCTGAAGTCTTGAAGTTACTGGCTGCATTGTTTTTGCTCATGTACTCTGAGCAAAGGCTTACCTTTTAAATAATTTGACTTTCTGTTGCAGAAGGCCTTAGCAATGAGAACCAATGACTTTCAATTAACTTGACGCTTCCAACAAGTTCAGGTAACTGTTTACACAGAGCATGTTTTCAAGGGAATTATTCTGCAAGTTTCAGTGAAGCTGTTTGTACCTTTCCACCTTGGAAAAGCATAAGAATACATTCCTGTGTGCTCAGGACAGCTTTGCTATTCCATCAGGACAACAAATGTGTATGTCCTTACAGATATTAAGGTAAATTGTGTTCAATTTATCCCACAGATCATCCTTTGGACTCAAATCTCAGTTAGTGTTAATTGATGTATCTCTGAATTTAATTAAACTTTGGAAGCCCTCACTGCCTGAGAATCTGTCCTGTAGATTGCTTTTGGAAAAAGCTTATATTCAGCTTGATCTATTTGTGATTGCAATTTATGCTTTAACTGAAGGTAAATTATGGCTATTTGGTGATTAATATCCCATTCTATTGCCAAGTCAAGTTAAGAAGTGCTTACTTAATTTATCACTAACCAGTGGTTACTATCTAACTGTAATTATAAGAAAATGTACATCACTTTGACCTCTGAGCAATCATGTGGGGAGACCATCCCTTTAAAGTTTGCCTTGTGTTTTCTATAAAGGTAGCACTTTCTTCTCTGAGGAGAACTTTGCAAATCCTTTGCAAAAGAGAGAATGTCAGGGAAGGGGAGTCTACAGTTTGCAGGGTAGTTTATGAGAATGAAGCTGAAGAAAGGCATTTGCTGAAGGATTGAATACAGAAGATATATATATATATTTTTTTTTTTTCTGGACAAACAGATCACTCAGTAACTTAAGCATTATTACAGTACAGAGAAATATGTACTGATGGTAGTGGTAGGTAAACTGTCAAGCAAGGTGCAGATGGGTCAATCATAAATATATCCCACGAACCCTAAAGGGAAAAGGCTCTGGATGCCCTCATTAGCTTTGCCTCTTTTAGAAAAGACGAGGAGTTGGGCTGCTTTGAACCTTTTGCGGTCTTCTACTCTTGAGCACTGGTTGCAATGGTGTGATTCACCTCTGCACTGGAAGAAGCTTTTCTGCCACTCATCCTTAGTACTTTCTAGGGTGATGCAGTGGGAACCTTATTGCGCTATTGTGCATCACTGTGTTTTAAGAGCCATTAAGATGAAAAGTAATGTCTGCTCAGGTGTACTTTTTTTTTTTTTGTCTGTGTGTGTGTGTGTGTGTGTTTATGTGTGTTAAAAATGTTCTGTATGTGTTCTCATTTCCAATAACAGGAGAGCTCCACCAAGAAAACAAAACTGCTTGCTTTAGCTCAGAAAGGGAGTAAAGAGGTGAGATTCCCTGTGGTTTGGTCCATGTCTGTCAATTTCCAAAGGCAGGAAAATTATCATTTTTTCAAATTCCCTCAGGCAGCAGTAGCCAAGCCAAGTTGGCTCTAGCCAGCTCTTGTTTGTAAAATGTAATTCTGTGGTAATGAGCTGGTGACAACTTGAAGAAGAGAGTCTAAACATCCTGAAAACAATTCCAAACATGACTAAATGCAAGAAGGAAACTTCTAATAACTGCCTCATGGGAATCAAGAGTCCTACACACAAATGCAAACACAATTTGTTTTCTAGACAGGAATATATATATTATGATCTTCTTCCTTTATTTTTCTCCCTGAATGTATGTGTAGGCAGGTGTATCTCTCTATGCCTACTATCTGTACAAGTTGTCTCTCCAAATGACCTATATTTCAGAAAGGAGCTAGTAGTTTGTCATTGTGGGAAAGAGCAGAAATTGATGTCCTAGTGAACACCTGATGTAGCCACAGAATTAAAGCTTTGCGCGTAATCATGTATCTGCCTGGAGATTTTTATGCTACATTGTTTTGAGCGTTACCTTAGATTTTCCAATCATAAAAAAATTTACTTCTCCCTATTTGAAGTGTTTTAAAGTTGTACTGTCAAACCAAAGCATTTAAAATCATGAGTTAGACTCCAAAACTTATGCAATGGCCTCAAAAGTCTTGAGGTTTCAAGAATGACACATTTTGACCTCTTTTTGTCATCCTGATGGATGCTGCTGTGTTTTTGAATGAACTGTTTTCATACTTTTCTCTGTTGCCATGAGGGCTTAAAAACTGATTAAATAACAACAACAAACCATCAAATAATCACACAATTCCAGAAAGGAGAGTTATAGAGGAAAAAAAAAAAAAAAAGACCTCACAATTTATGACAGTTACCCTAGGCAATGATACAGTAAAAATAACGTCGAAAGTATGTCAAATAATACATAAGAATGTTTCAATATTTATTTTAAAAAATGATAAAGTAATCAATATATTGCACATCAAGTAGAACCGAGACAGTTTGTTGTCTCTGAGTTAATCCACTGTATTCCAAAGTTGTACTGAATCTGTGAGGCCTCTTCCTGGTCTTCTGATGTTTTTTTTCCCTACCCTTTTGTGGTCTGCCAACCTAAGCTGGTGTAAATTTCTTGTATTCCTGATATGTTAAGCTAAAACACCTAAAAGCCAATTAATTTAATTTTATTTTATTCTAAAACATTGCAAAAGGATGTAGCGATAATGCTGAGGACACCATAGTCTACACAGTTTCTTAGGACGTGAATACTAATTTTTGGACCTCAGGATCACAGCATCCTACACACAGACCAGTTCCATGTTCCAAACCTCTCAACCACTTGCAGAAAGCGGAATTGTTGCCAACCCCCCTTTTTTTCTTACCTCATGAACAGTGAAAACAGGTATACAGAAACCAAAGAATTTGGCCAGAAAAATTTTGAACCAGTGCTAGACTCCAGAGACAGTTTGCCCGGGAATCACTGTTGTCTGTGTGAGAGTGGAACTGTTTGCATTAATTGCTTTGCAGTAACTCAGAGCAGGTCTGCTTGCCAAGGGTTGAATCCTAAGTGTTACCTGGTCATGGATAAACAGGGTGCTAACACCCGAATCCTCCTATTCCAGTGATAATCACAAGCATTGATTATAGTGGAAAACTGAGACTCATTCCAGGCATTCAAATAGCATGTTACTAATGATCACATTTTAAGGAAGTTCTTGCATAAAATAATTACTTAGAGAGCACGTGACGACTCATTAAACGGAAATTCAGGCTTCATTCTGCTTTGTATAGCTTGCCTAGTGCTTATGTTTAATATTTAGGAGTTCTTCCAGAGTAATGGGAATTGGGGGGGAGGGATGCATATTTCAGAGTACACTGGCAACCTATGTCATTTACCATAAACATTTTTTTTTTCCCCATGAGAATTGTTAGATGAATCTGATAACTGTTTTGTAACTGTGGGCACAGAACTGGATTTCTAGCATGATAATTACTTTTGGGGTGGTTTGCAGCAGAAGATAATACAATGTAGTACATAGCTATTCTGTGTCTTTAACTTTCACACTATCTTCTCAACAAATATAGTCTTGAAAACTTTTTATGGACTCTGACAGAGCAGACATATAGCTGGAAGTTCTGAAACTTAAACAAAAGCAACAAATAAATCTTGGGAAAATCAAAACTCAGTTGCAAGATTTTTTGTAGCAGAGACTGAATTGGCCTTTGTAGATACTGCAATAGTAAAAGCAATAATAATTCCAAGTGTTTAATGATCTGGCATCCCAGTCCTATCATCTTCTCCATGGTAGCCAACAGTAAACTCATTAAGATCTTCCCTTCAACATTCTGAAATTACCACTTAGTACCAAGAGTGATATTATTTCTTACAGCATTGTTTTACAAACCTATTTAAATTCCAAATACTGATGCCCACTGCATTTGTAAGCACATGGATTAAGAAGAGCTTTACCAGGCTGTGTGAATGTATTTTGCTTCGTTTTGTTTCAATAAGGGACTCTGCAAGATTGATATAAGAAATTGTCACTTGTCTGACCCGAGAGATGAAATATAAATACTTCCTGCACATGAATGCAAGTGTTCAGCATAGTGGCACTCCAAAACCTGCTGACTGGTTTATAGTTTAAAATTCAGTATAACAGTAGGTGCTCATCCTCACATTACTGCCTCTTATTTGGGAGATACGAAACCTTTACACTAGTTGGTTAAATGAGCCTCACAGATTCAGTACAAATGCACATCATGCAGCAAAGTTAGAGGGAGTTGCTTGGGGTGAGTAAATGAGTCAGCAGCAGGGCTGAAAACACTCAAGCAGCCCTCGGAGGTAATCGTTCTTATCCATTTGGTCACCAAACTGCAGTAAGTGCTTGCTTAAGTGCTTGACTGCTGTTGAACCTTGAACTTTCAAGGACGTCAGGGTAGCAGATAAATGCTGAGCAGTCCAAGTACAGGCACCCATTTCTTAGTGGAACGGAATTTGCAGCCAAAGGGTTAACAGTATCTGCTGGAGGACAGGCAGCAGTTGAATCTCATTGCCTCAGCCCTGGGCCTTTCTCTAAGGGATTTCAGGAAAACAAGGCCAGGACTCTTTGAGAGGATCCAAAAGGTTGAAACAGAAGTTTATTTTGCCAGCGTGGCAAAAATAACTGTATATCTATTTACATTGTTTGGGAAACTTTCATTAGGTGGTGATCCCAGTCCTCTTGATCAGAGGGCTATGCACTCAGGACAAAGTATTCGAGAGCCAGTGGTGGCTACTGTGGCTCTATAGTGTCCTTCTGGTGCCAGACATGAAATGGTCATGCAAGCCCTGCAAACAGTCCCTGCTTTATAATGCTGTCAGAGACGCTGCCTTTATGGAAACAGATCCATTTTTTTCTCTCCTTTCTTCACACTAAGATTTGTACAAAGACACTCCCAAGAACTCTGTCTATATTGATAGGGCACCAGGAAAACTCAGTGAGCTTGGGCCCTTGAGTTTGGAAGATGTAGACACAGGATGTTAATGGTACTGCTTGCTGTGCATGAAATTAATCACTTATGTATGTCTTTTGCAGAGCCAAGGCTATGATGAACTGTCAGCCAGTATAAAACAGAAGAAGGGCAGATTTTACAGTTGCTGTGGATGCCTGATATCAGCTCCTCTGGAAACATTCAAGGATATTTTTGGTTCAAGATTAAGGAGTCACTAGATAAATTATTAACCAACTGAATCCTACTTATTTTATGTATATGAGAAAACTGCACTATTGAAACAATATTCTGCACTCAGGGCTGTCAGTGGATATTCACACATTGCTCTTAATGTGTTGTTTTTTTCCTAAAGCAAAATTAGTTTAGATGTTTTAAACATGAACCCGATTTTGCATCTTCATTTGCAGCATTTTTTCCCCAATATTGACAGGATGTGAATTTTCTTTCTACAGTGAAGCTGCAGGCCTGGATTCTCGGTCTTTACCTATGCTACCATACAAAGTATGTCATTATATTGGTCTAAAATTTAATAAAAAACTAACCTTGATTTGAGTCTATGCAGACCACTTGCAACAAACCAAATGCTGCCACTGAGTCTCGTGCAACATTTTGGGAATCTGGCTGAGATTATCTGAAGAGTTCTTAATTTCGAATTTGTTTAGTTTATAAAGAAAGAAATGCAAACAGAGAGGAGACAATGCCTTAAAACAGAGAAAAATGCCAGGTTACTCACATAAGAAAAAGTTTTGTTCCCTCATCTCCATTTCCAGCTGGATCTCTGAGCAAAAAATGCCAGTTTAAAAATGGTTGAAATCTTTGCTAAGACTGCCTCCAGCCTGGCTCCTGAATGCCTTTTGATAATGCTCTGCAGTTTCCTAAATAACGAAGCAAAAGAATTCTCTTGAATGCTCCTGGATGACCTGCACTGTACAAGGGAAGGACTGGCTGATTTTATCATGCAATGCTTTCCTCGCTCTTATCTTAGAACATGTAATGTCTCGTTTTCCACCTACATATTGTTATGGTCGTCCCTGGCTTCCTCCCCCCCTACTCCCTCCCTGCCTCTCTTCCTCCCTCCCTCTCTCCCTCCCTTCCTTTCTACTTCCCTCCCTCCCCCTCCCCAGTGGTCATAAAGTCAAAGGGAGAAGGAACCTTTAAGAAGTGGTGTAATTATTAACTAATTTTGATCTTGGAAAGGAGGGCAACCAAAGTATTTCCTGTTTCCTATAATTAAGGACTCAAGACTTCGTTCTGCCACACACACACATGCATTGTTTATTTTTAATGTACTCTCCATGGAATATAATCCACTGCTTTATTTCTATATCTTAGGCCAAATTCATAATTGGTGTAAACAGCTGCTGCTCAACTGACACGTCCTAAAATGGGGACAGAGAAAAAATAAGGTTATAAGGTTTCATCTGCTTACAGAAGGAATGCATTTGTCCTATTTGTTCTTTCTGTTCACCTCCCAGTGATCTTGGGGATAAGACCAGTGGAGGCAGGGGATTCTCTGAACTAGACTGAAGTAGAATGACTTGGTCACAGAAACTGAAAAGAACTGGAAAATCTGTGTATCCATGGGGCAGATCATGGACACTCAGCTGCAGAAAATAAGATGAACACATATCCTGCAGGTAAAATTTCCCCCCAGACTATAAGAGCTGGTGCCTGCATAGGAAATCTAAGTCTCTGTAAATATTGGGGTGGAAAAATGAGATCCTATAATTTACAATGACCTAAATAATTGCACTGTAATATTCCCATGCAAGTCACTGAACATACACTGGATCTCAGTAAACAGTGAAATGCATGCTATTTTTATTGCACTTTATGTGATATCTGTGTCTTCCTGTGTGCCTAAATGCAGGATTAGCTGAACCGTTTTTTGAACAGTTCATCCTTTTTGATCCATAGTTGAATTCATTGCTATTGAGAGCTGTCACATCGTTGAATGCAGAACGCCAACACCTTCTGTCATAGTTAAGCTGTCATTAATGCAGGTTTGGTAATGGAAATAGTAAAGTGATATGGTTTTGGAAATGGGTGCTGATGACTACCAGTCAGAGGAGGACATGAGTGTGACTGTAAGTTCTACTGCTTCTTCACGTTATCTCCACTTTCCATCACCTAAGGCAGTGAGGTTGTAACAAGGTGTAAATATTCTTCCCAGTCATCCTTTCTTAAAAAAGAGGCCTGAAGAGTGGTAATATAGAATATCCACTTCTTGGTTTCCCATTTGAGCACTGCTCATATATATATACACACACATATATATAATACTTCATTTTATTTGACACTAAAATGTTTGTTTGCCCACTGTGTTGCCTGCAAAGTAACACATTTGTGAGGTTTAGTTCCAAGAAGAGTCAGATTTGCTCAGCAGCACAAATCTGTGTGCAGTGTATAAATATTTATCCATTTTAGCAGCTCTTTCACAATGATATTTGTGACTTTGACTGTCACCTGCCCATATTTGAGTAATTTCTCCTTTCAGTCTGTATGTTCATTTTTGCAGCTGAAGTCACTTCTTCTCTTTTACCCCCAAAACACTGAAGTTACTTATCAGCAAAACTAAGCCCTGCCCCATTTAAAGTTACAACAGAACAATACTGATTTCATAAGAAAGAGGAAAAGAACCTTGAAAGCAGCAAAACCAAAGTGAAGCTCAGTAACCGTGACTCAACAGCACAGAATTCTGTTGCATCCTATGTTTTTGGTTGCAGCATAGGTGATTGAAGTGAATGAATTAGTGCCAACTTGAGACTTTTAAGTTAATAAATAAAAACAGACTGATCAGAAAACTCTGGCTGCATAACTAGCATTTTTTCCACTATATTTGAGGAGATTTAGCCCTGGGTTTCTACTTGGATTTGATAAACAATGGGACAGCCAAGAAGTATGACCTCATTGACATACTGCTGACCTGGTGACAGGGACATTCAGGGTTGCCTCCAGCAGCTGCATCCTTTTAGCAGCACAATCCTCAGCAGTGCCTGAAATGGAGAAATTTTCAGAGGTGCAATGCAAGGCAAAGAGGTTCACCATCTCACCATTCAGCCATATCCTCAAATCAGAGGACTTGGTTATGTGGACCATTCTGAAAACAAGGAGAAATGACCATGCTTCTTCAGCCTGCTGCTCATGAAATGCTGAAAGATGAACTTCACAGTTTATGTGGCTCTATTCAAAAATAATAGTTTCACCAGTGTTAATCTATTTTTTTTTCCCAAAAACAAAGATATTGACGACTTTTTTTTTTCCCCCATAGGTTCTCTTTGTAGACCATTTAGCCTGTAGATTTGTGGTAGTCACAGGTTGGAAACTACTGTTCTGAAAAATGTTAGTTGGTTCCTTCCCCTGTCTGCCCACCATCTTAGAAGTCTGAAAAGTGTGAGGTACCAAGTAAGAGTATTCAGGGATGCTGAGAGGACCTGTACTGTGAAATCTGTTATTATTCTTCATATTTTTTAGTGATTTTTGTTGTTAATAGAAAATCTGGTCATTTAAAAAACTGATTTAGAATAGTAAGGAATCCAAATTAGCAGAGGTCTCTTTCCAGTATTGATTTACTCTCAGAGGGTCATTCCAGAACACATTCATTACAGGTACAACCCACAAATTCACAATAACGCATCAATCAGTGAGCCTTTTATATTGGGAGATGCAATTGAAACTGTACAATATAATTCAATAAAATTACTAGCCTTTTTATCTACTCATTTAAGCTATAGTCTACTCGGATTCTGCAAGTTGAATTGCTGAGAGCTATTCTTATTTTTGAACTTTTGAGTGTTCTTATTCACATAAAATTATTTTATTATTGTTACCCCCAGAAAAGAAAAAAAAATGATTGTGGTGAAGTTGGAATAAAATATAATCTTGTATCAAAGTGGAAACCATTGATGGTGTTGTAAATTTTATATTTGAAAATGTGTGTATTTACACACACGTATCCTTTTTCCAGGGGCCAGCAGTTGTGTCTAAGACTACAGTTAGAAAGAAAAGGTTCCAGAAGATGACCTCAGTATATTGGGTCTAGTCCTAGGGAAAGCCCAGCTTTTCCTTGACTGTACAGGGTTGCTGTATATCTTGCCACTGCTGGGAAGTAACGTCTGAGGCTCTGCAGACTTTTATAGCTCACTGCAGCTGCCTTGTCCCCATGCTGGCCCTGTGCTGCAGGACCCACAGTGCCCGCCTGGGGGCCATGGGATAATGAGAGTCCTCAGAAACCAAAGGGATGAACTACCCAGGCAGTGGAGGCTGGCACTGGGGACCACCAGGGACTTAATGTGGAGCTACCTCATGGCTGGTTTTGGTAGACATAATTCAAGTACGCCACCGAGGGTAGTGTGCAGGTGTCCCCTGAGTCATGGGAGGAATAAGGAAAAACTGAGGGGATGCTGAGCATCAAGAAAAGCTTTAGAAATGAAAGCCTGGGGAAATGGGAAGGTAAGGAGCAGCAGTGCTGCTCCTGGGGCATACCACCCCTTCCACGTGTTTCCCAGTCCTTAGTTCGGTAGTAACAGCCAGACTGTTTTGCTGCAGAAAAAATACACAGTGTTGCCCTGGCCTTTGTGTCTCCATATGCAGTTGCCTCCTTTGTGTATAGCCATAGCTGCACACACACTCACACATGCACACAGAGCTATACATAGAAATAGGTATTGCTGTCTGTGTCCAGTGCAGCTCATCTCCTAACAGACTGGATCAAGGGATGCCTGCTTTAATCCTACATTAACTACTCCTCAGTTTACTCTCTATTTACCTTCTCAAGGTGGATAACATGCAGGTCATGCTATGGACTATATAGGAAATTTGAATGAGATTTACCTGTACAAAAAATGTGAGCATTCCTCTCTAATATCAGTGAATCTTGATACACAACACACATACTCCTGTAAACCTGTTTCATCCACTCTGGCAATGTTTGAGCTGGGAAGTAGAACTGTGTTCCCTGAGGGAAATCAGACACCTGCTCTCTGCTAAGGATGAAATTTAAAGGAACAACATTATTTACTGATAATTCTCTCAATTTACCAGAGAGTCTTCTGTTTTAGAATTAAAGAATAATGGCTGAAATCTGGTCCTGCTATAAAATAACCATGGGGACTATATAAACGTGTTTTGCCTACATTTTTTATTTTTATTTTTATTTTTACAAGCGAACTATAAAACATTTTTTTAAGAAGTTTTGTTTCGCTAGGAATAGTTTTCCACTGCAGAGAATAATGAATTACAAGTTCCAAAATGAAATGGAGCCCTGGAGCTCCTTCATTTTTGCCCTTGAAACTTCTGAAAAGTTTGAATCAAGGTCTAAAGGAAAGTTTTCTCCCCCTTCCTTGCAGCTGAGCTTCTGAGAATCACATACACACTTTTCTATTTTTACTTTCTAGCCTGGGCCCATTTCCAAATTTAAAACTGTGGGATTCCTGCACTCCTACATATGTGAGACCCAGACTGAACTCAAAGGATTGGCCAGTTTACCCCCCTTTTCCTCCCAACCAGCCTACTTTCATAACAGTGCACAATTGAAATTGGAGACCACTTGGGTTTCCTTACTTTGAAAAAGCTCAGAAGAAACATTTACAACTCCTAATGAAAGACTGCAGAGAGGAGTTGAAATTAAGTCAGCAGAGATCACGATTTGTTTTGGCCCAGATCCTAATCCAGTTTATAATCCAAGGTCTGGAGTCCCAATATCAGGTAGGTGTGGATTGTCCTCCCTGTGCTCTCATAGAGCCATTGAGTGCTTTTGTGTATTTTCTCTGCTTTGTAAAACATCACTGCAGCAGCAAACTCTCTTCTTTCTCTGTTATTTGAGGAAGAAAGATGTTGTCAATGCATTTTGCCTTGCAAGGGATGATGAGCTTGATCTACAAGCTGGGTCGGTGTGGGGGAGGAAGGAGAGGGGAGCTTCCCTCCCCCAGCTGCTGTTTATCTGACGCAGAGCTTGTACTTCAGTTGTTATCAGCTGCTTTGGTAAGATCACAATGTGCTTGAATTGCTCTGAAGGTTAAAATATGTTGACTGGATTTTCTTCAGCTACCAACGCAAAAGGCTAGCTAATAGCATCACTGGCTGTCAAAAGCAGCCAGCCCCTGCATTTCTCATGGTAATGAAACACTAGAGTTTTTCATGGCTTATATACATCATGATACCTGTGCTGTGTATGTCACATCAAGGATAGGAACAACAGGCATGCCAGCCAATAGATCCATCAGGGCTTGCAAACAAACACACGAAATTACCTCTTTCTGTGAATTACTTGGTTTGTATTGATTTGTGATGATGATTAGAGGGAGATGAGGACTTAATTTTGGCCTTTTTTACTCCTAGTCCTTCTCCCGTGAATCTCAGCTTCTGTAACAGATACCCTGCTGTTTGCTTCAGTGACCTCCTGACTGTCTTCAAATCCCATTTCAAGAGAGATCTTTTCTCCCTGGCCTCTGACTCCTATAAGCCTGTCTAATAAAACAATCAAATAGCACTCCCTAATCCTTCCAGTTTCCCATGCTAAGTTCTTCTCTTTAAAACTCTTTTCTTTTGTCTCTGCATTTGGTATCTGTGGATGCAAACTATTTAAAATAGGTGTTACACAGCCGTGGGGCATTCATACACAGTGTATACTTCAGCTGAGATCCTTTTGCCAAAGGTGTTTTGAAATGATATCTCATCTGCCAGGAAAGTGCCTTTAAATGTGTGCTAGACTGGGATGTGTTTTCTTCCACTGTACTGTTTACATTGTTATACGCTCTTTGGGATACTTATTTGCTGAGATGGGATACATCCAGGAATATCAGTTTTCAGGTAAGGAAGCTCTTAGATAGAATTTAAAGTACTTAAATCAATTGTCAGCATAATTTATATTTAAGGCCATTCCTATAAATCCATATTCATATTCATATGCAAGGTGAATATAGCCTGAAGGAACATCCTATCTTTCATACATCTACCCCAGGATAACTTACAGAACAGTCAGTGGGTAAGACATTTCCTTCAAGATGAAACATATGCCTTCAAATCCCCTTGTGCTGAGGAGGGATTTTAACCTGAGTTTTGTTCAGCCTCCATAAAATCCCTAGTAGCAAATCTACTGTGAAAAAATGTCACTTCTGCTGCTTCCTTCAGTATCAGTGTGGATTTAGCTCTTTATTTCCTTCGTGTTTATTGCATGTGCTTATAAATGAAATGCTTCAGAAATGTCAGAACAGTTCACTTAGACTTTCCATTTTCTTTTTCTTTGGTTGAAAGTGTTGGGCAAAATATAACCTTTGCTATCAAGTCATTTTGGCTTTCCTGGAACAACTTATTAAGAATACGTGCCCAGTTTTACCAAGAAACTGTAGTCATAAACTAGAAAAAAGGCAGAACAACAACAACAACAGCAAAATCCTGGCAGTGATCTATGATGAAATTTAACCTCTTCTCAGCAGAATTATCTTGTTTCTCTGAGTAAGGTTATCCTGGCTTTACGACACAGACTCTCAATAGGTTATTTAGAAGTACTGTTTCAAATCCCACTAGTGCTTAGCTCTGTCCTCACTTGTCTGAGGCAAATAAATTGACTTTTGGCGTTCTGCTTAACTTTAAAAGGCCTGTATAGAGAAAAAATGTTCAGTGGTCGTTATTGCAATCAACATAGATCAAAGTGTTCTTGATCTAAATTACCCCTCCCCATTAGGTTGAGAGTTTCTGTGGGGCTACAATTGTATGGCAGGCAGGAATTAATTTATTTCATGGGTGCTCTATGTATAAACATATCACAACACTAAACTATTGTGGGCCAAAACCCCTTAATGTAAGTATGAAAAATTATTATATTTATGTTTAAGCTACCTATGAGTTGGGTAAAATGTATGTTCATATGGGACCATATAGCTCTATGAGAAGATCCTGCAGTTAATATAGAGCTGCAGAGGTTTTGCTGTGCATTGAAAGTCTGAGCAAATAGAGGAACAAGAGCTGTCTGCAGCACTCTCTGGCAACATCATTTAAAGCTCACAGACATTCACGGTGAGGAAGAACTGAATCATTAACTCGTGCGAGATTCTGAGGGAGGAAAGAGAAATTGTGTCTATCTGCAGTGTTTTAGAGATTCAATTAGATACTCTTTTTGGGAAAGTAAGATTTCTAGGCCTCTTATAAATAGAAGGCCGCATCTCAGCTTGATTACTTCAAACAGCTTCCTGCAACCTCCCACTAGGAAGATGAGCAATTAGTATAATCACAGCAATAAGTCAAAGATACTTAAGATTGTAACTTGTGTAACAACTTTTCCTTTCTTGGTTCTCTGCTGATCTATAGGAAAATATCAGTTTAATGTACGCTCTTATAACTAAAAACACACTGTCCAACTACATAATGTCCTTCTTTTCTTGCCAAAGTGAATTTCATGCCATGAAATGGTTCAACAATGTTGCAAGGTACTGTGGCTAGGTGGGAGCTTTTTAATATGAAGTACAGTCATGCAGATGGAAATGTTGCCAAAAAAATGGAAAGCAAGAACTCTCATTGTGAGTCAAATAGGTAGTAATAAAGGTGACTCATGAGAAGATTCCACCTCATTTTCCATCAGGAATATTCCAAGAAGCCAAGGACTGTGGTAAGGGAATAGAAACATTTTTGAAAAACATGAAAAAAGAATGAACTAGCACCCTCTTTTGGCTAATTGGAAAACAGTACTAGGAATTGGTATTGGTTAAACTGCAGATCCTGAAACTCCTCCTCCTCTCACCTATTAGTCCACTACGCTGTTAGATATTGTTTATGCACAAAGCTGTTGTGCCTCCATTGTAGGTAGGTGGTATTTCTAAATACAGATCTCCCAGTCAAATCAAGATTTTGCACCTTAGGATTTAAGCTCTATGTCCATGCACACTCTCTGCCTCTACTAGTTCTGTAGCAGATAACATTTTCTAGTACAGGAACCCCAGAGATGTGTGCAAGATCATCCCAAAACAGCACCTGTAGGAATAAATTAAATGTAGAAAGAATACACTGGACTTTGCTATGGATCTGAAAGAATATTATGTCACGATGTGGCAAAACACGGTTTCTTTTTCTTTGAAAGGAACATATGAAAGGTATCTGCTTTTGAAAACCAAAGAATCTTTAACCTTAAGCTGACCACTTCCTGTTTCTGTAAAATTGTCACAGACTGGTGACAAAATTTAACCATCACAGAAGTCATTAATACTTCACTGTGATTTCTAGAAGTACCTGCAATTTTTATTTTTATTTTTATTTTTATTTTTATTTTTATTTTTATTTTTATTTTTATTTTTATTTTTATTTTTATTTTTATTTTTATTTTTATTTTTATTTTTATTTTTATTTTTATTTTTTTTTTATTTTTATTTTTATTTTTTTAAAATTTTTATTTTTATTTTTATTTTTACTCTTTCTATTTCTATTTCATTTCGATTTCGATTTCCATTTCCATTTCTATTTAATTTCTATTTTTATTTCTATTTTTTATAAGTAATAAAAGCTATAGGGTGGGACTAGTATTCTACCTCTCTAATGGAACTGTTTTGAAAAAGCTGGTTATAACTAGCAGGAAATTTGGGGTAAAAATTTTTCTTTACCCTCTAATTTCATAGAATCATAGAATGGCTTGGTTGACAGGGACCTTAGAGGTCATCTAACTCCAACCCCCCTGCCATAGACAAGGATGACACCCACTAGAACAGGTTGGCCAAGGCCCCTTCCAGCCTGGCATTGAACACCTCCAGGGATGGGGCATCCACAACTTCTCTGGGCAACCTGCTCCAGTGACTCACTACCCTACTACAGTGAAGAAATTCCTCCTAACGTTTAATCTAAACTTACCCTCTCTTAGTTTAAGACCATTTCCCCTTGTTCTATCATTATCTACCTGAGTAAAGTCCTTCTCCATCTTTTTTATAAGACCCCTTTAAGTACTGAAAGGCCACAGAGAGGTCTCCCTAGAGCCTTCTCTTCTCCAGGCTGAACATCCCCAGCTCTCTCGGCCTTTCTTCACAGAAGAAGGTGCTCCATCCCTCTGATCATCTTTGCAGCCCTCCTCTGGACTCTCTGTAACAGGTCCATATATTTATTGTATATTATATATATATATAATATATATTATTGTGCTGGGGGCCCCAAACTTGGACACAGTACTCCAGGTGGTGCTTCACGAGGGCAGAGTAGAGGGGGACAATCACCGCTCTCGACCTGCTGGTCATTCCTCTTTTGGTGCAACTCAGGATGCAGTTGGCCTTCTGGGCTGCAAGCACGCACTGCTGCCTCATGTTGAGCCTTTCGTCAACCAGAACCCCCAAGTACCTCTGCAGGGCTGCTCTCAAGGAGTTCTTCTCCCAGACTATACTCCTGTCTGGGGTTGTCCTGACCCAGGTGCAGCACCTCGCACTTGGACTTGTTGAAGCTCATACGGTTCACATGGTCACACTTCTCCAGCCTGCCTAGGTCCCTTAGAATGTCATCTCTTCCTTCTTTGGTATCAACTGCACCACTCAGCTTGGTGTTGTCTGCAAACTTGCTGAGGGTGTACTCAATCCCACTGTCTATCTTATTAATGAAGATATTGAAAAGCACCAGTCCCAGGACAGACCCCTGAGGGGCATTGCTCGTCACCGGCCTCCACCTGGACATAGAACCATTGGACATTGACCACTACTCTCTGGGTACAGCCATTGAGCCAATTCCTTATCCACTGAATGGTCCGCCCTGCAAATCCATATCTTTCCAATTTAGAAGTAGGATGTCATGTGGGAGTGTGTCAAAAGTCCAAGTAGATATCAGTCACTTTTCCCTTGTCAACTGATGCAGTTACTCTATCACAGAAGGCCACCAGACTGGTCAGGTACAATTTGCCTTTGGTGAAACCATGCTGGCTGTCTTGAATCACGTCCTTCTTTTGTACGTGCTTTAACATTGCTTCCAGGAGGATCTGTTCCATGATCTTGCCAGGCACAGAAGTGAGGGTCACTGGTCTGTAGTTCCTTGGGTCTTCCTTTCTACCCTTTTTGAAAATGTGAGTGATGCTTCCCTTTTTCCAGGCACCGTGGACTTCGCCTGACTGCCATGATTTTTCAAATATGATGAAGAGTGGCTTGGTGACTACATCAACCAATTCCCTCAGGACCCTGGGATGCATGTCATCAGGCCCCATAA
The DNA here is from genome assembly GCF_964034855.1 of Anser brachyrhynchus. NCBI lineage: Eukaryota > Metazoa > Chordata > Aves > Anseriformes > Anatidae > Anser > Anser brachyrhynchus. Next base: position 63,009,501 of record NC_137696.1, on the reverse strand, counting down.
ACTTGTAGTTGTTGAGCTGCATCAAGAGGTCCCAAACTTGATCTTTACTTACAGTTGTAGGGACTCTGCTCTCCTAGCCCCCACCTAGAGGTTTGGGAACTTGAGAGATTTGGGAAACCTGACCACCAATGAAGACTGAGGCAAAAAAATTGTTAAGTACCTCTGCCTTACCCATGTCTGTTTTTACCAGTTCTGTGTCTTCATTTTTCAGAGGTGGTACACTCTCCTTAGACTTCCTTTTGTGGCCAATGTACCCATAGAATCCCTTCTTGTTATTCTTTGCATCCGTCACCAAATTTAGTTCTGTCGGTGCCTTGGTTTTCCTGATCCCATCCCTGCACATCTGGACAGCATTTCTGTACTCTTCCCAGGGCACATGGCCCTGTTTCCACTGTCTGTGCATTTTCTTCTTTTGCCTAATTTCATCCTTGCCCATAATTTTAAAGATAATCTTGAAATAAAAAATGTCTGAAAATTTTCCTCTTCTGACAGAGAAAAGAGCCCCACTATTAACCAGAACATTCAATTATCTGCAAATATCGTGTACATGCACATAGAGTGAAAGATCAAAAAGTCTCACTCTCTAAAACATTAATAGAAACTGAACTGAATAATTACTTATATAGAAAACATAGATGTATATAATAATGTTTTTGATTTCAGTTTTTCATAACACTGTCATTCAAAAAAAAATCTAAAAATATGCATAGATCTATGAGCACTTAGCTACTGTTTAAGCACTTAGGTGAAGTACATGTTTCCAGGAATGGGTAGATTTTTGCTTATTTAAATTTTTGATTTTGTCACCACAGTTATCAGTGATAATTTCATGGACCATGACATCATCCAGTTGTGTTGGACAAAGAAGTTTTCACCTCCAACCCTTTCCCCTCCCAGAAGAATCTACCCCTTGACCTGCCAGCTGAATTCACCTGCCTCAGTCAAAAGGAGCAAAGTTACTGAGGAACCGGTATTTGTACTGTGTAAAGAAACAAACCCCATTTTGTCTGAAACAGAAAAAAATGTGAGCTTCATCAGCAGAATAAAGGTTTTTACCTTGGGAGGTACTGTGCTGCCAGTGATGCTGTTAACCTAACTCAGCCTTTCTAATTTTGTCCCTACGGTTACAAGTCACCTGGAACTGGATCTTTGCAAGAGCACCGTGCTTAAACGAGTGATCCTAGATTTCTCTAAGTGAACAACCAGAGACAAACAAATGTGGTATCAAGATAGAAATCCTGGTGTGGGAAAGAGAAATATGGGCCAAAAAGAAAGTAAGTCAGACCTGTGGAAGATATCAATATAGTCTTTCCTTTGAAGGGTTCAAACACTGAAAATGAAAAGTTAAAACACCCATCCAAAGTTTAAATGTTCACATATTTCAGAGACTTTTGGGGGGTATTTCTCTCAGTCGCAGTATACAAATTTACAGGACTTGGTGTATCTAATTAGTCATGCAAAAACATGGACATTAAAAGCAATACCTAGAACCAGTGAGCTTTACAGCCCACATGACTGGACTGCAGACATCTCCAGGCAAAAAGTGGGAAATGTGGAAGAAATACTGGGCATACTTTAAGATGATAGGGAATACCTGTTAAGCAGAACACAATTACATATTCTTATTTCAGCCAGGAGTCTGGAATTAACCCTGAGCTACCTGGGAAATGTAGAGTCTGTTAATAACAACAAGTAATTGGCACCTGAAGTTTTACACCTCCTCTGCTTTTGTATCCCCTGACATCATTTGGCTATCTGTGTTTTGGGGTGCTTCTCAGTTTTTGTCCTCAATCAGATGCCATTGCAGCTGTATCCTTTATGTTTCTAGCCTTTTATCCAGGGAACAGATACAAGAAATAAAGCAAATAAAGGACAGTTTAATAGACTTATTTTCCTACTCTGATTACTAACACACTCTTGCCTTCTCTTCTTTTGCCCCCTCCCGTGAGCTTTTCTAAGCAATTCTCTTGACCCATCCCTGCAAATGGTTCTATTTGCAGTAAGTATCCAGAACTCTTGTCACTTGACTGTTTTCTTGGCTCTTGCTGTTTCACAGCTCAGCTCTCCCAGCTGTACTTAGCAATAGAGGAAACTAAGGCCCAGAGAGACCCTAACATTATGGTTTTGGAAAAATACAGATTCTTCAAGACTTTGTTCCTAGGCACAGCATACTAACTCACAAGATAACCCAGAAAACACTAAACTAGTTCACCTGCTGCCACGTTATAGTATCAGCTCTGATGCCTACCACCAGGTGATACACAACTGTCATCATGCTGATGACTGAGGATAGATCATCCAAGACAAGACAGATGTTTGTGCTTTTTTCAGTGTTGCACTGGCTGGTCTACATGCCAGGGATTGAGAATGTTTTTATCGGTCTTCCTAACCCATATTTATACCCACTTTGTGCTCTGTGACTCAACTATGAAGAGTACTTCCATCTAATTTGATTTCCTTTTATGATAAGATCACCCATCTAGTCGACCAAGGGAAACCAGCTGATGTGATCTTTTTGGACTTCAGCAAAGCTTTTGACATGGTTTCCCATAGGATCCTACTGGACAAAATGTCCAACATACAACTTAACAAAAACATCATACAATGGGTGAGCAATAAGCTGACGGGCAGGGCTCAAAGGGTTGTGGTAAATGGGGCCAAATCTGGCTGGTGGATGGTCACTAGTGGGGTCCCTCAAGGCTCCATTTTAGGGCCAGTCCTCTTCAATATTTTTATAAATGATTTGGATGTAGGACTAGAAGGTGTTTTGAGCAAATTTGCCGACGACACCAAACTTGAAGGAGTTGTGGACTCGGATGAGGGTGGAAAGGCCTTGCAGAGAGATCTGGACAGATTGGAGAGCTGGGCGATCACCAACCACATGAAGTTTGACAAAAGCAAGTGCCAGGTCCTGCACCTGGGACGGGGCAACCCTGGCTATACATACAGACGGGCGACGAGACGCTGCAGAGCAGCCCCGCAGAGAGGGATCTGCGGGTTGTGGTTGACAGCAAGTTGAATATGAGCCAGCAGTGCGCCCTGGCAGCCAGGAGGGCCAACCGTATTCTGGGATGCATCAAGCACGGCATTGCTAGTCGGTTGAGGAAAGTGATTGTCCCGCTCTACTCTGCGCTGGTGCGGTCTCACCTCGAGTACTGTGTGCAGTTCTGGGCACCACAGTACAAAAAGGACATTAAACTGTTGGAGAGTGTCCAGAGGAGGGCGACGAAGATGGTGAAGGTCCTAGAGGGGAAGATATATGAGGAGCAGCTGAGGTCACTGGGCCTGTTCAGCTTGGAAAAGAGGAGGCTGAGGGGGGACCTCATCGCAGTCTACTACTTCCTCGCGAGGGGGAGTGGAGAGGCAGGTGACCTATTCTCCGTTATCACCAGTGACAGGACTCGCGGGAACAGTGTTAAGCTGAGGCAGGGGAAGTTTAGGCTGGACATCAGGAAGAGGTTCTTCACCGAAAGAGTGGTTGCACACTGGAACAGGCTCCCCAGTGAAGTAGTCACTGCAGCAAGCCTGTCTGAATTTAGGAAGAGATTGGACTGTGCACTTAGTCACGTGGTCTAAACTTTTGGGTAGACCTGTGCGGTGCCAGGAGTTGGACTTGATGATCCTTATGGGTCCCTTCCAACTCAGGATATTCTATTATTCTATGATTCTATGACTTTCACTGGGAGAGGGGAAGACTGGTAAGACCATTGCCAGGTTTTTGAAACTGAAGACGCCATACTACTATTAACTGCAAACTCCCCTACTTAATACTATCAGTAAATGTGAATATGTGCTGCAAAGTCCAAAACATGTCTAAAGCTGCCAGTGCTGCCTTTCTATTCTTACACCAACACTTGCAAACATTCAGGTGAAGCGTTCTCACAGACCTTTGAAGCTATGCAGCTCACTGTAGGATTATTATGCTCCCCCTGTGGATGACACTGTTATCTGTGAAATCCCTGCTTGGCTCCTTTGTTCTTCCTTGCTCCTCCTGGTGGGCAAGACCAGCAGCATCTTGCCAGTGCTGCAAGAATTTCCGAGGTGTGTGGAGGAAATATTGAGTGACCAGAACAACAGTAGGTTTCCATGGCACTTTGTCCCACGTTTAGAACATCGTGATTCAGAAGCCTCATCCTGCATCACTTTCCAGGAGAAGGTTCATCTAATTAATGAAACTAATTAAATGCCCAACACATTTCTGAGTTAGACAGCTGTTCCTTTTTAATTTACACAAAATTAATAAAGTGATTGTGTGGGCACTTGAAATGATCAGACTTTTTTTCCCCACTTGACAGCTTGATAGTGTTATTTTAAGGCACATTCCTATCCTGCAGACAGATTAACTTGTAAGGGTTGAGGTGCTGGGTGATTGTCCTGGTTTTGGCTGGGATAGAGCTATTTTTCTTCAAAGAGGCTTGTATGATGTTTTGTTTTGGAATTATGATGAAAATAGTGATTATAGTAAACTGATGTATTAGTTGTTTTTAGTTGTTACACAGCATCAATGTCTTTCCTGCTTCTCATGCTGCCCTGCCAGCAAGGAGACTGGAAGCACATGAAAAGCTGGGAGGGGACACAGACAGGACAGCTGACTCCAGTTGATCAGGGAAATATTCCACACCTTGCGACATCATGCTCAGCTATAAAAGCTGGGGGGAGAAAAAAAGCAAGGGGGGATATTTGGAGAGATGGTATTTGTCTTCTGAAGAAGCTGTTAAGTGCGATGAGCCCTGCTTTCCTGGAAATGGCTAAACATCTGCCTGCTGATGGGAAGTAGGGGATAAATTCCTCATTTTACTGTGCTTGCACACATAGCTTTGCTTTACCTAGTTAACTGTCTATCTCAACCCACAAGTTTTCTCACTTTTACCTTTCCAATTCCTTCCTCCATCCCACCTGGGTGGAGAGAGTGAGCGGCTGTGTGATGCTTAGCTGCCTACTGCAGTCAAACCACAACAGACTGCTGCTGAGAACTTTTTCACTCAGAACATGTCAAATGACTCAATGGAATATAGATCTGCAATAGCCTGAATCTGATAATTTCGCAGACTGAAGAAGCTGAATATCTGCTTATAAACCTGGAATCAGCAAGAGATAAATAAACTTACTGCTTGAAGAGGAGGGCGGAATGGGGACAGGGAGGAGGCAGAATGATGTTTCAGTCCTGCTTGTGGAGGTCCATTTTTCTCTACCAGAATCTTGCATAGAAGGGGATGTGCAGTTTCATGGTTTTCACACAGTGAAATGCTTTTGACTGTGTTAGCAGGGAGAACCCTCACTGCGGCCTCCTTACTATGGAAGAATTTCTTCCAGAAATCTGTTCAAAGGTACAACAAGGATGTGACTCTGTCATCTTGATATCCTTACCAGCTCCCAAGACTGTGAATCAAAATAAGAGAACAGAGTTCATCCATTTTTCTCCTGCAGTAACTTGCAATTCCTCCAATATATTTTTCTCCTTTCTGCACGTCAGGCAGAGCACAGCTTGCTGCTCTTGCTGCTGACACAGATCCAGCATGAGCTGGAGGGCATATAATCAGAGGTTTATCTTCAGGTCTGCAGTCATATAGCTCCTCATAGATGTCAAGGACATTTGTTCCTCCTGCCTTCATGGCTTGACAAAAAGAATATCAGAAGAGCAATTCTTCCAGAGAAAATGCCCAGCAACTTCTGCTATGCAGCAGTGTCACTTGTAGACTTTGCAGACATGGCATAGGAAACCTGTCATCAATTTTTCACACTCAGCATTCAACAGAGAGAGGCAGTGCACCCTGCATGGTGCTTGGAAGGTCTCTTGAAAAGGGGCAAAAAAATCACAGAAGCCCTCAAGCTTCTTGGGACATTTTCATTTAACTCCTACTTCTGAGGATGTAGAAGGGCAGTGTTGTTGTTGTTGTTGTTGTTGTTATTATTATTATTATTATTTTTCCCCACAGCCTCCAAATTTCTCTAATTCAGTAGAAGATATATCAGGAGCCTTGCAGATCCCTTAGTTAGTTTTTGTCAGACAAATACATTTATTCCAGTCTTTATAATCAATGTGTTGAATTTAGTGAGAATTGCCAGGAGAATAAACTTGTACTTGCACTTCTAAGTGAATACATCATAATTTAGCTGTATATTAACTAACCTGTGAAGAGTTGTCATTCTATCCACATTACCACATTGTTTCTCATATTCACCTCTTATTGTAGTTTGTCTCAGGGCAAGCTCCAAAGGAACCAGAAATAGGCCCAGCAGGTGCCAGCCACTCTCAAGCACACACTTGCTGCCTTTGCCCAGGGAACACACTTGTGTGAATTTATAATAGGGGGTGAGAAGGGCAAGGGAACTTTACATCTCCCCCAGTTAAATTCTTACTTCTACTTGTCTGCCTCCTGCTCCTATGTGTTAAGCATAGGCTATGCATATGTGCCATGTCCCACTCCACTGCCTGCCTTGCAGTCTTGCACAAGAAGGCATCCTCTGCCACATATCCCAGCCTTGCTATCATCTATCACCTGAACCAATATGGGGCATTGTACAGTACAAAGGGAAAAACTCTGAACTATGCTGAATCTAATCTAAATGTTTGACTTGACACTGCCAGTTCTTGTTCAGATGGGTTATATGTATATATATATATTATATATTTCACATGAACAATCTCACTAGGTTCAGCAAGACAGAACAATAGTAGAAAGACAGAATGGAGAAAAAGATATTCAAAGGAGTAATGTTTGTTATTACATTAGAGTGACTTGGGTTCTTTAGTATTCAAAAGCTTGAGCATTACCCTTAGCGGAAAGGAGGGGATTGCAAGCCAGAGCTGATGCATAGTGGTGGTGACTGTAGGTCAAAGTCAAATGGCAAGTGACAGGCAAAAGGCATCCATACCCCTTATACTTTGAAGAGGTATGTATTTCTGGAGGACAGATACTTGCTACTTGGTTCAATTCATTATCACAAGAAGCTCCACAGTAAAACAAGATGTAAACTTGATGCCATTAGCTAGCTATGAAAAGACATGACTGATAAAGGACAGATTATTTTTGCATTCAAGGTCAAGTTGCATTTAAAGAGCTGTTCTGCAGACACAGTGGAAAATTACGGAAACAGATTTTATTTTATTTTATTTTATTTTATTTTATTTTATTTTATTTTATTTTATTTTATTTTATTTTATTTTATTTTATTTTATTTTATTTTATTTTATTTTATTTTATTTATTTTATTTCATTTTATTTATTTAATTTTTTTGGGCCACTTCAGCCTTTTCAGCTCTACAGAAAAACTGGAAAGGTAAAAAATCTCGTGACTGTACTCTCATTCTGTTAGCATTCTGGGCTCATGTTACAGGTTTGCTGTTTTCTTTATAATTATTTTAAAGGATGAGTTTTGTGCGATGTGGAACATGGAGGTTTGTCCATGCTGAAGGTTCAACCTTTGTTCTTTCATGATGCATGAGTGGCAAGCTTAGCACTCAGCCCCTGCATAGGCACAGAAGTATTTCTAAACACTAACCTGAGAGGCTTTCTCTCAGAAAGATGTGTTCAGCCTCCCTGCTCTCCCAGTCCTTGGCCTTTCAGCTGAGACTGCCAACAAATTATTGCTGAACACTTGCCAGACAGCAGTAACTTTCAGTCCCTAGTTTATAATAATGCAAAATCGGTATTCTGCTGTCAACCCCTGGTTTATAATAATGCAAAATCGGTGTTCTGTTGCTGGGAATGTCTTATTCATTATGTGCCACATCCAAATCACTTGAATGTGAAGCTGTGGTGATGCACATCAGCTAATCTGCCAGAAATTGCCTCATAAAGGTGCAATTTGCCATACTGGTAACATGTAATTTATGAACTCTCCTTTTCAGACCCAAATGTAGGTTGGCTTATTCTGTAGAGGTTTAGAAAGATAAACTCTCAACCAGCAATAAAATTAAAAGGGAAATAGGCACCTAATTCTATATGGCACCACTGAAAATTCCCATCTGTTATTGCTTAAACAATATGTCTTCATAAATATAAAATGGATTCAAATAGCTTGTGCTCGCTCTCTCTCTCACTGTCTTCATCTCCTCCTCCCCCCCCCCCCCCCCCCCCTCCCCCCCGCAATTTTTCTCTCTCATGGTCTATTAACGTACTTTCTGGAAAAATGGAGGGATGATATCCAGGGTCAGGACTGACCTTATCCACTCGCGCAGTAGAGATTCTGTTCCCACTCCCACCAGTGTCCTTTAGCATACATTCAATTAACCTCTGTTAAGAAATGGGTATGCAGCAGTGTGTAGGCAGCTGAAAAGCTCCTTTAGTTGTTTTGCATTCTGGCATCAAATGAGGATAAATACAGGGCATGACCTGACCCTCTAGGGCACTGGCCTAAATCTAGTAACATACAAACTGGAATTTTTGTGCATTTGTAGCTGACTCTGACACCTGAATTCTTAAAAAATAGTTCACTGACTAATAGGATTTCCCAACATTATTTAACATGTGTGTGGTCATGCACATGTACACATTCACATACATGCTGTATTGTATTTTGTTTGAAACTTGTAAATGTTTTTATGTGAAAAAAAAAAAACAACAACAACAATATCAAACTTTGATATAAAAATCTGTAACAAGTATCATGGAAATATGTAGTGGTCTGGATTACACTTATCCCTGTAGTAAATCATTTGACTTCAGTGACCCTCTGTAAAGGGAAGGTGAGACACTTATGAATTATAGATATACCTGTTACTTTATATCTACTTGTAAATATTTGCTTAAAATGATTTAACATATGATTTTGTTTTATAATTTGTAGAAATGGCTTCATACAGAAGTTTCTGGTTATAAAAGTTATCCAAACTTATTAATCTTTTTATGTCTATAGCTTTCCCAGGCATGTGTAATGTGATTGCTTCCCTGTAAGTTGCACTCTTACTATATAATGGGAAAATAGTTTTGGTGTTCCCTCATAATCATATGGGGAACATTTTACAATATGTAATACACAGGGCACATCTCTCTGTGGAAACAAAACCACATACCTCAGTTCATGACCCAGTACACTGTCGATGGGTCTGGTATGACCTGAAATGCTATACATTTAGGGTTGTAACATTCCTGTTTAGTTAAAATAAGTCTGCTGGTTTGAGGGCAAGCATGCTTTGAAAACACTGGTGACAAATGGATTAAACAGCACATACCAAGATTCTTTGTCTTTTCTTGTCCTTTGCTAGCTCTGTCTCAATATTGTTAAACTGGTTTAAATATGGGAGGAAAATCAGGCTTACTGTAGTCCCTTAAAACAATATAACAACTGTATTGGGCAAACCCAGGAATACACATGTAATAACAACAACAACAGTGTTTGTACAGCATTAAGCTTTACATCAGCCTGTATTGGTTTTCAAATATTAGCACTTCCAACAGGCTAGATTCCCCACTGATTGTAGTGTAATGAAGTTTACATAAAGCAGGAAGTTAAATTTATTTCCATACCAAAAGAAAGTGGGTTGAGAAAAATGTAAAGTCACTAAAATAATAATGAAACAGAATGGGTGGAAGAACAGCCCCCTGCAGCAGGCCATGTTAATTACCCTTGCAGCTGGGAGATCAATTTGCATATATATTCTTTGAAGCCTGTCAGGTATGAATTGAACCACTGAACTGTTACATTTGATAATCTAGCTCTCCAAAGCATTTTTGCTAAAGATGTTACGTTTTCTAGAACTAGTTATTTTTCTATGTCAGAGTAAAGAAGAGCTGTACTTAATTTGTTCCCGTATAAACAATTCTGTGTTTGTGACTTCTTGGAGTGCCAGGTTAGCAATGCAACCTCATCAAAAGTGTCGGTACCACTGATTAAACACAAAAAGATATATCAAATAGCCTTGACAACCAGTGAAAGCAAGGAAATTAAAACTTTAAGCTAGTGGTGACAAGCATGACTCAGGGGATGTTTAATGAGATATAGAGCTGTTCAGCTCTAGGACACATATCCCATTTTTTTTTTTTTTCTGTACTACCGATGACAAAATTTTTGCCTTCTGATGTCTGCTTCATGACCTGATCGAACCTGGTGTGTGGTCCCAGGAACTTCACAAGTTCATTTGTTTTGCTTCATCTGTTACTATAGCATCTTCATGCCCATGCTGCAAAATTGCTTACAGTGGACAGTAGGATTTTACTACCTGTTGGCAGCTGTTTCAAGAGAACATCTGAGATACAGAGCTCCTGCAAAACCTGCCTCTCAGCCTGAGTAATCCAGTGTTGTTCTACTGAAACCAGTAGAGCGCATGGCTTCCATGGAACAAAACTGGTGAGAAGGGAGAAACTGTGGATGAAAAATAATTTTACACAGGAACAGGGTATAAAGTAAAGTTTTCTTGCTCTGCTTTAACAAAACTGAGAACTATGTGCAACAAACTTCATATAACTCACTTCACTTTTCCTGAAGCCTATTTTTTTTTGCTGTCGTTAAATAGTAACAGTAGCTTATGTGAGATTCAGAAAAGCATATGACAATTAACATATTCTTTTGCATTCATTGGAACACAAATGAAACCTGACTCATCAGAAATTTCTCAGCACTGGACCTAGAGTAGTGTTTTTCAATAATCGTGATAACTTAGCAGCATGGTTTAAACTTAGTAGCATGGTTTAGTGGTGGACTTGTCAGTACTAGGTTAAAGGTTGGACTAGATGATCTTAGAGGTCTTCTCCAACCTGAATGATTCTATGATTCTGTGGTAAAATTCGTGTAGGACAAATGATCAGTTGATAGTAATCAACAGCCATAGAAACACCATTTAAAAAAAAAAAAAAGAAAGAAAAAAAGAAAAAAGAATGCATAACAGTCTGTTGCCAGATCTGGTGGGAGGAACTTGGACTGATCCTTTTCATTCTTTCACTTTGGAACTAATGACACTGCTACTTACTTTTCTTAGGTTGCTTCTTTGTACGGTTGCCTTAGTTTCTTGCTACTATTACTTGCTACTATTGGGGGCAATTTTTTATAAAGAAGTCTCTCCATGTCTCTCCTGTCTTCACTGACATAACAAACCATTCTAGGTGATTATTGGTTTCCATTTCTGATTGGGAAGAATTAGACTGTTCACGAATGGTCAGGGCAGGACATGAAAGAAGCGTAATTGGACTGTACTGTTAATTAGTGTTTGCTTTGAATTAATAGTCCTAAACCTCCATCACCTATTTCACAGATCATCTATATGACTTCTTTTTCTTAATATTTTGTGATTGTTATTGTTGCAAAATTTAAGCATGGTTGAACTCAAAGCCAACTTCTACAGTACTTGGTGAAACATAGATTTGCGGGTTAACAAATCTGTTTCATGCAGCTTGTTATTAGCAGTTGGAGAAGTTCAGTTACATTTCCTCCCTTCATTAACTATGTGGACATCACTGGGCAAACTGGAGATTTGGGGCTTTCTGAGGAGCTAACATTGGAAAGAGAAGTTGATATCCTGGTCCCATGGAAAGCTAGATGGAATTGTATGTCTGTGGTAGACAACTTAAAACAAAACTTACCCAAAGTAAACTAGGAATCAGAATCAATTTATCTGCCAGTGAGAAATGGCAGGATAACAAATCAAATAATGGAGTTGTCTTTGAAGAGAGTGAGAAGCTTTTCTTATTATTTATACCTTTTTACATTAGCATTGCACTATTTCCCCAACTTGCATGCAGCCTTTCAAAATAAAGAGTGATATATTTTTAATACTCTAATATAACAAATTCTTTTGCACAAAAGGTGTTTATTTAATGATCATATATTAAAGATAAGTATATTCCTTTCTTTTCTTCACAAATAAAATTCTCCCAAACTAAAAAGAACTGTAGGTAGTTATAATGCAAATGCCTAGAAATATAAACTCCTTCTGTACTATCTGAACCTCTTTGAGATTTAATAATCTTATATTCCTTCATGAAAAGTGCAAAGACTGTAGCACAAGCAAGGTGTTCAATCTGTAACTGAAAGAGGAAGCTTTGTGCAGTAGAAGTTTATAATGGAAATGTAGGTAACTATAAACACTAAAATTTAAAACTAAAATTTAATTTAATTTAATTTAAATTTAAATCAGTTCAGTGAATGCAATCATCCATGTAGGACATCTAACATTTAGAATTCTGTAGTCATTTTTTGGACCCAATTTCCTTTATTTTATTAGGAATAAAAACACGAAAAACAGAATGAAAGTAGAGGAAATGGGACATACACAAAAACAAACAAACAACAAAAACAACAACAAAAAAACCACTGGTGTTGTATTAAATAGTCTTTTAGAAATTCTCATTGTTTATTCATTTTTTAGAGATACTGTTTGCTGAGTTCTTGTGCTGATTCTAGCTGGAGTTTTTCCAAGAACATTCCAAACTTTTTCCACATGTTTTGTTAGGGTCACCCTTTGCCATCTCTCTCCAGCAGGGACTGTGTTCTCCATCATAAAATGTCTTTCAGCTTTACACACCTGTTGAATTTTTTGTTGTGTACTTGTATACCATGTATACCATGACTCACAGCAATGTTGCTTGCATTTTTTATTACTGCATTTCAACTATTACCAAATATTTGT
>NC_137696.1:62869483-62996736 GCF_964034855.1 Anser brachyrhynchus | reverse complement strand
TTTTTCTTAATAGTGACATCACATCATCCAAGAGTCCTCCAAGTGATGGTCCTCAACTGGACAAATCTGTCAGAAATTAGGAAGAATAAAAAGAATGGGAGTGTGAAGACTGATCCATAGTGGATGGCCTGCCAAGTGGTGCAGAAACCATTTTCCTATCTTATCTCTGCCAAATCCAGCATCTATGGTGGTAGCTGGATTCCTCTGGGGGAGCACTTAGAATTACTGCATCACTGAGCACTTTTCTCAAGCACCAAGTGATAATACAAGGAGAAATGGCCTCAAGTTGCGCTAGGGAAGATATAGAATGGATATTAGGAGAAATTTCTTTACTGAAAGTGTTGTGCAGTGTTGGAATATGTTGCCAAGGGGAGTAGATGAGTCACCATCCACAGAGGTCTTCAAGAAACGTGTTGTATTATAACTTAGTAAATGATGGGATTGATTGCACCCTCAGCAAGTTTTTTAGGAGAGCAGAGTCCCTGCAACTGTAAGTAAAGATCAAGTTTGGGACCTCTTGATGCAGCTCAACAACTACAAGTTTATGGGGCCTGATGACATGCATCCCAGGGTCCTGAGGGAATTGGTTGATGTAGTCACCAAGCCACTCTTCATCATATTTGAAAAATCATGGCAGTCAGGCGAAGTCCACGGTGCCTGGAAAAAGGGAAGCATCACTCACATTTTCAAAAAGGGTAGAAAGGAAGACCCAAGGAACTACAGACCAGTGACCCTCACTTCTGTGCCTGGCAAGATCATGGAACAGATCCTCCTGGAAGCAATGTTAAAGCACGTACAAAAGAAGGACGTGATTCAAGACAGCCAGCATGGTTTCACCAAAGGCAAATTGTACCTGACCAGTCTGGTGGCCTTCTGTGATAGAGTAACTGCATCAGTTGACAAGGGAAAAGTGACTGATATCTACTTGGACTTTTGACACACTCCCACATGACATCCTACTTCTAAATTGGAAAGATATGGATTTGCAGGGCGGACCATTCAGTGGATAAGGAATTGGCTCAATGGCTGTACCCAGAGAGTAGTGGTCAATGTCCAATGGTTCTATGTCCAGGTGGAGGCCGGTGACGAGCAATGCCCCTCAGGGGTCTGTCCTGGGACTGGTGCTTTTCAATATCTTCATTAATAAGATAGACAGTGGGATTGAGTACACCCTCAGCAAGTTTGCAGACAACACCAAGCTGAGTGGTGCAGTTGATACCAAAGAAGGAAGAGATGACATTCTAAGGGACCTAGGCAGGCTGGAGAAGTGTGACCATGTGAACCGTATGAGCTTCAACAAGTCCAAGTGCGAGGTGCTGCACCTGGGTCAGGACAACCCCAGACAGGAGTATAGTCTGGGAGAAGAACTCCTTGAGAGCAGCCCTGCAGAGGTACTTGGGGGTTCTGGTTGACGAAAGGCTCAACATGAGGCAGCAGTGCGTGCTTGCAGCCCAGAAGGCCAACTGCATCCTGAGTTGCACCAAAAGAGGAATGACCAGCAGGTCGAGAGCGGTGATTGTCCCCCTCTACTCTGCCCTCGTGAAGCACCACCTGGAGTACTGTGTCCAAGTTTGGGGCCCCCAGCACAATAATATATATTATATATATATATAATATACAATAAATATATGGACCTGTTACAGAGAGTCCAGAGGAGGGCTGCAAAGATGATCAGAGGGATGGAGCACCTTCTTCTGTGAAGAAAGGCCGAGAGAGCTGGGGATGTTCAGCCTGGAGAAGAGAAGGCTCTAGGGAGACCTCTCTGTGGCCTTTCAGTACTTAAAGGGGTCTTATAAAAAAGATGGAGAAGGACTTTACTCAGGTAGATAATGATAGAACAAGGGGAAATGGTCTTAAACTAAGAGAGGGTAAGTTTAGATTAAACGTTAGGAGGAATTTCTTCACTGTAGTAGGGTAGTGAGTCACTGGAGCAGGTTGCCCAGAGAAGTTGTGGATGCCCCATCCCTGGAGGTGTTCAATGCCAGGCTGGAAGGGGCCTTGGCCAACCTGTTCTAGTGGGTGTCATCCTTGTCTATGGCAGGGGGGTTGGAGTTAGATGACCTCTAAGGTCCCTGTCAACCCAAACCATTCTATGATTCTATGATTAGTAGTGTGGTATAGTGGTTGAATTTAGTACTAGGTTAAAGGTTGGACTAGATGATCTTAGAGGTCTTTCCCAACCTGAATTATTCTATGATGCTATGTAGGGTTCCTCTCTGTCTACCACTCCCCCATCATGTCTGGTTTGTGTGACACATGATATATTTCATTTCATACAGAACTGCACGTTTTATTGCTGTAGTTCATGAACAGAGTATTGACAGTTCTACGATTGCTATTCTAATAATCTGAAAGATGAAATGGAAAGAGGGAAAGAGGTTAAGATGAGACTGGAGTTGAGGTTGAAGAAATCTGGCTAAATGTCACAAGAACAGGAGCTGAATTGCATTTGTTTATGAGTTCTTCCACACTTGTTCCCCAGCTTTTTGTGTTCAACTTTGTTAGGGAAACTTTTCTCAGTATATTTTATGGGCTCAGATGACAGATTGGAGGGAAACATTCAGTGCTTCCAGAGGTTAAAGAGCTTAACAGACCTACTAATTAACTTCAAGCTGTCATTTTGTCTTAGAAATGGACAGCTTAAGGACTGAGAAGTCACTGAGGTAATCTCATGGTCTTTTTTGATTTAAATAAGATAGTAGGGAAAAATGACATAAAGAGTGATAGTGTTACAGAACTCCAGGGATGGATATTTTATATGTTGAAACTATGTACCAATTGGAATAAAGGCAATGGTATTCATGCTAATAATTCATCTATACTCTACTGGGATGGGACGTGTATTGAAAGACTGCTAGGGACAAAGATCTCAAGTTTGCTTTGTTTGTAGAGATCATATGTAACTCTTCTGAAATAACTGACAATGCAGTTTTCTTAAGTCTTTAAAGACTCTAGGTTTACGACAAAGAATGTGAAGCTGTTTTGAATAGATTTCAAATGAGAATGTATTGATATATTTGCCAAAGACTAAATGTGAAGATGTTATGTAAAAACCTCACGTGGAAATATATACATAACAACGTGAAAGCTGAGGAAGAATCACTAGTATATTTAGTATTTAATATTCTTGTTCAAGCTCTCTGTCAATATTCTAGGTGTTATTTAGAATATTTTCACGACTTCATTTTTTATAAAGAAATTGCACTTTGTAGTGTGAAATGTAGTTAGTACATGATTTTGGTGTTTCACTTGCTGTACAAAACTTAATTATGCTCAATGATTCAGAAAAGACAAGCATGCTCTCTGCTCCATCAAAGAGTTAAACTGAGTTTCAAGAAGGGAGTTTAATAGAGCTATACAAAATATTACCTCAGTATTCCTTCCCAGCCAGTTATTTGTGCAGATGTGAATTAATGGACTGTTATAAAGTTAGTGTGATTTCTGCCTTTTCAGTTAAAGAGTGATGATGGCTAAGATTTCTTTTAGTGCACTACCATTAAGTAATACTAGTGCACTAATAGAAAATCTCTGCATATCTTTTAAGAACAAACTTTTAAAAAAATATTAGGAAAGGTGTAACTTTATTCCCTTTGAGAAGCAGAGGTGTGCTTGGTCTTCCTCAGACATTAACTGAATCTGTTAGAACTGCTTATATCAGAAAGACCAATGGCTAGAAATGTTGGAGCAGCTGAGGGAGCTGGGATTGTTCAGCCTGGAAAAGAGAAGGCTTAGGGGTGACCTTATCAGACTCTACAGGTACCTTAAAGGAGGCTGTAGCGAGGTGGGCGTTGGTCTATTCTTCCACGTGCCTGGTGACAGGACAAGGGGAAATGGGCTAAAGTTGTGCCAGGGGAGGTTTAGGTTGGATATTAGGAAGAACTTTTTTACTGAAAGGGTTGTTAGGCATCGGAATAGGCTGCCCGGGGAAGTGTTTAAAGACCCTGGAGGTCTTTAAAAGATGTTTAGATTTAGAGCTTAGTGATATGGTTTAGTGGAGGACTTAGTGTTAGGTCAGAGGTTGGACTCAGTGATCTTGGAGGCCTCTTCCAACCTAGATGATTCTGTGATTCTGTGATACTAAAAGTGATACCATACATGGTTAGAAAAATTTAATTGTATGTTTATAAGCATTTGCTAGTGCATACTGATGTAATTGAAATTATATCAGTATATTTCTGCAGAAGTAAAGTTTGCTGACTATCGCTAGTGATCTGTTTTCTTTCTATGACAAGATTCTGGGGGTTGGTCTAAGTCTCACTGAGTATCATGAGGCCATGAATCTTTCTTCCTGGACATATGTACCACATTTGGGCATTTAATTGGTATTTCTATTTAAAAAAAATATCTGGATAAATGTCTAATGACTGACCCACCTTTCATAATAAATAAATAAATAATAAATGTTTGTTAATAAATAAATAATAAATGTTTGTTATACTAAAAAATGGTCATTCCAATAGAGAAATCTTTCCTTCCCTGAACTAAAT
Source organism: Anser brachyrhynchus (assembly GCF_964034855.1). Taxonomy (NCBI): domain Eukaryota; kingdom Metazoa; phylum Chordata; class Aves; order Anseriformes; family Anatidae; genus Anser; species Anser brachyrhynchus. Next base: position 62,992,249 of record NC_137696.1, on the reverse strand, counting down.
AACTCAGACCTGCAGATTTTTGAGCTAAGCTTATAAAAGGTTGCTATGATCAGAGCACAGCTGTGGGAGTTAGGGCTCCCAAATTCTAAGTCAAACACTCTTTGAGGTAAAGAATTTGTGATGCTCTCCTCACTCCTCAAACACTCTTACGTCTTTAAATATAGTCTATAGTTTAAATAGGAGACATATAAACTTATATGATTCCCTGTACGGGTTTAGATATCATTCAGTGTTGTTATAGCTTTGTGTTTGTAGATGTTTTAAAACTGTAAAGCGTTATGTAAGATCTAAATCTTCTTTTCATAGCTTAAGTAGTTCTAGTAAAATAGCACAGATTTTCTCTTATCACTTTAATTACAAAGAGCAATTGATAATCTCTCCCTCCTTTGGGTAGTGAGTGCTTTTGATTTGCATTTCTACATATAACATTGTTTTCCTGAAAGCTGATATAAAGTATAGAAATTGAAAAATCTTTGCTTCATAGAAATAGCATACAAGTAGGGACACACAAACTTTAGCATCATAATGACTGTTATTGATCTTTTTGGAAAGCTTACTTTCCAAAAGTAAGGACTTAATTTTTCTAAAGTCCTTAAGAAGTGAATGAAGCTGATGTAGTTTTGTTGAAGTGGTATGGCACCATTCCATTACACCTTTGCCCTTTGATTCTATTGGATAAAGCTCCTATATAAGTAAACTTTGATTATTCTGTAGTTTGTGATCTCAGCTGGTGCCTCATGATTTTCTGAAGGATGTAAATGTATTTAAATTTTCACAAGTTACGTAGACTGTGAAAACAATACTTAACAGCTAGCTATGGACATACCTTAGAATATCACACTTGTGTTTAGGACTAAGATCATCTCATTCTTGTATGTTAGGGTTTTGTTCACAAAATAACATAAAATAACAATAATAACAATAATAACAATAACATATACATATATATAAACAAGACATTGTTCCTTTCATAATTCAAGAAGTAAGGATTGTCTGTGACATTATCTTTGTTGTTTGATGGCAATGATGTAGAAAGAGAATGAAGGGATGATAGGGACATAGCAGAGAAACTCAGTGAAATCTTTGCATTGGTATTTAACATTAAGACTCCACACCAGATGCATTTCTGTTGCAAATAGAATAGAAGATATAGATCAATTTGAAGCAAATACACCAAAAGTATTAGACCATCCAGGCAGGTTAGACAGGTCAGCAGGACCAGATAGCATACAATAAAGAGTTCTGAATATGAAGCTTCCAAATTTCTGGCTAAGGGGTGTAAAATGTCATTACAAATGAGCTAGAGGACTAGGACAGCTGTTGTAGCTGCAGTTTGCTAGAAGGGCTTGAAGTTGATATAGGGGACTACAGACTGGTGAGTAAGACTTTCCTTCCTGGTGTGCCGTTGTATATGTGTATGGGTAAACAAACTTTGGAAGAAGTATATGTGGCTTTTGTAGTTCAGTGGTGTTGTCAGTAATAATATGGACAAATAGCATCAAATACATATAGCACAGTTGGCTTTTTAAAATGTCTTGGATCAGGTTTCACACCAAAGGTATTTTAAAGAAATTATGTTGCCATGGTATTGGAGCAAAACTTTTTAAAGGAGAAGAGTTGATGGATAGGCCATAATAATGGCAACATGTCAGGATGGTGATTCTTACAGGGACCAATTTTAATTGGCATCTTCATCAGTGGTCTAAAGAGGGCAATGAACAATGAACACAAGAACAAGTTTGTAGATAACAGCAAGCTCTCTCTTCACTATCAATGCTATTTCGTTCAATGGCAAGGACCTCAAAAAACACATCATAAAGCTGAGCAGACCAAAAGTCAGCAGGTGAAGTTCGGTGTGAAGCAATGCATCTAGGCAAAAATATTGTAAGCCATGCTGTCATGAGGCAGAATTCATAACTAGCACTTACAATTCAGAAAGGGACCTCTGACATTTCTCCAAAGTCGATGTCTTGATTTCAAATGGTAGACAAAAGCCACCAAAATGTTGGACTTATTTAGAAAAGTTAGTGGGTGAGATTATCCTTAGAAACAGAGAGCACCTGATCTGAGAGGACAACAGGGCATCACTCTAATTATCGGTGTACCCATATCCTGAGTTTCTTGTACAGTTTGGTCTAGACATCTCAGGAAATGTGTAGCAGAATTGAAAGAATTATGAAGAAAAACAAGTAAAATGTTCAAAATGATGGAGCAGCTGCTTTGTGCAGAGACATTAAAAGGCTGGGAGACATCATTTTGAAGCAGAGTAAGCTATGGGAGAATATGACCAAGGTTTGTGAAAATATGAAGTTAGTAGATAAACTGAATACACAGCAGTTATTCACAAAATCCTGCAATATTAGACCTGTGAGAACTTGAAACTAGTTTGGGTTTTGTTTAAAACAAGTGAAAGAAAGTGCTTTACACAGTGAACTTCTGGGACTGTGGGTCATTGGAGAGGGTGGAGGAAGCCAGTATCAGCAGATTCACAAGGGGGTTAAATACATGGGCAACACTCACAAATGAGTCCTTTAGTTCTTTTAATGCTGGGCATGGATGTATCCATTGACAATCTTAATAAAATAATTCTGTATGCTGAGGATGTGTATGAGGGGAACAAACTGCTGAGAGTTGCCAAGCTTGTGTGTTCTCTTTGTGTGCCCACTAATGAAGTCAGAACACTGGGCTGTGTGAGTAGTTGCTTCCCCCTGAAGGACATTTCTTAATTATCCTTGGTTTTATTCATCTAGAGGATTTTGCATGTGTTTTCCTTCAGTGGATGTCCAAACTACTCTTTAAATAAGACTGAAATTTTTATGGCATCATGAATGAGGACTGCGTATACCTCTGCAACACTCAGACTACCTCAGCCACTGTGGAAGGAATACAATTAAGGGTTCTTTATTCAGACAACAAAACAGTGTATACGTTCTGCTTAGTCTGGTAAAGCAACAAGTAAGTGATATGTCCTGAAAAGTATATTCAATGCTAAGAATTCAGTACATAGAAATGATGAAATCAGTGATCTCTTGACTGAAAGGTGAAGGAAGTTTCTTATGCCATTTTGTTTCCCCAACCAGTGAAATAAGAAACAAATATGGACTAACATCACAGACAGTCATGTATAGCAAATTAAGGGGAAAGCAGCATGTTAACAGGCTTCTGAGTGTACAAGAATAACTAATATAGGCCAATAGAATTGGAATAAATGGAGTCCAATATTACATCTTTCACTGTTTACCTAAATTGGTGAGCTTTGTTTCCACAGGCCTCTGAAGGTAATAGGCACCTCAGTATGTGCTTTGGCACCAGTTTACATATTTAAAAATATAGTGCTTCTTTCCAGAGTAAGCAATGTGTATATAATTGGAGAACTAACACAGGGGTACAGGAAAGCTTAAACTCCTTTTTTAAAAGAGATTAAAGGGAAAAACAATAAACAGATGTCAAACAGAAGAGGTATGTTTGAATGTCCTTCACCTGTTAGGCACAGTAATCTCTCCTTCATTTTGGACAGTTCCAAAGGATAAAGTTTCATGTGAATTTCTTACATATCCAGGCATAGGAAACCTGATGTTGTACAGGGAAAAGATATAAATCTGGATGCTGCTGTGAGTGGGGAATCTTACCAATTAAGCATTGAAACAGATGATAAACTGAGAATGTCAATTTGTCAATTCAAGAATTACATGGCGTTAGTGGTATCCAACAGGTCTTGGCTGAAGGAAACTTAGTGAAGGTTTTCCATTCAGACGTGATTTTATAGGTACTTTATATTATTTAGTTGTGGATATGTGATGAGATTGTTTAATTAGATGGTTGCATAATTCCCGTCATCCCTTTAATATGTACCTTTGACAGTGATAACTCCCAAAATACACAGTGGTTATGGTTACGGTCAATTGAGTAACCTGTGAAAGAATTCTACACAAAGGTTTAAAAATAGTAATAAATTCTGATTTACAGCTTAATTATGTGAAAAAATAGCTAAATACAATTTTCTCTTTCTTAAGAAAGTAATTTTTATTCAGGAAACTTATGTAACACAATGAATCAATGGAACTTAAAGACAAGCAAGCCCTTTTGTACCGTTTGGAAGAGAAATAAAATTAGGAATGTGTTAAAGTGCTGCCCTGCATTCTCCAAAGAGTATACTGAAAAATAGTGCTAGAGAATTAATTAATCATTTTATAAAACCTATTATATGTTTATTTAGATTTAATAAAAAATAACATTCACATAAAGTACATGGCAATAATTAGGCTTACGGAAACAAAACACTGTGTTAGTATGCAGGTAAATCTACTTTATTATCTCTCAGTCTTAAATAATCAGTAGATAGTAAAATTTAACGTAAGTATAACTGAAAATATTGCTAAATTTAAATCAGGTACCTGATTTTTCAATAGATATTATTTATTATTATCTGTCTCTCCATCTGTCTGTAATCAATAAGGTTTGAACATTTACACAGAAAATCTCTGAAGTCATTTCGGACCCCGCATTGTGTGCAGAAAATATTTCATAATTCATTTCAAATACTAAACAAATTAGAGAAAAAATTATTTTTGATTAGAGGAGAAATTTGTTGAATAAATTATATTCTCAGAATTATTTCATCTTCTTTAGAAACAGACTAGATTAAAATGAGAACCCAGTATAAAACAGCCACTGGAATATCTATTATCTCTTCATCTTTTTATCCTCTTGCAGTTCTCTTGGGGAAGCGTACATGTGTATATGCTGCATGAAATGTTATTAACTGATGTTAAGTCTCTCATCCCCTTAGGCCGTGGCTTTTTTCTGCTACTTTACTGACCATTAAGCAGCTCTTGTGGATGTGATCTGGAAATTGTTGTATTTATACCTTCCAGAAGACATGTATTAAACTGCTCATTAGGTTCTGATATTACATGACTTCATAAGCCTCATATGAATTACAGTAGCAATTATGTTTTAGTATAATGACATGAAAAGGACAGAGGATTGGTTCTTTGCTATAACCATGTGCCAAAGTCTTTTAAAATATTATCAGTCATCTCTCATGTGTCTGTTTTTTACTCTTTGTCATGTCATAACTAAGTATGATTAAGGACAAATTAAAACTGCCTGTCCCGAGTGCTGGAGGAATCAACAGGGATTCTTTTTCCTCTAGCTGACTTGCATTGGTAGAAGGCAATATTTGGTGGCTTGTGGTTTTGTAGGAAAGTTAAGATCACATTTCATGTCCAGGCATGCTTCTGAAGAATGTTGGCAAGTTGACTATTTTGAGTAAGTGCAGCAAAAGGTTTGCTGACAGATAGCATGAGAGGTAGCATGGCGAGAAGGAAATTATACCTATTGCACAGATATCTCAGCTGCATTCTCCACCAATTTTTCTGAAAATATTTTGCCTGTTTCTACCCTGCTTCTGTATAACAGCACCAGCAGAGCAGCAACTACAATGTATCTCTTACTTTCCTGTTTGCCTTAAATGTCTTAAGCCAGAAGCTTCCAAGCAGTTTTAATATTAATTTGTATTATTTATTTTTTATTTTTATTTATTTATCTATTTATTTTCCTGAGCTTAAAGGCTCAAAAATTCTGCTCCCATGGGAAAAGTAAAAGATTGTACAGGACAAGAATCTCATTTTGCTTTGCACCTGTACTGTCTCACTATTTTTATATTTTATGGTCCTGCAGTTCTTTCTACAGTCACACTGACTGCATTAAATTATGTAAAGGCACAGTCTTGTGACATCTCTGAGCCAACCTGCAGGAGAATACAAAAATCTCTCTTTTGCTCTCACCCTGACTCAAAATTAAATTCCAAAAATTATATGCAAATAATATCACCAGTCTGAATTTAATGAATGGAATCAAGGAAAGGCAAGGGCAAAGACATCAGTTTTATTCTCTGCTAGTGCTGAAGAATTAGCACTAGAATTAGTGTGAATTTGCATTACTAAATGGTCTTTGAATGACATGATAACTGGGTGCAATTCAAGTTTGGTAATATTTCTAAACAATAGCAGAAAATGAACTCTTTGCCTAAGGCTTAGGGCTGAAGACTGGAGCACTGACTTTCCTGTCACAGACTTTCAGGGTGACCTTGACAAGTCACAGAACATATCTGTACCTCAGTGTGAGATGGTGGATATTAAAACATTTCCTAGCTCACAGAGGTATTGGTAAAGTTCAATTAACCAAAGTCTTTCAAGATCTTCAGACAGAGGAGTCTAGATAAGAGCAAAGCATTATTATTACTAGAGTAGACCTCTCCTGAGCACTTAATTTTTCATTTTATACAAACTTTTTAAGCTTATATATACTGCCAGCATGCAGAGTGATAGATCCTTCAGACCTGGTTTGTGTGGAGCTTGTCAAGATACATCTGTTTTTAGCACTATATCCCTATTAGGATATGACACAATATATCATAACAACTCCATCAGAGTCATTAGGGTGTAAGCTGTCAATGTGTAATAAGATTACTATGCATTACATCTGTTGGTGCTCTGATAATACTGAAGTAGGAACACTATGGTAGAGTCTAGGAAGCCTTTGAATATTGGTGTTGCAATAACTTTCTACTTAATGCAGCATTATTATTTTGAAGTAGAAGTAGAATATTTTCTCTAGTGTATGCAGAGATCTATCTTTTTTTTTTTTTGGTGATAAATAACCATATCTTTTTGTTGTTTCAGAAAACCTAGATATCTGCAAATGTTTCTATTTCCAAATGAAGTTGTTTTTGTTTGAAGGAAAGGCAAAATCTACTAAATTCTCTATAAATAATAGTCAAATTGATTCAAAGTCAGATAACTGGCCTTGGGTGCCATGGACTGCAGGAAGCTTGCATTCGGAATTTCAGAATGCATACAGAAAAAGTGACAACCTCCAATATACTTTTTGTCTTTTTAAAAGGTTCAATTTTCTGATTAAAAAATAAAAATTATGCTGTGTTATTCATAATACTAGTAAGAGTATAACTGAGCCAGGAAAAAGGAAACATTCAAATAATTTTAAGCGGGTGTCCAAAAATTTTTTTCGGTTGTCTAACTCCAATCTAGAAAAGACGTTATCAAGGAAAATAATCAGCAGAACTTTCTATTTCAGAGAAAGACTCTGCTTCTGGGTAAGTGTTTCCCTGTTGATATAACACATGAGAATCAACCCATCAGTGGTGAATTTATCCTTCTTATATCTTTGCAAAGGACCTCTTCTTTGGGAGAACAGAAATGCTGTCTTTTCAAGGGTCACAATAAAGCCTGTAGCAGAACATAGATATAAAATGAGCTTTGCTGATATTTTAATATAATCACTAGTAATCTGTAATTCTATGTATGAATCTCTTGTTCACAGTAATGTTTATTCCTGAAATAATGGACTCCAAGTGAGCAAGGTGATAAAACTGTGGTAACCTGTATATGTACAGTATGCTTGTAGATTTTGCATGAGTTCTTGCATATGCATGTGTCTGTACGGGAGGAATTTGTGGTAAGCTTTTTATAAAGGGAGAGGTGAATAAAAAGTTCAAACTCCAAGTGCTTATAATGTTTTCAAGCCTTCTCAGAGAACACTGAGCTGAGTGGCTTCAAAGGAACTTTAACATATCATTTAGGCAGTAGGAGCATTAATGCATCTTCAGTAGGTCTAAAGTCTCCAAAAAGTGGAAGTTATAGCCTCTCCCAGTCAGATATTTAGTGACTGTTTGAGCTATATGATTTTCTGTCTCTATAGTAGGGGCAACAGGCAGGAATTCGGATGATCAGAAAAGCCTGACAAATATTCTAGGAATATATATTTCGAAAGATAAAGACTGAGTAACAAGAGAAAGCAGTACAGCCATTTTTCATAATGATAAACAGTCTTGTTCAAAGACTTTCTCATTAAAAATTAAATACCTTTTGGGGCAGCAATGGAAGGTAAATAGGAAATGCAGTCAGGGACCTGACACTTATACAGACAAACAACCAAAAAAACATGCTGTGGTCCTTGAAGAAGACATAGAGCACAAGTAAACAAGGAAAAATACAGAAAAGAAAAAGTAAAATTAAAAAAAAAGAAGCAAGCAAAATGAGGAGGAATGTCAATGATATGACAGGTAGCACAAATACAAGCTTTTTTGTTATTACAGAAAACAGCAAGAAGTAATAAATTCAAATGCTTTATAAATACAGGCTGACATGGGAAAACAATGGAGTGAAGGGAAGACTTGTTCATCTATAGGACTGGATAACAAAATTATGTGGAAATAACCTTCGATATTTTTGTCTCTGGCTAGAGTTGTCCACACAGAGGGGAGAACAAGAGAAATCGAAGATGAATTAAATTTGCTCAGGAATAAAATCCCCTCATAAAAAATTTGAGCTTCCACTGGAATTAAAAGACATATAAAAATCTGGGAATGATCTCGAATGAGTATTGAAGAGTGAAAGCTCTGAGAACAAACTTATTTCAGGCACAAACATGTTGTTTCCTTCATGTGATGCTTTTAAAAACATGTCATGGAATTTAGGAAGAGATGCCCAGTTCTTCATGGCAAAATGTTTAAAACCCCAAAGTCTTGTGTAAGTGATGTTAAAGGCAACTGTTCTTATGTGAAGATTTGCAATGTCAAGAACAAAATAAATGTGGAAGAAAAGGAAAAAAAAAAAAGTATTCAAAGCCCCTCCCAAACTAAGCAAGAACACTGAAGAGCATATGTCTTCAAAAGAAACATTTGCTGAGACAGCGGGAATCAAATTCTTCCAGAAATGAAATGCTTCTTTGCCTCCACTACAGGTTTGATTTTTTTTTTCCCCCCTTGGAAGGCTGTTTTTAAACGATGGTCCCCAGATGGTTAGAAAACTTCTTCCAATTTCCAGCCTAAACTTATTCATGATCAGTTTATATCCATTTGTCCTTGTGCCAGCACCATCCTTTTGTTTCAGTGGAACATCTATATTGTGTAGCTATTTGTAGATTAAATTATTTAGTATTACAAAAGATAATATCATTATTTTTAAAAGAAATCACTAACTGAGATTCTAAAGATAAAATTCATTGTTGCAGCAGCTGTTTGATTATAAAGTTATTGCCTAAAAAGCTTATAAATACAATAGGATGCGTTTTCACATCATTTTAGGGCAAAATGGCATGTTGTATCTTTTTATTATTTCTTTTTATGATATTCAGTAATGAAATACAGTTAAAATAAATTTCAGTAAAACAGATCTTCATTTAAGAATAAAACAGACTAGATGGATTCATTGTTCATTCATTAAAGGCAGAAGCCTATTCTTCAACCTTGGTTCTAGACACATGATAAAGTCCTCTTTTGGGCCTGACTAACTGCTTGGTTACAGTTGGTAGCAATATGCCAATTGATTGGCAACTGCACAACAAGAAGTTATTTCAGAAGCAGACTTGGACAAACGGATGTTTAAGCGAGGGAAATTGAACGTGTCAGGCTGAGAGAATGAAGAGTGTCAAGGTCTATGCAAACATGCTCTCGAGATTATATTGCTAGGTTGTAAGCTCTTCTGAGCAATGATAGTCCCTTTCCAGGTGCCTGTGAGTATTAACAACCCTTGATGCATTAATACATAAAAAAACAACATTAATAACAGTTCCTAGGTTTTCTCCCTTTCCTCTGCAAAAGAAGAATGCAGAGTAAATTGCAGTCTGTCAGAGCCTCCAGGAAATATTACAGGGGTTCCCCTGCAGTGCTTTCCTTCTGTGCACACACCGAAGATGTGCAAAGCAGAAATCATGTTTTTTGGCTGATTGGAACTTTTTATTTACCTCCCTATTCCCATTATTAATTACCTGCAGCCTCTCCAGCAACATCTATGCCACAACTGGAACACTTTGTTTTTTACCCTCTATCTGCTGAAGTGTTGGTACTCTGCCAATGTTGAGCTTGTGTCTCCTTTCTCTCTATCCTTCTGTTTTTCCTCTTGTATATTCTGGCAGCACAGTACCCTTCTTTATTAACCTTTTCCACCTGAATAAGCCAGAACAACTCATGACTCCTGACCTGAAGCAATGCAGGCAAGTGAGTAGGCTGGCTTTCTACTTGTACTGCCTTTCTACATGAGGTCTCTCCTTTTCTTCAGCAGACACAAGATACCAGAGATGTATCAGAGATAAGGATAATTTGTGCCTGCCTGCTCATCCTATAGCTTTGGGAGACAAACAGCGTGAATATGAGTGTGTAGTGGCTTGTTTTCAAAACAATAAGCCTCCCACAAATACTATGAGATGTAATACTGTGGTGGGTACTGCTGTTGGTATTTCAGCTGATCATAAATGTAAACAGGATATAGTAGCCCTAAGGATAAGTTGAAACTGAAGGTACTTGTAGCTACTCTGAAGCCTGCACTATTAAAAAAAAAAAAAATAAAAAAAGGTCAGAATCAAGCCATTCATTGAAGTTTCCAAGCACTTGTTTTCAGCATTGTTATTTTAATCTCCTGATCCCATTTCGTTTTTCTGTACTGTTTGTCTTCTCTGGAAATGTTTAACTTTCTAGGTTAAAATTAGTCTTGTGTTATGGAGATACTGTGCTAGGCTACTGGGATTTTTCCCTCCACAGCTAACCTGATCTTTATCGGTGATTGCTCAACATCTGCATACCTCCATGTCTCTCCTACATCTAAACAACCACACTTGGTAGCCTGCCAGCTGATGGTGGCCACAGCAGTCTCAAACAAATGTGAGAAAAGTTTACACCCCACTCAATGCACTTTATCCATGGCATTTTTTTCAGGTACACAAAGCCTTTCGGGCTTAATCCTGAAAATGCCTTTCAAAAGGCCCAACTGCTGAGGAACTGTCTCTTCAAAGCATTCTCTCCTTCATGCCTGCGAGCCTCCAGTGCATTCCACAGAGAGGTTGTTGACATTCATTTTCTTCCATTACTGCCACATAACCTGTTGGTTTAAAAAAAATAAGAATAACCCTTTTCTGCACATTAACTCTGTAACAACCTACCCTTCACTCACCATCACCACCTGTGCCAGTATCTGCCTCATTGTCCTGCAGTCTGGACTAGCCACAGAAGGGTGTTGGAGTAATTCCAAATTTAAACCAAATAAGCTCTACATGATCCACATGGTACTCTGAAGATGTTTTCTCCCTGAAACTGACAAATAACAAATAGGTTTAATCCAATGACGATTTATGTATTAAAAATTTACGTATTTCTTCTGTGAAAACATTCTCTGAGAAATTTGTAATGGTATCTTATTTACACAGCAATTAAGCATGATATTTCTTATCTTCACTAGCCCATGGGAAAAAGCTGCTTCTAAAGTGATCCCAGGTCTCATGCCAAATTTAACTAACCCTAGAAATATCTTTGTAAATTGGCCATTCATATCTATTTGCAGTCCTTTAACATTAATACTGAAATTAAAAGATGTTTATTTAGGGGGAAAATCCACTAATAATAGGCAATCTGATTATTTTTTGATATACAGCTATTGAACTTTAATAAGAATTGGGAATATTAAAGTTCAAACGCTAAGCCTTCTAAAAAGAAAAACAATTTTAAAGAAAAAGTCATACTCATATAGATCAAGTTATCTGCATGGATTAAATTACTGGAACATTTTTGACTCTATAATTTCTCTGTATAGTGGATCTTGAATATGAGTTTGATTTCTCGATAATGAAAGAACAGTGTAAATAGAATACATATAAATTTACTTAATACAAAAAGCAGATTATCCTGATTTTGTCTGGACTTTATTTATGAAAAACTATCATAGTATCCAGACTATGTGAAATGAAATTAACATGTGTGTGTTATGTATTTTTCTCCTATAGCACAGACATTATTTTGCAGATGTACACAGTCTTTAAAAATAGCTTAGACAATCTAGCTTAGAAAAACTAACTGATGCTTGAAATTGAAACATTACATAATTTTCTTAGGCATACAATACCAGAGAATATTCTGAATTTATATGTCAATCTTCCTAGCAAACACTCAAATGCATTAAAAGTGTACATTCCTACTAATGAATCAGCAAGAGCAGATTCTGTTCTTATTTCCCTTATTCTAATTATCCTTTTTTGTTACAGGCATTTCTTATTCCTGCCACCATTTTGGTCTGATTTGTCAATCTCCTTCTCTTGGATTGAATGCTTAATCAAACAAGAGATGCCACCAGAGCCAGTGGGTATGCTGGAACGAAATGTGTTTTGTCAAGTACATATTCACAGGGCTGGCTCCAGAATGTTCAATAGCAAGGCAAAAATGTTAAATGCAATTGGGACAGTGAAGATATTCAAGTGCCCACATGACCTTCCTTTGGAGGTGTACAATTTCAGAAAGCAACTTTGAGTGTCTAGAGATCTTAATCACAAGACATAATTCTTTGCCTCAACTAGTACCTTGGAGACCCACTTCTTAGGCAGATCAGTCCCTGGAAACTTACGTTTCATTTCAGTGGTTGTCTAGACTTCCTCCTAGGTTCATTCACCAGTGCCAGCTGTACATAAACACTATTAAAAGGAGTACAACTAGATGGGAAATACCTAAATACTGACAGATATGGGGATACTTAATTATTTTCAGGTGCTGAACACAGGAATGTAAATCTGCGTTGTAGATGCAATGTAGAGCACTAAGGCTATGCAGAAAGGGCCTACCCATCCAACTCTGGATAGCAAGGCTACTCCTACCCCCTGAATTCCTACTTTTAAAGCAAACAAACAAGTTTTTTTTTTTTTTGTATATAGAAAGATTACTGATTTAAGTTTTATGAGAGACTACAGTCAGGAGAGACTTAAGTAAATCATGAAAGCTGATGGGAAAGCAATCAGGGTGAAGCACACAGTTGTCTAATTCTCCTTAATAATATCTCCAGGCCATGGTTAGAAAAGGATGCTGAGAAAGAGTGATTCTTTTCCATTTTTCCGTGGAAACAAGCTAATCATTATAGCAACACACCTGATCTCACCATTCAAAGTGGAAAAAATCCCAGTGTCACCAGATTCTCCCATGGGATTTTGGTACTGAGTAGATTGAACTAGATTGAAATTTCATCTTGATTTACTAGAGGGATTTTATTTATTTATTTATTTATTTATTTATTTATTTATTATGTACAACCAGGATATATAGTTTGGCAGGAAGTCTATCATATTACCTAGCAGCAATGATCATTAGAAATTAAAGCCTACCTTTTTAGAAGACATGAGGAATACAAGGGTCTGAAGCTTATAGCAGTAAAATAGTATCTGATGTTATGTTTCATGGAGATACAGTAGGTCTTCTTTGTTGAAAATATTTGCAAAATCTTTCCAATTTATGTCAATTTCAAGAGGTTTTAGCCAATAATACTAATAATAATAATGATAATAATAATAATAATAATATAATAAAGCCTGTTGAGTTTGTTGGCAGACTGTTTTTCAAGTGAGCGTTAGGGGTTGAGGAGGTGACAAACTCTAACACATCATTCTTAATCTGTCTCATATGGAGAGCTTTATAAATATGGGTTTTTGTGGCAAGAACATTAAACTTAAGCATAAGAACTTTAAACATCCTCTTTTTGTACTATTTGGCCATAAACTGTGGGGAAACTACAATCTGCAGAGATTTTTGAGGAGAGATTACTTTTCTTATGTTTGATTAGTTCCCTGTTGTAGCAACCATGGTTTTCCAAAGTTTACATGTTCAAAAGCACGATATATTTTATTTACATTAGACTATAAATTGGATTAAAAACAAAACCACTTTGTAAAAGCATTATATGAGAGTATTCCTATAAACAGAAATGAAGAAGATTGCAATTGACTTTGGGATTCCCTTGGATGTGCCCTCTTGAGACACACTGTCACTGCAATGATGTTGACAGTAAGAGGGCAATTTAGGTTGTCCTCCTGAGTCAAAATCCATACAGAAACTTCAAGCACCACTTGTCTTTTATGAGTATTGTTCTAAACTAAAGTTATGAGAAGATCCAAGTTAAATAAATTTATTAAGTAAACTTCTACCATCAAAACTATTTTGCAGAAGTAAACATAAATAGGAATATTTTTATTTTATCTTTATTTTTAATACAGGAAAGTATTTTAGAAAATTTTAAACATTATTTTATGTTGGAGGGAACTTTAACATTAAAGTACGAGGTACGTAATTCTTTAAAAACCTGAACTTAAAAAAATAAAGCTAACAAGAAAATGAAATTTAAATCTGGTATTGTTATCCAGGCTGAATAATATATAAGATGTAAATGCTATTAAAAGCTGATCATCAAAAGATACTTTAACGTTGCTGAGGAAGCAATTTAGTCACTGTATATTTTGGATCACTTATTACACAATACTGACCTCTATCTTATTTCCCCGTGGCTTAACATCAAAATATACTGCCATAATATATGTAAAACACGTGTATAAGAAAATTCTCTAATGTTTTCAGAGCTTCTGTAAACTTCTTGGCATGAACAGGGTCTTTGCACAGACATTTATAGAGGAGAATGCTCTTTCTGGCATGACTTAAGTGCAATGAAACAGTGCAGAAAATAAGGCCAATGACGTGTTAAAAGAAGCAAAGATCTGATTTCTGATTGTAAATAGGTTTCTTGTTTGAAATCACAGGCAGTACAAACCTCTCCACCCAAAAGGAATTAAGTATTAACTTAAAGAAGCTATCCAAATAAGAAAGCAAAATTAGTATTATTGTAAAACCAAGATGGACATTTAGAATATTCCTGCTGCTACAGTGCAGTTGGTACTGTAGAGTTCTATTGGACTGTTGTCATAGAGCACAGGGAGTGACAATACTGGAGTTTTATCAAAATATTTATCCCGGAGATATATATATATTTTTAATATGTTTAATTAATAACACCTAAAAAAAACTTAATAAAAGATTAACATTTTGTGCTGAAGTATATTAGGTGTCTTAAACTGCCAAACAAACAGTGAATGGCAACTGCATGGCAAGTTTGACATGTTAGTTGTTTAATCATTAAGAGCTAGACAAATCCTGTAAAATATCTTTTGTGCAATTTTGATTGAGCTTTTTTATTTATTTTTTTTTCCCAAATTCGAGGATTGATCAAACAGGCTTCTTTTGCACCATTTTACACAACAGGTTACATTTATTCCTGTATAAAGGAAACACAGAAGCATCAAATCTGAGTGCAACACTGATTCAAAAATAGCTTTTTTATTATTAGGGATTTAGTGTAAGCACTTGAGAGACTACAGTCTCTTCAACAGGATAAACA
Source organism: Anser brachyrhynchus (assembly GCF_964034855.1). Classification (NCBI taxonomy): domain Eukaryota; kingdom Metazoa; phylum Chordata; class Aves; order Anseriformes; family Anatidae; genus Anser; species Anser brachyrhynchus. The sequence goes on along the minus strand of NC_137696.1, from coordinate 62,977,034 downwards.
CTATCTGCTGTGGTGAATGTTTGATGTCTTGAGATATAAAAGCAAAATCAGAGACATATATCACTTCTGGAGATGAGCAACAGCTGCATTCGACCTCATCACTGAAAATGGGTGACTTCTTCAGACAAGGAGGTAGCAACACCATGCACGGACCATTAGCAGTGGCTTCATACAATTTTTTTCAGTGTTGCAGTGGCTGTGGAGATGAAGAAAATTAGCAGTGCAAGAGAATGAAGATGTGCTACGTAACGAAGCACAAGCAATTAAAAGCAATATACTAGACTTTTGTGTCCCACCCCCCCACCCCCCCCCCCCCCCCCTTCAAGGACATAAGAGTTTTACATGCAAAGACTTTACAACACAGTAAAAGAAAAAATACATTTAGTTCAATTTTCAGGAAATATATTCCATAATAAGCTAATTTTGGTGGCTATGAATCCCTGAAAAGCTATGTGGCTAAAAAAGGACAAGACTTAAAGTGTTTTAAAATTCCTTTTTATTTATTTTATTTTATTTTATTTTATTTTATTTTATTTTATTTTATTTTTACTTTACTTTACTTTATTTTTTTTTTATATTTTATTATTTTTTTTAAATTTTTAAACCTACTGCACTGCCCCAAGAGTTTCAAAACCTATTAGAAACCATGATCACATATCAGAAAAAAATGCTCTGAACAGTCAGAACTCTTCCACTTTAATTCATGAAACTCAGAATTCTATTGTGATGGCCAAATCTCTGACAGAAGATGTTTGCAATTTATCTACAGGAATAAAGCAAATAAAGTCAGGGAAATCTAGATTTACTCTTGCACATTCTACAAGCAGAATAAGCTAGGCTGGATGAATACATTGCTAATTGTGAATTATTCATCTCACTCTAGCAATCAGTAACATCCACATTAAACATTAAAGACCTAGATTCGCAAGGAGAGTTTAGGCACATAAATACCTCTTCAGGCAACTAAGCCTGACATTCAAATGCTTGTGGTATTCATTTTTCCTCCCCCTTTCCTGCCTTTTCATAGGTGCTTAAAACTTGCATACATACTCAGGTTTCTGTTGAAAGACATCAGAATGACTACCAAAATTTTAGCAGCAAGGATTTAGTAGATACCTATTTTATTGCTTTTCCATGTCAAAGTTCACATGATAAATGCTCTGTTTTATTACACTTCTGGTATCCAATTTTTCAATTTTTCATCTTAAAAGAGATACCCTCTTTCACTAAAATATTTTAGCATTAGCTTAAAATTTGGGAACCAGCTTTCTGTAATTCTACCTGAGTGCTATTACGAGGTGCAGAGTCACTCTTTTACACTGTCACTGGTCTGATAAATATTTAGATCCTACACAGAAATACACACAAATTGAGCTTCAAGAGGAGAAATTTGTTACAGTTTGCTCAAATATCCTATAACACCAATACCAAAAATATTAATCTTATGAGTTCATGATGGTAAAGCAATTCTGATTGCTTTTTTTGAGTGTTAATATTGAGCTTATTAACACTGAGTTTGGTACCTCCACTTGGTTTGAAGGGAGTACTGACTGATAACAAGGATTAGTGATTTGTTATAGATCACTGAACTTGTGGTTCAAGCTCCTCAAGAAACAAGAAGGTTGGGACCCATGTCTGTCACCCAGGGTGAAGAATAATCCTCTGGCAACTGTGTTTGGGAATCACTTCCTTGGTTATTGAAGAGAAGTCTCAAGTTCCTGGGTTTAGAGAGGCCATGGACAGAGGAGACTGGGCCTTCACAAGAGATAGGAGTGATCTTTTGCTGCTTAAGCCTATAAATATAAAAATAACTTATTTAGATCAAGTATCATATTGATGCTACTTTTTGATATCCTTTCTCTGAAATACTGTTGTGATAGCTCAATCTCTTCCTGACCCAATCCTCTGCCTCTGTTTTCCCCTCATTTTTTTGTCACTGTGAATAAAAAAGAAAATAAATAAATAAAAAAAAAAGGCTTTGGGATGATTAAATGTAACAGATTTTTGGAGGTGTTTTAGGTTGCTGATGTTACTTCAGTATTATATAAGAAGTATCTGTACATATAAACATCTACTTTGGTTTACTTTCAAACATGGAGCTCAGAAATGAAGATTATGGAGACTGGACTTTCCTGAGAAATTTTCATTCCTCTTCTCCTTCTCCATTGATTTATTTTATTTCACTTAGGGCTAATATTAATATAACATGGGTCTGTCTCCCATTGTGTATGTCTAATAAAAGACAATAAAGGAAGTGGTGGAAGACAAAAACTCCTCAGCTGTTTAAATTTATGTTGCATAATGTACTTCATATTATAGGTATATTATAGTTCCAGTCATAGAAATTTACACGTCTTACATGATTATGCTCCATACTAAATGTTTGGATTATGATAAGCACCTGATATGAAGCTGACAAGAGGAAGGAAATACAAATGAGTCAACACTCCTCATTTAACTTATAATATTGACCAGCAGAGTGAGAAAGCCTAGATATAATAGCAAAAGTATGATGTGACCCAAACTTTGAACGCACTTCTAGTTTTAGCGCTTCCGGTGTAAGAGTATAAAATAAGTATTTAGCCAGATTTCTTTGGTCTTTAAAAGTATTTCATACAAAAAGATTTTTTTTTTTTTTAAATATAAGAATGCTATCTACTGAATTCCAATATGTAGTCTCTTCAGCAAATATACCTTTAGAAGTGAAATAAACATCATATCTTACTGGAGCAAACTACAGACTTTCCAGTTTACTGAATAAAGTCTCTTATTTACATATGCATAGGTAGTCATTTTACTGAAGCCAGAGATTAAATGGTAGTTCCATTTCATTAGAAAGTGCAGGAATATTGTGAACAAAATCCTTTCAACAAATTTATCTGTCATATTTTCTGCAGTATGCAATATGCAGTAACTGACTGCTACATTGCATGATTTCTGTCAATGTAGAAATAACTAATAATATCACATAAATTGGACCATATTTGAACAAATAAATAGTGTTTGTTTTAACAGAAATGTAATAACAACACAGGCAATATTTGACCTTTATTTATTTATTTATTTATTTTTCTATTTATATGATTAAAATGTCCAAGTGGATATTCCTGTTTAAACAGAAAAACTGGAAAGAGAACATTGTCCAACTTACCAATAGCAAAAGAAATCTCAGTGGAAAAATTATTTTGATATTAAATCACTTTTATTCTGGAGTGGAGAATTTAATACATAGCTATTCTTGTAGTTTATAGGAAGAACTTATTCTACTGTAGTTGTAATGGGTAATTTCCCTGTGCAGACACGCTTAAGGTTGTGCAGAATATGGTCTTTGGAAATAATGCTTCATGCCAACATGTTCCAAAAAATATTTATTTTCACTTGTATTTTAAGCATCTGAAGATACAGAATTATGAAAAGGATGAATGCCTACATGTTGGTGGGCACTTAACAAATATTAATAGCCTGGCTTTAAAGTATGAGACAGCTGTTTCAGCTGGTTTCCACATGTGATTTCAAGTATTGCTGTGGGATGTGATCTCTACATATAGTTCAGAAACAGACATCCAACCTAAAGAATCTCTTCGGAAAAGTCTTCTTCATTTAGGAAGTAAGCTCTTAAGGTGAAGGAGTAGCTTTCAAATTTTCTGACTTCTGTTCTTTAAGGGAAATGTAGTATCTTAACTTTGAAGGACTAAGAAATATTCTGAACTTTTTGGGTCATCTACCATTTTAAGCTGTGATATTCTGCTGATGTCTTAAAAAGGAAAACATGGATGCTTCGCTCAGAGTTCCAGCTCTAATTTTTTTAATGTTTGAGCAAGAAGCAATCTGGAGAGAAGATAATCAGCCTACTTTTCTCACCTTGATCATCCATAAGCAGTCCATTTCAGTACAACCCGAATTGCATACACTTGCATGAATGCTGTGTGCCTGTCCAGTATAACCAATGAAGCTGTGTTTAAAGGATGAAGATTGCAAGCGTATGCATGAGGCAATTACTCTGAATCAACAGTGGGACTTTAGAGCATAATACTGGATCCACACTGCTTTCCTTTACAACTCCTTTATTCTGCTGAGAAGATTACTTTAATCTATTTGCAAAGTCACTGGTCAGGTGTTTTTATACTGTGTGATAGCTATACTATGTAGTGGCTCATGGAATGCTGATCCCCTATTACATCAACATCTGTATTGGGTTTACCTTTACAGCAGCTGAGAGCAAGAGGAATGAGAAACAGCCCTGCAGACACCAAGGTCAGTGAAGAAGGAGGTCAGGAGGTGCTCCAGATGGCAGAGTAGAAGTTCCCCTGCAGCATGTGGAGAGGTCCCTGGTAGAGCAAGCAGCCTGTCCCCCTGCAGCCCGTGGAGGAGCCCCCAGTGGAGCAGGCGGATGTGGCCTGAAGGAGGCTGCGGCCCATGGAGAGCCCCCACAGAAGCAGACCCCAGGCCAGAGCTGCAGTCTGTGGAGAGGAGCCCATGCAGGAACAGGCCCCAGGCTGGAGCTGCAGCCTGGGCAGAGGCGCCCACGCAGGAGCAGATGATCCCACCTGTGGGGAATCCGTGTTGGAGCAGTTTGCTCTTGACGGATGGACTCCATGGTACCGACCCATATTGGAGCAGTTCTTGGAAGAGCTACTGTCTGTGGAAAGCCCATGTAGGATCAATTTGGGAAGGACAGCATCCTGTAGGAGGGACCCCAAGTTGGAGCAAGGAAAGAGTGATCATGAAGGAGCAGTGGAGTGTCATGAACTGACCAGAGACTCCATTCCCCGTTTCTCTGCACCACTCGGGGGAGGACATAGAAGATGTTGATGGTAGTGGAGGGGTTGTTTTTAGTTTTCTTTTAGTTTCTCAGTGCTCTAGCTAGTTAGTAATAGGTAATATATTATATTAATCTCCCTATGCTGAGTCTGTTTTGAATGATCTTCCTATCTCAACCCTTGAGTCCTTTTCATCGTATTTTCTCCTTCTTTTCCATTGAGGAGGAGGAGTGAGAGAGCGGTTGTAATGGAGTTTAGCTGCCCAGTAAAACCACCACAACATTGACAAGTTAAAGTTTAGCATGGCTTCCTCTCTGTTTAGACACTGATCTCTGTATGGAAACCAGGATATGAGATAAAGAAAGAGGAGAGAGATGATATTCAACTTTCTTTCACTCACAATAGAGTATTCCCAAACCCTACAGTATAGCTCTGACCTTCGTATTCAATAAGACCATCTATACAAGATGAGGGAAAAATTGCTTCAAACAAATATGAGGCCAAATTGTACAGGCAGCAGTGACATTTAGCTTGAAAGCTGGACAGTACACACATTCCCCATTTAGCTTTACATATTGTCAAAGCTGCCTTTCAGTTGTTGTTGACTTGAACCAAAGAATAAAAAAACGAGAACTAATTTCTGGACAACTGGTAGCTGTGCCGTGTGCAGTTCCAGCCATGGTACAGAGTTCCCATGTCCCATACGAACCTTGTGGTAAAAGCCACACGGGCAGGCAATCATTGTGGAGCCAGTTTGACATCTGAGTCTCATTAATCACACCCAAAGAAGTCTCTTTAACCAAATTCTGCTGCTACCATGCTTATACAAACACTTTCTAGATTTGCTTTCAGCAGTATGACTGACATCTATCAGATGGAAATGTACTCTGGCATTTTTCTACTGTGGAAAAATCAATGTGATATTTGAAATATACTCGTTTATAATTATTCTATGTCCTTTTTTTTTTTTTTTCTCTCTCTGAAAGCAAAGCCAAAGAAATATATCCTTTGCTTAGAAAGAGAACTGACAAGACTTTCAGTGTTAAATTAAAGCAAATTATAATGCTTTTCATTTTAAGAGGCTTTTTACACAAGTCATGATCATATGGAAATGGATTTAGCTACAGGGAGTCATAGTCCATATCCTGTAAATGTGGTAAAGGCAGAAGGTAGAATGAAGAACGAAGAATGAAGAAAAAACATGTTGGTAAGAACTGCTTTGGAATGGCTAAAAGTCAAGGATAACATAGCGTCAAAAAGAATGGTATTGGATATATTTGAAATAAGATGTGTTAAATCAATCAAGTACATAATGTAGGAAAATATTACACAGCTAGAGTAAAGAAATTAGAATGTGATGAAAAATGATTATGCCAATCAGCAATTTAAATATCACATCTCCATTTTTGACTCCATCTCCTGGAGCCATAAATTACTTGTTTCCAAGATGAGCAACACCTGTCCAGGCAAACTGTGCTCCTGAGTGTCACTAGCTTGCATGGGCAGCCTTAAAAAATTGGTCTTGGAGGTATGTTATAGAAGCATAATAAACTTTCAGCCATAATGGTCAGCTGTTAACTACAGTTGTGATTAATATTTTCAGACAAGTGACTGTCTGAAAAGAACTATTTTTTAAAAAATATTTTTATTTTAATATTAAGGTTGATTGAATTATACAAATGTTACTTCCTTGCCTTTTAAACAATTCTTCCACTTTGGTCCTAAATTCAGCTCAAGGTTTTTATGTTCCACCTCTTTTCCTTCACTAATATCATAGTTATCTCAAGTCCTTAAACTTTCTAGAGCAATCTACATGGAATAGCAATCTCCCTTCACACACACACACACACACATCTAATATATATATATTTTTTTCATTTAACATTTGCTAAATACCTCTGAAGCTGTTGTCCTATTAAGCACATAAGTGGCTCACTTCAACAAAATTATACACTAGCTAAGGTTTTGACTAAGATTGTTTTTGTGGTTGCTTGCTAGCCTTGCAGCATTTGGGGAAAAAAAAAAAAAAAAAACAAAAAAGTGTACTGATCAACACAAATATACATTTGCTCAATATCTGAAAGGTAAATAATTATGTTGTTGCCAGAAAGAAAGTGTTTTCCATTCTTTTTGTTTTTATTCAAAAAATTACACCTGCAAAAGCTCAGAATAACTTAATGTACACTACTATAGATAAATACAGATAAAAAGAAGTGTTGAAAGGAGAATGTGTGATCAGCTTCTGTGATGGTATTCACACATGCTCTTAATCCAACACTTGCATTTTGTATATTTTGACACAACAGTTAAGTTCCTAAGTATGTACTTACAAGTGTAATCATGTAGTTGCAGTGTGTTGAGAGCATATAATTCATTATAGGCTGAGAATTCAAGAACTGAATGAGAGATTGTAACAAAGCTGTTAAAACTTCAGCACCAATTTAAGGCCATCTTCAAAAGTGTATGCACTGAAGAGCCCACGAGCTGCAAAAGAAATAGGGTGATATTCTATGCAAGTGGAGGTATAAGCATTTATTCCATAATTAATAACCTCCCAATCAGTGTACATATGATGCCATTTCTTTGTATCAGATCTTTGTAGATCTTCAAGGGTTCATTGAGTTCAATGGCATTATGCAAGTTTACATTTGACCAAGAGTCTGGCTTCTGGTGTGGTATAAATTAGATATTAACAAAATCATAACATCATTTTGTTCATTTTTCTGCCACAACAAGACTATTGTCTACAGCATATCACTCAGCTCACATTAATAAAATTATGAGATTTCTCTTCCAAGGGAAAACTGTTAATTCCAGACATTAATTATGCTCACAATTACAGACTATTACCTTGATGTGCAAATTTTTTTTTTTTTACAATTTTTTTAGTAGTCAGTTAAATGCTTTGTTCCACTCAGCATAGCCCTCTTCTATTGAATGAGCTGGTCACTGTTTGAACTCTGGTGTATGAAAGTTAGGATAAATGTTTTAAGGCAGAGGAACATAATGGTACTCTTAGTGAAATGGGAATTTTTGATAATCAGATCAAGTTGTTTTTTAAGTGCACTATTGCCTTATTCTAAATCCTCTTTTACAAACTTAAATTGATAAGAGAGTGCTTGTATTAGAGTGAGGGTTACATTGGCATCAGATCAAACACACTGCCGAGTAAAGTCTACCCAAGCACTTCAGCTAAATGTTCAGTAGTTTGGGGCACTAGGTTTAACATTCATTTTTTGGGTTCTTGAACCTAAATCTTCTGAGTACATTCCAGGACCTGTGCTTTTCATGGCCTCTTTAGTACACTTTATAGGCAAAGTCTGTTTTCCCAGTTTATAGAAATGAGAATCCAGAGCTCTAGCTCTCCACGACTAGTTTGTATCTAAAAGTTCCCAGGAAAACTTCCCTGAAGATTCACCCCGTTACAGCTCTGGCTTACAGCTCACTGCTTCTGTGGCGTTTGGTTGTGAAAAGAGTCAGACCTATCAGCTTTTGCCAAGCCAACTGCATTTTACTTAGCTGGAAGAAAAATCCAGGAAGAAAATGAACTAGACAGAACAGAGGAATACCTCAGTTTTCTTAACATACAACACTGTTTTTGGTCATTTAGGAGTCCAGGAATTTCAACACAGTACATACCTTTATATACCTTGACTACCCTCCTTTGAATAGTAGATTTCTTTCTTTCCTTTCATATTTCCCTCCATTGTTGCCAGCTTCCACTTTCACACATGCTGATGAAAATTGAAAATTCTCCCTCTGCCAGAAAAGCTTTCCCAATAATTCTTCCATCCTGCTCAAACTTCTTTCATGTCTGGTAAGTATTTCCAGCATAAGGTTTAAGCTATCATACTTCAGTTGGATCTGATGAATCTCAAAGTGGCTTTATCCTCTCTATTAATTATAAAGGGAAACCAGAATGACTAGCTCAGATACGGATATCTTCATGGTATCTAACAATTTAATTAGAAGAATTTTGCACCTGGGTTGAGTGTTGATCAGCTGAGATATATCTTTAAAGTTTCTCCTGGTAGATATTTGCTTGAATCACAGGCAGTGACCAAATTACCCATGTTTAGGAAGTTCTGCCAAGAAATAGATTCCACCTGAAAATATTTCAGACTACTGTATGCTCCAAGGGGAGGACGGTGCATACCTACTGCCTCTAAGTGGAAGTGCTCTTTCCCTTTCCACACTTAGCTGGCCTGTCGGGAGCACCAGAACTCTGTGAAAACTAGATTTCTAGCCATAAACCTGAATGAAAATTCTGCCTAACTGAACAAAAAAGCACAGTGAAACATGAAGTATATTGTATTAGATGCGTGTGGGAGGTCTGCATACAAATCACTCCAATAAATATCAGAAGAAAATAATTTAACTCCAAAGTTCAAGTTCAGAGCAACTAAAGTAAAATTCAATAAACAAAATGCTCCGCTGAAGAATATATTCAGTTTACAGGAGCTTGTATTTGTGAAAAAGACCTTAATTGCCTGCTCCCGCCTACAAAGCCTGTCAGCTTTGTAGCCCAGCCTTTCACACCAGAAGAAATAAAGAGAGCACTTATTAAAGAGCACTTTAGCAATGTTCAGCCAATCGGGTCATGAAAAGTGGCTAATACTCTCAATCCTTTAATTTTGTGCCTACAGTGCCTTGCACAAAACCCGAACTATTTGTTGCCCCTTATTGTATGGGTGAGATGATACTCACCTGAAATGCTACCAGATCTCATAATAAAAACTCTTCCATTTGAGGTCTAAGCATATATAATCAGAGTCTCAGGAACACTGTAGTTTAAAAAAAAAGGATTAGAATGTGCTGTGATGCTGATCTTTCAAAAGCGTTTTCCTTGCCCTAGTGGCAAAGAAAAGTATTTCAGATACTAGACAGAGAAGGGGAAAAGGGTTTACTACCTACTTGAATAGAGAATAGTGTAAATCACAAGAATAATTCTTTTCCTCTGTTGAAACAGATTGTCAGTGATATATCTTATAGTGAGAAAACATTATAATCCGTTTATTTAATGAATACATTGTAATATTGTAATATTTTAATCTGCCATTTTATAAAATGCACATTGTATACAAAGAAGTATACTCTTGGTTCAAAGAGGAGTTATAAACTATATTTTGTATGTCAGTGTCCTCTTTGTTAGGTGGTACCTTCTTAATGTTTAATTTGATAGTTTCTACATGAAAACTGATTAGTTTAATTTGTAATTTAGTAAGTAATTTACTGTACAGTAGGTATAGTCTTTAAGAATTCACCACAAGGGGAAGTTGCCTACATATTTTCTTTGCACTTTCTTCATGTATTTAGATTCTTAGCTCTGCCCACTCTTTATCTATTTTGAACATGTTTTGAATTAGTCACATGAGCTGACGCTCAAGGCTTTCCACCAGATTTTAAAGTCTGTTTGCATCTAAGAATGTGTGGGGGCTTAGGAACAGATGCAAATATCTAAATATATATGCTTAAGTACCATGTTGAGTTCTATAATAGATGTTCAGCATTTTTTTTTTTTTTAATATCTAGCCAATTAAATCTTAGCAAGCATTAGCTTTGAAAAGAAAACAATGAGGAAAGCTTTTATAGTAGTAAACTACAACTGTGTTGTTTCTTCTTCCTCTTCCCTCTGAATATCATGTGTGATTTCAGAGATGTTAGTAGGACTCAACAAGATTCAACAGACTGTCTTCATGTCAGTATTTTTTCAGGTTTTGTTTTGCTTTAATTTAGAATTGAAGTACCCAGTTGTAAAAATGGCATAAATCCAGAAGAAGTATTTTGTACTGTTTAGTGACTAGAATAATTTTAAATTATAAATATTTAATGGTTTTCATAACTTGAATTGTCTGTTAAAAACACAGCTTGACTTTCTTGAAATTTAGCTGAAGTTTATTGAATCAATTCTCTATTGGAAACTTCTCAGTATTTCAAAATGCTCAATTTATACTCCTAGGAGATTATAAATTATTAGTTAAAAACTGAAAATAGCAGAAAAAATATTATTTTTCATATATCTCAGAGTCCAGTCATACTCTCATCTCAAATTAAGAGTTGCTGTTTAAGAGATCTTATTACAACTTCAATTTCCAGTAAGAATTAATAACACTGATTTAGTCAGTACATAATTACATTCCCAGCTTTAACTCTTTCTTATTTTAATCTTTTCGTTATTGAACCTCCAGTATACAGTGCATAATGCATGAATTTTCTTGCTTAGTTAACTGATTGTCATTCCAGTGGAATGTAATCTTCTGATGGATACGGAATGGTAGAAAACTATTTATATGTGCTGCAGAACAGACAGACAATACAGAAATATCCTGCACTTCTATTATGTGGCTGTCTAGAACATCTGCTCAATAATCTAAGCATTATTTTACACATCTAGAATGACTGCTTATGTATTCAAGCACAAAGTCTGCTACCTACATAAAATCATGACAGTTACTGCTTTTTAGGAATCTAACAGAGAAACAGAAGACTGGACAAATTATTTTTCTTGTTGATCTTCAAAATGAGGATTGAGGTATTTTTCAGGGAAAGAGTACTACTCTTACAGTTGCTCTGACTTTACTACTGCTGAAAAGAGTAACTAATTCCCATAAACAATTATTCTCTTTCTCTCTCTCTCTCTCTTTTTTTTTTTTCCCAAATATCAAGTAAACGTGAAATTAATTAATGGAATTAGAAAAGTTTCTGTCTTCATTATTCTCACAGCAAACTTAGCTATATCATGCCCTACCTTTGAAAAGCACGGGATTCTACTTACAAGAAAGGCTGCCACTATATCCTAGGGTTTTGGGGAGACAGAGAATGACAACAGACATATAAATAGTGCATATATTTTATTTAAATAACTAATTGTTAACAGTTACAGACAGCTTTTTTCTAATTTCAAATTCACAGCAAAACGTGGGTATCTCAGATCTTTGATTCTATAAAAAATCTCTGACAAGAACTGCATTCATAGGCAAAAAGTATTAAGAAAGTGTACTAAAACAACTTGCATCTTCAAATGAACGTTAGACCAAGGGTACAGTGGCCAAAAATTTGACATGTGACATACAGCAGCAATAATTCATTAAAAGAATATCATTAAAATTCCCAGCTAAGTCTGTATATGGATGCATTTTCCATGATTCATCTCCCTCTAGGTGAAACATGAGTTGATGTGGCAGAGTGCCATATGAACTAGAGATTAACCAATATTATAGGTTCAATTTAAGATCTTCATGGTGGAAAGACAATTCTTCACTACAAGTTTAAAAGCACACAATGTTTCTAAGCAAGATAAAATCACAAGCAATGTTTCCATCCCAGCATTTGACACAACCTTTCTGTAAAAATAAAAAAAAATAAAATTGGGGAATTCTGTGAATTTAGGCTTAATGAGTCATCTCTCATATCAGAACTTGATTTTTTCCAAATAAAACAACATTTTAGAAAAAGGCCCACAGTCACAGAAACAACATTTGTTACTAGTGTTCTAGAGCTTATACATTTATTTTCTTATTAATATAATTATTATTTATTATTATTATTATTATTTTTAAAAAGTTCATTAGAAGTGTTAGCAACTCCATTTTTTGTCCATAAATTAGTAAGAATTTTAAATCTGGTTTTAAGATGGTGCATACACATATTTCTGGGTGTAACCTAGGCCAACATTATTTCCAGAGCTGGCAAATGCTTGAGGAAACATACTGTGAACATTCATTTGTAACTTCAAATGAATTTTATTAACTATGTAGACATATCTATTTTATTCATTTTTCATCAATATCCACTCTTAAAAACAAGTTTCTTGGTAAAAGCATTTTCTAGAGCACAGTTTTATATGCAAAATATAGACTGCTAGATATAAACAGATTTTAAATTGATAATCAAGAAAATATATAGAGCAAACTGCATATTGTAAGAGTCACAGTCCTCCAATCAGCAAACAAAAAAAATCATGTGATTATTTCTTTAACTGAAATAGCATGGATTGTGAATTTCAATTTTTCACAATAAACCATGAACGAACTGTAGACGAAGAATTATAGAAATTAGTTGGAAAATCATTTCAAATAACAAATAAATTAAAGTGAATCACAATGCGTTTGAGAAAATGTCACAATTACTATGCTAATAAGTTTAAATTTACATACTGCCTTTCATCCGAATGGATCCTAATGATGTATAATCTCAACATCCGGAGGAGGCATGATGTGACGAAGGCTGAGAAAAAATGTCTAATATTACTTTGTTAACACACAGAAAATGATGCCTTATTTTTCAAGCTGTATTAATATATTTAATTGCTATCAATAAAATAATCAAATGCTTTGGTTTCTTTTTCTGTGCTCTTTGTTTTAGTATTTAATATTTTTAAAATTTAATTTTTCTTTACTTCCCTGTTTATAAAATTTCTTTTACTTTCATTCCTACTGTATTTTTATTCTTTTTTTTTTTTTTTCTGCTACTTATTTTCTTTTTAATTTTCTTGTGTTTGCTCTGTGCTGCTTCTCCTCCATCTGTCACAGTAAATTATTCTATACGCTGTCTTTTTCTCACCGTAGGCTTATGTCCTCCAGGCTAGGAAACAGGAGTACACCCTGTTCCTCCTCCTCTCACCCTAACGTTTAACTATCACTAAGCTTTTTCATTGATTTTTTTTTTTGCCCTTTTTTTTTTTTTTCCATCATTGCTGCAGTTGTGTACTCCATCAGAGTTCTTTTGGCTTAAAAATCCATTCCCCTTGGATCCACAATTTTCCAAATGTCTCCTATTATGCTTGCCCATGATGCATCACAAAAATGTATGTAAGTTATATGCAAGTGCTATATATACCTAAATAGCATATGTTTTACATATTGAACTTATGTGAGATCATATATTGACTCATAAGAGTGGTTCCCTTTAATTACAGTCCACACACATACCATATGTTATATATAAAAACCATATGCCAGACTATCTGTGTGTATGAAGCACTCATGCCTTTTCCACATGGGCAGGTCCTGCAGCTATCCTGATCTCCCAAAGCAAAGTTGATATTACATTTGCTTTTCCTCCCCAGTCTTCCAAACCCTGGGGGTTTCCCATTGACATGTGTACCCACTTCTCAAGTTTACCACTGTGTTGTCTTTCTTGTCCCATGCTGATATGAATCTTCATTCTTTTACCAGAAATGTTGTCTGGTAATTTGATTTACAGAGTATCCTTTTCCAAGCTTGTTTATGGATCTTTCTCTACATCACCCTTTCTTTTATTCTGATTTCAGGGAGTTGCTTTGCAACTTTCTGCCTTCTCCTCTCAGAAATTGTCTGTTTCCTAGATCCCATTTCTCAGTTATGATATCAAGGGAATTTGGTGTCTCCTTTCATCCCCAAGCTTTCAAAATCTCTTCTCCTAATAACTACACAACTGAGACTGTGTGCAGAGACAGTCCGATCCTTGATGTAGACAATTTTTTGTGTCAAGATTTGGTCACAGCTGCTCATGTTCTGTGTGGTAGCAGTAGAGCAATATATTGATTTCCATGTTCAGTTAGACGGGTTTTTATTTCTCTCGGTTGTTTGTAGGGAAGCTTTTTTTTTTTTTTTTTTTTTTTCTCTTCACTAAACAATGAGCCTAATAGAACAGGATAAAATAAAGAAATAAAGGCTGAAGGGCCTATATAATGACCACATGCCACATTACATGCTCAATAGATATAACACAGAATGTCCTATGACAATAGCACGGTATGCCTATGGATATGGCACATGAGGCCAAGAAATTCATTGCTGCAATATTTAGATATAGAAAAGAAAAAAAGCTTGAAAATGAAAAATAATACTGGAAGTAAGCTAAAAGGAGGAGTTATAAGGAGAAAATATTTACAGATGTTGGTGAAATTTTGCACATGTAACACTGGTGGCTTGCAGGTGAATCTGCTTGTTACAAGACTGTGATGGTTTTACTCAGGTGGGCAGCTGAGCTCCACCTCAGCTGCTCTCTCACTACCCTTTCTCAAAGGGAAAAGGGGAGAAAATATGATGGAAGGGGCTCAAGGGTTGAGATAAGGACAGGGAGATCACTCAACAATTATTGTGATGGGCAAAGCAGACTCAGAGTAGGGAGACAGCAAAATTTATTTCTTATTACTAACAAGCTAGAGAAGTGAGAAACAAAGGAAAGAAACTAAAAACACCTTCTCCCCATCCACCCTATTTGACCTCCTCCCCCCAAAAGGCGCAGAGGAACAGGAGAATGGGGGTTGCCATCAGTCTAGTGCTTTGCCTTCGCCACTCCTTCACAGTCACTCTCTTCCCTTGCTTCAATGTGGGGTCCCTCCCATGGGATGCCATCCTTCCTGAACTGATCCTGCATGGGCTTCCCACAGGAAGCTTGTGTTGCTGCTTAAAATGCCCTGATATTCAGAAATCAAACTGATATATGACAGTGATAAAACTATACTAAGCTATAGAGTTACTAGACAAATTTATCAATGTAGTTTTACCAGGGAACAGTCAACATCGTTAATGTGAACAGAGGCCATTCCTCACAAAACAAGTAGAGTTCTTTGAAGAAATTAACAACTATGAGAACAAAAGATTTTCCAAGCTGATATCCCAGGAATCAATCACCAAGCATGAAGATAAAAGGGCATCCTGTTGATATAATTTGTCTGTGTTTCCAAAAGAAAATCCTTGGGGCTGAGGATTTCTTAGGGAAAAGGAAATAACTTGAGTGGGTTTGTAAAAGTATCGGGGAGGAAAGGAAGGTGTGAAGAAAGCAAGTGTGCCACTTGTGGCACAAAACACTGGGCTGGAAGGACCTTTCACTTACCAGACTGCATTTCTATTCTTATAAATTATAGAATGTCTTACCCTTCTTCTTGTGACCAAGAGATGAAAAGAAGTCTCTGGTGACCATAGTCAGAATTACTTTGAATGCTTTTCAAAAATTTTGTTTGACTGTTACATTGTGCCCAAAGACAGAGCCAGATATGGATGCAAAAGGTCAGAAAAGACAGCGGACCCCAGCTTTCCTTTGTCATCTCTTCAGTGTTGAAGTTGCAGGTTCATTCAAATGCTAGGTTCAAAATCATTAGTCATGTTTTTTTTAAGTACTTGGCAGGACCAAGTCATCAGTTCTGCCAGTCATTCACTAATGTAGTATAGAAGTACACTCAGCCCCAGTTCCATAGAGGTATTGAAACAAGCACTCTCATATAGAAAAACGTTCTGCTTCCCCCATGTCTGCAGATGCAGTCCAATCCATCTGCCATGCCTGAGAGAGAGATAGAAAGAAATATCTTAGGGAAAGGTGTGTCTTAATTTCTAGTTTTCTTTATTATTTGTTGAAACACATATGAAACACAATAGCCCTTTTTTTTGGGGGGGGGGGGGGGGGGGGGGCGGGCGGGGAGTTAGGTCAGATTGTTCCTTGAGAACTTTGAAATTGTTCGGGATGATAATTTCTTGTTGTTGTGATGGGCTGGGGAAATAAGTGATTTGGTTGTCAAATTAAGGATGTAGTCAATCTTTTGCATACTGGAAAGAACTGCGAGTTATGCGGCTGGGATTTTTTTAGTAGCTCAATATAAGTTTGTATTCCATATGAGAAAGTGTCCCCTATGATGTTAGTACTCTCAGAACTAAAATGGCCAGTAAGAAATATGTTTTTCTATTTGTTGTTCATTTTGATTTTGGGTTTAAGCCAGGGAGCTGTTAAAATCCTTCTGGGAATATGGAATGCTTTCCCCTAGTAAATAACATTGTTTCATATTAGAGGATAAGTGGACCCAAAAGGTGCTTTATATGAGATTGAGAGCCCAATAAGTCAAAAGTAAATATTTAATACATGACTCAGAATGTCACACTCCAGGATTGTGGAGTAACACAAACACTGTGCTAAAATACATACGGACTAAGTTATAATTCTATTAAAAGGTTTGTGCCATGCAAACAATATGCTGTATTATTTCTTTAAGAAATGATTTACTGTGTTCCCATGAGTTAGCATACATTTCAAGATCGTAGTAATGATAACATGCATGTTTTATGTCAAGAATTTTAACTGACCTTGATAAATTATGATGGGGAGAGGGGTGTATTACATTCCCATGAATGTGTGTGTCATTCTCTGTATTTTTTTCAATAAATAGTTCTTAAACAGAAAACCGTTCTCAAGGAGAACAGACAGTTAGTGGCATTTATGTCAGGATGAGACTCCCAGGGATCCTGGTAGTTGACATCAAGTGGAACTTTATGGTAGAAATTATTTGTACTATTAGAGAAGCAAATGAGTGGCACATCAGCGTGATAACAGTTCTGTATTACCCAGACATTCTGTGTGACTGACAAACCCTGCTGACCCTCTCGTACACAAAGGTGCAATGAATTAAATTCATTTTTATGAAGCTGGGTGATGGCATATTTTCTTACAAAATGAGGGCAAATTATAGTACTCTTCTGGGCTAGCATGTGTGTGTCTCTTGGTTCAACGATAGTGAAGGCTGTGAAATAGAAGACAAGATCTATTGTTAAGTTACTTTAGTTTTAGATCATATGGATCTATGCTATGAGCAGATTCTCTTGCTCTGTAATCAATACGGCCCTTATCTATTAATTTCTTTAATTCTTTAATGCCCAACAGACATCCCAGCACAAATTCACTCTGATATACCTGCTATAATAAAGATGTTTCCCTGTAAAAGCTACCTTTTTTCTACCTAAGCAGTATATATACATATATAAAATGTATATACATATGCTATAGCACATGTATAAACATATGTTATAGTATGTGTATATATATAAATATATATATATATGTTATTTGGGCAATGTTTGTGAGGTCTTCATTTTATTTCACAATGAATCATCCCATAGCTCCCTTGCATAATCAACAAAAGATAGCTTCCCTGTATAACCAAGTTTCCTAGTTTAGCAGTTTAGTTAGTTTAGAAGACCAGTTCATCTTGCTTTTAATCACAAAGGCTTCATATCATATAAACTTTGAACTATCAAAAGTCATTGGAAGATGGAACTGAATGATATTCTACTCTCTAAGGAAAACTGGTTTCTTCCAAACACATAAGAACATATAACTAAAATATTTTATTCTCTATTTTAGTTTCTGTCTCATAGTCCTAATATAACCCTCAGTTGGAAGCTGATTGCTTGGAAGAACAGATTGTTACTGCAACATGATGCTATAGTCTCCAGATGCTGTTATCCTCTCTCCTCCAGGCACACTCCAAGGTTGATCCAAACAGTTCAGCAGTCCTCTCACAAGGCAGCTATTTCTTGATGATGCAGCCCAGTGACCTCACCTGAGAGTTGCTGGCTCCTGGGGTAGGAAAGTTTGTTGTTGATTTTAAAACAGATTTCTTCTGTTGTTTAATGGGGAGCAAACCTGAGATAAGAAAGAGCTATTCTGGTGAAACGGAGAGACAGTACAATGTGCTGCAAAATGAAAACACATAGGACTCTAATGAGGTTCATACCCTCATATCTGTGCATGAAAGGTGAAGAAAACTGGAGTGGGTGAGGAGCACTCCGTACTGACTGAGGCCAGTATTTTTCGAAGCATGTGCAGCTACCAATTGACAGACAGTCCCATCTGAGGACTAAAATGAGGTTTGGATCTCAAGGGAAATTTTCAGTTCGGCTGTGATATCCAAGGAGATATTCAGAGAAGAAGCTTGGCTGTAACCCACTTGTCTGTGCACATGGTTCTCAAATTTGATTGTACAAAGGATATGTGATGAGGATTTTAGGAGCTTTCAGTTAACATGAATACTATATAGGTAATTAATACATGCAAGCTATTCCCTCTGTAATGACTTCTTCTACATAAAGTTAGAAGTCAACTGATTGATTCCTTAGTTCAAAAGGTAGAGAGGCTAGTGGTTTGATGCCAAGGGTCTGATGCTAGTTACAGTGCCTAGTGATGATGAATGTTTGGTATCAATTAAAAAAAGAAAAAAAAGTGAGCGTTTTCCATTACACAATCAATCTTTCTGCCTCCAAGTAAAATGTGGTAACCAGATTTTCAAGATCTGCTCAGCTGTCTTGAAAATCAGGCCCAAAAGCACCAAAGACAATATTTCAAGAACTTGTACAAGCAAAAAACCCACAAAAATAATAATTAAAAAAAACATTTAAGCATCATCTAAATTCCAGGCTGGGAAGCATAAGTCTAAATGGTCACTTTGCTGTCAATACGTTGCACAAAAAACCTCCATAATGATAGAAATGTTAGCAAATTGCTTCCTTCTGCTAAACTTACTTTGGACTATGAGGAAATCTAATTTCAAGATGTTGCCACATCCTGGCTGGAGGTGGCTGTTTGTTGACAATGAAACTTGTTTGCTACTTCTTAATGTGAACCAGAAAATTATGTGTGCACATTAAAATCAAAATGAAAATAGAGAATCTACTAAACTAACAAAAGATTTTACAGTATGGTTACTGGGGTTTAGGTTTTTTTTTTTTTTTTTCCCTCCTTTTACCTTCTTTCTTTTTGCTGATTCAGTTGACACAGACTTCTGTTCATCAGCCAGGTTTATGGGAAGAGGTACTATTGTCTATTAGAACAATTCATGCAGCTGAAAAAGCAGAAATGTTTGAGCACACAAGCTCTTCTTATGTACTGCACTCAGCTGTCTTTTGAGGACTAAATACTCGCAATGCAAGAACTTCCCTTCTCTTACTCTCCTGCTGTTCTGTGATAATGTTTCTATCTGATTCATCTTCCATCCACAAAACTACTTTTAAAATCTTAGTGCTAAGCAGTACCATCTCTCTAGGGCATCCATCCAACCAGATTCCTTGGGCTTTCCTCTTGCACCCCTAAATAGGAACAAATGTTAAGCTGACAGAGTGGAAGCATTTGTGATTTGGTTACAGAGAGTCTACTCCTAAGGATTTTTTTTTTTTTTTGCAAGCAACCATCAAACTAATGAATTTGCAGGGGAAATGTATCTAGAATGTGCTTTCTTTCAGGTCTTTGTAATGTCATTCTTAAATGTTAAAAAAAAAAAATAAATCAGTGTTTTCATTTTCATGGTAAAGTAGCATTAAGAAGCTGTAAAAATATACAACAGATTAAGTGTACAGTAATATAACCAGATACCCCAACTGACATGTAATGGCCTAACAATTCTGATTTATTTTTTATTTCTTAATTTTATTTTTAATAGTGTTATATCAATCTGTCCTGACAAAAATCTAAGAAGAATTTTTTTTCCTGGTTATCTTCATGATCTTCATGTATTAGACTCCAGGAGAAAACCTGAGTGCTTTTTTTTTTTTTTTTTTTTTTTTTGGGGTGGTGGTGGTGGTGAGGGGTAGTTTTGTCTGGGGATTTGGTTCACATATCTCATAAACGTCTCCCACCCCCACCTTCTTCCCTGTTTCCTGATATACTTTGATGTTACATCTTTTCAGAGGGTGTGTGCGCTCTCTCAATTGATTGTTGACTTTTCAGATGAGAATCACCATGTCTGAAAGTATAGTTTTGAAAGATCTGTTATTTAGCTTGCCACACTATTCAGTCATGAGTAGTAGCAAGGAAAAGATGTTCTTGCTTGCTTCAAAGAAACAACTTTAATGTATAGGCATTTATAAAGAAGTTTCCAATGCAAACTGTCATTTTAATAAAATCATTCCTGAAAGGGTTTGGGATTTAGATCTTTGTATCCCTCTCCATGGATATAATTTGGTGGCTTCTTCAATAGAAAAAAAGAAAGGGTGTGTGTGTGTGGGGGTGGAGTTCCCTCCGGTAAGGGGAAAATCTTGTGTGTTACAGCTCTATGTCAGCTTCCTAATGGTGACAATTTGGGTGAACAAATGCAGTTAAGAACATTGAGGTAGGACCCCAAAATGCACCACAGATATAACATAATGTTCATCAGTTCTAGCAGTGTTTACAGCACCAAAACCATTAAACCCACCATCTGTTAGTTGAAATCAACACTGCTGACTTCATCCATTTTCAACAAGGGTCCAGCCAAGTTGAAAGATCTCAGCTTATAGTGTGAGACAGGAAAGCAAGACCAGGACTGGGCAAAAATTCTTGCAAGGCATTATTAACTGTTTTGTGTCATGCATAAAATAGTCAATTAGTAAGAGGAATTACACTGTGCTGTACCTGAATGCGGCCTACATCTGCAAATGCTAAAACAGGTTCTGCACTCTTTTAGACTTCAGTTTGCATCCATCTCTTTTAACATAAAGTAGCTTTCTCTGTGCAGTAATGTACAGAGCTTTTGTGCTGTCATGGACTTTTCCTTTGGTAACATAAGCTGTACTTGAAGCCTAAGGGGAATGTTTTGACCTGTTTTTTTATGGTGGAAAAAAAAAAAACAGCTGGGGAGGTTCTACTTCTAGCTAGACATCTTCATTAGTATGTATGAAGCTGTTTATCTAAGAAATTCTGTGCTGGTCTGGAGGGCAAAGGTTGTTTGCACAGAAAAATATATCTTATTTGGGAAGTCAGAAGGTGTTGAGGGTACCAAAAAAAAAAAAAAAAGTGGTTCTCAGGCTGAAAGATGAATAAAATAATTTCACTTCCTTCGATGTCTGAAGAATGTGGGATGTCCCCACTTAAAACAGTGTTTCTCCTCTGAAAAGTAAAGCTTCAGAAGTAGAATAAAAGGGATAAATATTTGTACTGCGAGTGAGTGGAAAGCAAAAAGGTTTGACCACCTCGAATACTTATGGTGTTTCTGGAGAGCACTTTGCCTCATCACGTAGCTGCTGTTCATCCCTACTCCTCAGAGGCTATCTGGGCAAAACCCATCACAAAGCAGTGTAGGAAAGGGCTGCATGGCTGTCAGTCTTCAAGTATGGGTTTCTCATTTTGAAAGAGGGAAACCGAGGAAATATTTCAACATGCTGTCACATTGTGCTGAAAGCAGGGCACCACACAAGATATTTTTCACTGAGAAGCTGCACAGCCTTTACTTCCCTATGCCATGTTTTTTCTTTCATTCTGAGGAGGATTGTGCTGGATCTGTATAATGTGAAGATAATATGTGAAACACAAAGTACGGAACAGTACTGAGTAATAAAGCAAATGAAGTGAAACTCCAAATAGCATACTGGGGAATTCTTGATTATAATGTGAGTAAACATTACATGGTGAGCTAAAGTTTCAGGCCAGTGAATGATCCCCTGCAGAACTCTTAACTCCTTTACTTTTTCACAATTTCTATTTGTGCCAGTGGGAATGAACGTATCTAAATTATGGTGTATTATGTTTCACATTTTAGAGTAAAAGTATTTTTACCCTTTTCACATCTAAGATGTCCAGAGAGGCTGAACTTGGTGAATCCCATACCAGTGACTCAGTGCCATAAAAAGAGGGGAGATAATCTCCATGCCACTCTACTTGGTACTAACACATATACTCCTCTGCAGTACATAATGGGATTAGAGACACTTCAAGAAATTTGCTCTCCCAGTTTTCATTCCACCAGTATTACTCAGCTTCACTTAAAGCTGAAAAGCTCCAGAGGTCCTGGAAGGGCTCTTGATAAAATCCACCTTTAGGGAATACTGTCTACTAATTAACGTCTCTATTCACAGGATGTTTACAAAGAAAATAGTGTATAAAGCTTGGAATGGGAGAAGCTGATGGGAATTTCAAGAAAAGCTGTTGAAAAACTTGCCACTAACAGGTGGAGAACAAAGGCAAAATTGCCTAATCATAATTTAATTCATATCTTCTTAATCCTTCTTGAAAAAAACAAATCTTTAAAAAAATGTCATTTTCATTACTTTATAGAAAGAGATAGGGATAATTGGAGTGTAAGAAGAACAGTTGTAATGTGGAACGAAGTTTTTATTTTTCTGTGTCTCCTTTAAAATGAGGTACTAAGTATCCTTGAATACAAATCTACAGATGGGAAAGTGTGAAAAATTGCTATTGAGAGACTAATCAGGCTCTAGAAAAGAGGAAGAAATGACTCACCAGCTTCTTGAACTCTGCCTTCTGATGTTTTCTCTATGTCAATAGAGTTGTAAGACCATAATATCGAAGTCAACAAAAATTATATATAGAAGACAGAAGCAATCTGCATTTGGTTTTGTAATGCCTGGACTCCCTTTGGAGGGTGGGGCATACAACAGTGGACAGAAAATAGTGGACAGAAACGCTATGCGTTGCTGTAAGCAGGTAGCTGCTCACAGGTGTTGCCAGCGAAAAGGAGAGATGAAATCTAGTTTCTAATTTCTTAACCATTTGGTTCATTAATTCATATCACAAGGTGATTTATAGGAAAAGATGAGAGCTGTGAGTGGCTATGATTGCTGTAACTTTAATTAGAGCAGTAGGCATGACATATGTGGGTTCATGCCTAGTAGTTTCTAGGGAAAAAGGGAATAAAAATTCAAAGCTAAATTTTCTAAAATTTAAAAGTAAATCACATTTTAGCATACCTCAGCCCACAACAATCTTCATTTATTTTTGCTGGCTGAGGCTTCATTAGCCTTCCAAAAAGAAAACCAAATAATGAAAATGGAGGAGCAGAAAGTCCCCTAGTCCTGTCTGACTGAATAGATCAGGTCCTGAAACAGTCATTTGCAGTCTTCCTTAGTTTGTGGGCCTAATCCAGACACGGTGGAAGCTTTTTCTGAGTGTAGAGGTCAGTATTAATAACTTCAGCAGCAGCTAAAATACCACAGACAAGGTAGGGTCTCTTGCTGTTAGTATGTCCTATTTATCAGCAGAAGTTCATATCTGCACCTTGTTCTACCTAGAAAGGATTTTGTTAGCATAAATGGGCTGCATTATTCCTACATGCCCTGACATTTTCAAACTGTGTTCTTCCTCTGGCAATAAGATGCCAGAGCCATGGAGTGTGTTGTGTGCAGCACAATTGCCTTTCTAAAAGGTGACGTGGGGGGATATTTAAAGAATGGTTCACAGGGATTTAACTGAAGAGTTCTCACTGATGTTAGTTTACCCCCTGTGAGTCTGACAGGGTAGATTAGACCACATTGGGGAAAATAACATTCATGCTCAGTCAATCACAAAAGATCTCTGCTGTTGTGTCACTCACTCTGGAGAGGAGATTGTAGGTATTAGCCACTGCGGTCCCAGTTTTGTTGACTTGAAGCTTGTTAAGCTGGTTTTATATTCATTGAAGGAGTGCTTGTGGTAATAAGCAACTAAGCCGAAGGTCTGTGATCCTGTAGCTAGGGCTCATAGAGCAGATAAAGCACATTTCTTTAGTTTAGTGCTTAGAGAGGGGCTATTTTATTCCCCCTGGAGTTTATTTGTTCAAAAGAAAATCCACTTTAATCAGTTTAGAGAGCAGCCATGCTGTGTTCATACAGAGCATGATGGTATGGTCTGGGTCCAGCAGTGCTTCCTTCTCAGGCAGCCTGGACATCTTTATCAAATCCTTCTCCTTTACAGTCACAGAATGAGTAGCAGGGCTCTGATTTGTTCTTCCTGCTTGGCTGACTCATCCTCCCATACTTCTTTTTTTTAGCACTTGGCTGTTTGCTTCTCTAACTCTGACAGATACTAAAGAGTTAAAACTGTTTGAATCAACTGTGGTGTCACTTACCAGTGATGGGGGAAAAATAAATGTTCTGTTTCTTTACTTTACTTGAGATATGTCACAGAGGTTACAGAAAGATAAAGTAAGTGACAGTATCTTTCACGTTATACTGTCATTTTTCTGAAATAAGAAAATTTCAAGCACTTATGAGTTAGGAAAATTGACTCATTACCAACAGAAACAAACAATTCCAAATGTCTGAATAAAAATAAAAATAAAAATTAAAAAAATCTCACAATGTGGCTGCTACTGTCAAACAGCAGAATATAATGGTAATATGTTTGTATGGTCTGACTTCCAGAAAGGCAATACAGCTAGCCTTCTTAAAGTTAATTTGGACTGTGATTTTCTTCTTACTTTAATATTTAAAGAAACACAGGAAAATGCATATTTTTACTGTCTTACAGTAGACTGTCTACACATGCAAAAATCATTGTTCAAATGAAAATCAAATGCAAAAAAAACCAAAAAAACAATAAAAACAGACAAAATATATCTTACAAAAGGATAACACTTAAAACTTATATTTCAAGAAATTCACACACTGTTGCTTCTCTGTGGCTTATTATATTGTGACTAAGTACTGGAAAACATTCTCATGTATGGTTTAATGAGTAAATGAACAGTCAATAATAATAAAACTAACTTTTTTTTTTTGTTTTTTGTTTTTTTTTTTTGCATAACTGGAAAGAATTAATTTTCACTTGGAATTACCATATCTGAAATATAAGCAAATTGTCTCC
Organism: Anser brachyrhynchus; assembly: GCF_964034855.1. NCBI lineage: Eukaryota > Metazoa > Chordata > Aves > Anseriformes > Anatidae > Anser > Anser brachyrhynchus. Next base: position 62,951,976 of record NC_137696.1, on the reverse strand, counting down.
CTTGCAGAAATAATTTGAAATCAAGCATTTGTATAAATATATCTCTTTTCTCTTTTCCCTGAAGAGCTATGATTAGGTCAGGATTCCTTGTTTCTTTGAGTGGAATCCATTTGCAGCTTTTCAACATTTTTATTGCTAGAAGAATAATAAATACAAATCTTTTTAATTTTGAGTAGTGATAAACTGTTCTGAATTATATGCTTCACAGTGTATTTTTCTTGACCTTTTAATTTCTTCTCACAGGTTTGAGTAATTTCTACAATTTTAATTATTTGCTCTTGTCTTGAAAGAATTTTAAAAGCATTCTTGGCTAAATCTGCCAATAGATTTGTATATAGTCCTTCATGATTTCCTCTTACAGAGGAGGAGTCTTATGGTAGGAATTGCAGCTAGGAGAAGGGAAGCATAATGTACTTGCAGAAATGTTGCAAGTTACTGATCTGAATGTTTTATACACTAAAGGCTTTATCTTTAACTATCTTGGTTAGCTCTTCTCTGAGTTTAAACTAGAGCTTTTAATAAATAGTCTCTGCTGCATTTTCAAAATCACCTTTCATTGATTTGGAAATCAATAAACCATACCTAACAAATCTGACCGACTAATGAATAAGGATTTGCTCAAACTACTGTTTAAAGCCATGGAAATTTTATATTGAGCACAGGAGTGATTATTTAAATTCTGGTTAGTTAACAGGTCATGCTCTTTAAAATGACACTATTAATTTCAACAGCTCTATTAATTTTCCTCCTATCAAATCTGAATTGACTGCAAATTCACAGGTCAATGTTGTTGGTTTCATTTGATCCAGCAAGTTGTTTTAGCAAAATCATTGTGAAAAATATGTATTGTTAATGTGCAATAATTCCTATTTTAAAGTCAATTTTTGTTTCACTCAAAACCAAACACCAAAACCAAAAAAAAATTGAACAGAAAAGAACATTCAGACTAAGGTCTCGAATAAAAATTACAACATAAATGATATGTGTGATATACACTGCAAGATGTTAAAGAGAAAATGAAGCACAAATATTACAGTTCTGTTGAAAGCTTTGTCCAAAAGTTGAGCTAGAAATCTTTAAGGAGTACATTTTGTATGAGAACTAAAATACATCCTTTGGAGTATTCACAGTATCTGATCTTAGTTTTGACTGAAATTAAGCAATGTAGAGCAACTGGCTTTTCCTCCCTTTTTTGCTCATATTCCTTTCCACTCTCTTTCTTGTTTCTGGACAAGCTCATAAGCTTCATAAAAAGACCAAAGTCAGTGCATAGGAAATCTAGTTTTTTATTTGGACATTTCACAGAAATATGACAGATTGGTCAGGAAGAGAGTCTTCAACATCATAGGAAAGTGAAATGTTAACTGAAATAAAAATCTGGTGTGTGCACCTAGCTCAGAAGAATAGGCAGCATGATGTATAAATTGCAGCAGAAGTGAAAGATACAGGTTTTCAGTGATTCTCTGAAGGTAAATCAGTCCAGTGATTCATATTTTGTGAGTCAGCCATTGTTTTTTCTCTTCCTCTTACGTATGTGGCCCTGGTAAACTTCCACTGGCTGCTGGACTTGAATTCTCTATATCTAAACATCTGGGAATTGAGTGCTTTGTGTTTTTCTCTGATTTGAGTAAATTATATTTTCTTGGTTGTCTTAGAAAAGCTTTCAAGAAAGAGGAAGGAAGTTATCCTTCATTTCAAAGTATTTCATCAGTCCACTGTTGCTAATATTTTTGCTTCTTATCCCTGCCTGCCCCTGAACATCAAGAGAGACACAAACATCCTTTACTCTCCTGTTCTAGTTTGTCGAGAACATATTACAGTGAAGGATGATTTAGACTCCATTAAGGAGTCTGGTTGCTCAGTTCCTGACTTCAGATGCTGTTTGAAATTGCATCTCTCTTTCTCTCTCTTCTTCTTCTGCAGCCATCACCCTCATCTCGATCCTACAGTTTAGGAATAAACCTGCCTATTTGCTGCTGAGTTCAATAGCATTTCATACATTGGCAAAACTATAAATAAACAGTTATGGATCAGGCTTTATCTATCACACTGATTCTTAGAAACCTTGGCATGTACTTTGAAAGTATAAGGTTACAGGATGTTAGGCACATAACAACTGACATATGGTTGGAAACACTGGAGATGTCAGTCATACAGTGGAATTTGGAAGTACTGATCAATAATTTATATTAGTGATCACTTGGCCCTTATCTAATAACCCATTCTGTACTTTCCACCATCTAATTTCATTTGGCATTAGTGATCACTGCTTTTCCACTTAAAGTGATCTGATTAGACCTTGAAATATTTCCATTTTTCAAGATATATCACATCTTCTGCAACTCTATGTAACATACATTCAGGTGGAATTTGATTAGACCGGGCAATTTACTTGTGATTCATGCCTAGTTTAAGATACTGAAGCAGGCAGGAAGGCGCCAGTACAATTTTAAGCCATACAGAGCACCAGTTAAAGAGCCTTTCTGTGTCTTTGATACATAATGAACACTTTAGTTACTTTTAAAATCACATCAGATTTGCTGACTGTTAAAACTCAGACAAACCTGCCAGGAGCCCTTGTGCATATTTTTTATTTTATTTATTTATTTATTTATTTATTGACTGGTGGGGCTAGGAAGGCTTCAAGAGTTTGAAATGTGGGTAGAGCAGACTTAGAGCTAGGGTTAGGTGAGGATCAACTAGCAGGATCAGCCCGCACAGCTGGAGGCCAGTTTACGATCTGTAGCTCTGGAAGTGGCCTCCAAGTTGAGGTTAAGGACAGAGAGGGCTGAGGTTTGTACAGGTTGGGGGTGGCCAGATGGAACCATGGTCACATTAGAACTGTTCCCATCTGGCTATTTTTATCTTTTCAGGGTTAATGTTTGGGCTGTCCCTAAAGTTAGGGTTGAAGCACTGAAAACCAAAGTATAAATGTCAGAATTGGAAACAGCCTGCAAAAATATAAGAGGAGAGACTACAGCAATGTTGGGCTATGATACCAGGAGTTGTCCTTGGGTACAACTGGGACAACAGGCTTGGCAGGTACCAACGTGGTCAATCTTTTCTGTTTTATCTCAAGATGTGGAAGACTTTGATCTGCATTAAGGGATCAGGTAATGCCTTGCACTGTTACAGGAACTTGAGCTTGAGATAGGTTTAATGTAGAAATCTCAGCCCACCTGGTTCAATTTCAGGCATCTGTTCAGAAGGGTGAGATGGGCAGTGTAAATGCTTTGGTAGCTGTACTGGGTCTGGCTGGGATGTTAACTTTCCCTGCAGCAGCCCATACAAAAAAAAAAATAAAAATGCCACACACAGATGGGCTCCTGATCGAGGGGTGGACCTGACCATAGAGGCCATCACACTGGTTACCCATGAGTGTGAGACCTGTGCTGCAATCAAGAGAACCATGAAGGTAAAATCTCCCTGGAACAGGGGAAGGTGGCTAGCATTTCAATATGGTGAGGCCTGGCAAGTTGACTATATCGGACCACTCCCACAAACCCGCCAAGGCAAATGGTACATACTCACCATGGTAGAAGCAACTACTGGGTGGCTGGAAACATACCCCGTAAACCATGCCACGGCCTGAAACATCATCTTGGGCCTAGAAAAGCAAGTGCTGTGGTGTCATGGTACACCAGAGAGAATAGAGTCTGACAATGGGAGTCACTTCCGAAACAATCTTGTAACCGCCTGGGCCAAGAGGCATGGTATTGAGTGGGTGTATCACATCCCTTATCACCCACAAGCCTCTGGGAAGGTTGAGAGGTACAATAGACTGTTAAAGACTATGTTACAAGCATTGGGTGCTGATACATGGAAACAATAGGACATAAATCTACCAGAAGCCACTTGGCTAGTTAACAACAGGGGGTCTGACAGCTGTCCTGGTCCTGCTGAAACAAAACCCCTATGCACGGTGAAAGGAGCTAAAGTCCCCGTAGAGCATGTAGGAAAGTGGATGGGGAAGGCGGTGTGGGTTGCTCCTGCCTCGGGAAAAGGCAAACGCACTTGTGGGATTGTCTTCGCCCAAGGACCGGGGTATACCTGGTGGGTCATGCAAAAGAATGGGGATATGAGGTGCGTGCCTCAAGGAGATTTAACCTTGAGAGAAAACTAATCTGTAATCTAAGTTATATGTTATAGGAAGACGCTGCAGGATCAGCTACAGGTCAACTTTGCAAGGAACTGGGCAAGTGCAACAAGGACTTGAGCTAAGCTGGTGCTGGCGTCCAGACATCCAACTCCACCTGCCCTGAGTAACGACTTTGGCAGATGAAGATTAAATCGCCAACAGGTCTTATGAACATTTTCTGAGAAAGACCTATAGAATAAAAAGATACACCTACCTATCAATCTGTCAAAGAACAAGGAACAATGGTGATGAGATTACTTATATGCTAAAGTATGGGGGACCTGAGAGTGACACAAATGTTATGGAATAAGGGGTGGAGGTTGTACTGGATCTGCCTGGGATGTTAACCTTCCCTGCAGCAGCCCATACAGTGCTGTGCTCTGCACTTGCAGCTAGAACAGCAGTGGTATCACACCAGTGCTGTGTCTGCTGCTGAGCAGTGCTGGCACAGCATCAGGACTCTCTCTAACCCTCTTAGGGGGTGGGCAAAAAAAGTGAGAAAGAAACATCACCAGGGCAGCTGACCTAAACCAACCAAAGGGATATTCCATACCATATGATGTCACACTCAGCAATAAAAGGTGGAAAAAGGAAGAGGAGGGGAGGAGTGGGCTCTTGTTGCGAAAACGTCTGTCCTCCTGAGCACTGGCTACATGCGTTGAGGCCCTGCTTCAAGGACGTGGTCAAGCATTGCTCATTTGTGGGAAGTAGAGAGTAATTTCTTTCCTCTGCACTTCCACATAGCCTTTACTTTTTTTTTTTCCCCTTTCCCCCTCCCTTTTCCCCTTTCCCTTTGTTCCCTTTAGTTAAATTGTTTAATTAATAATTTTCCTTAATAATTATTATTTTTTTTTCCCTTTAATTAAATTATCCTTATCTCAACCCGTGAGTTGTTCTTTCCTTTATTTCTTCCCCTCCTCATCTAAGGAGGGGGAGTGAGAGAGTGGTTGTTGTATTCAGCTGCCTAGCACGGTAAAACCACCACAGTAGCCTTTAGGTGATCCATGATGACCTTAACACTTACTGTACATTGGGACCGAGTGTCACTTTAACAAACAAGTCACTGCCTTCAACTCAGATTTTTTTTTTTAATTCTCTTTCTGTGTATTTATTAAGTTGGAATAGAATTTGCTATACAAAGATAGAAAGTAAACAGCTTAAGCAAACTTTCTTACAGTATCCTGATCTGTCTGTTTCTCTATTCTGTAGCACTTTAGCTTGTTCTTTCTTTGGAGTAAGACTTATGTTCAAATTCATTAATTTTGAAGGAGCCCTGGAGTGGACTGGGACATAGAATAACCCTGAATAATAATTTTTATTGGGATGGGTGAAAAGTAATTTGCTGAAACTCATGAAAGTGTATAGTTTAGAACATTACTGTGCTAATGTGACATCTGTCTATAAGAAGGGTCATAAGGAAGATGTGGGGAGCTACAGGTCTGTCAGCCTGACCTTGGTGCCAGGAAAGCTGATGGAACAGGTCATCATGAGTGCAATCACATGGCATGTGCGGGACAGCCTGGGGATCAGGCCCAATCAGCATGGGTTTGTGAAAGGCAGCTCCTGCCTGACCAACCTCATCTCCTTCTATGACCAGGTGACTCACCTGGTGGATGGGGAAAAGGCTGTTGACGGAGTCTACTTAGACTTCAGCAAAGACTTTGAAGTGGTCTCCCACAGTATTCTCCTGGAGAAACTGGCAGCCCGTGGCTTGGACAGGTACTCTCTTTTCTGGGTGGAAAACTGTCTGGATGGCTGGGTCCAGAGAGTAGTGGTGAATGGATTGAAATCCAGATGGCGACCAGTCACGACTGGTGTTCCCCAGGGGTTGGTGTTGGGGCCCATCCTCTTTAATATGTTTATCAGTGATTTGGATGAGGGAATTGAGTGCACCCTCAGTAAGTTTGCAGATGACACCAAGCTGGGGGGAAGTGTTGATCTGCTGGAGAGTAGGAAGGCCCTGCAGAGGGACCTGGACAGGCTGGATCAATGGGCAGAGGCCAATGGGATGAGATTCAGTATGGCTAAGTGTGGGTCCTGCACTTTGGTCACAACAACCCCCATGCAATGCTACAGGCTCGGGGCAGAGTGGCTCAAAAGCTGTGCAGAGGGAAAGGATCTGGGGGTGTTGGTTGATGCTCGCCTGAACATGAGCTGACAGTGTGCTCAGATGGCCAAGAAGGCCAGCGACATCCTGGCTTGTATCAGGAATAGTGTAGCCAGCAGGACCAGGGAAGTGATAGTCCCCCTGTATGCAGAGCTGGTGAGGCTGCCCCTTGAGTGCTGTGTTCGATTTTGGGCCCATCACAACAAGAAAGACATCAAGGCCTTGGAGAGTGTCCAGAGAAGGGCTACAAAGCTGGTGAAAGGCCTGAAACACAAGTCTTATGAGGAGCAGCTGAGGGAACTGGGGGTGTTTAGTCTGGAGAAGAGGAGACTCAGGGAAGACCTTAATTGCTCTCTACAACTACTTGAAAGGAAGTTGTGGGGAGCTGGAAGTCGGCCTCCTCTCGCAGAAAACCAGTGATAGGACTAGAGGGAATGGCCTCAAGTTGAGCCAGGGGAGGTTGAGGTTGGAAATTATGAGACATTTCTTCTCAGAAAGTGTAGTCAGGCATTGGAGTGGGTTGCCCAGGGAAGTGGTGGAGTTACTGACCCTGGGTGTGTTTAAGGAAAGGTTGGATGTGGTGCTTAGTGACATGGTTTAGTGGGTGACATTGCTGGTAGTGATGGTTGGACCAGATGATCTTGAAGATCTCTTCCAACCTTAATGATTTTATGATTCTATGATTCTCCAAATTTGTGTTTCATTCTGATCCCACAATTGTCATAAACGGCCACTGCTTAAAAAAGGTGCTTTTCAACATTATGGGTTACACTAAGCATAACTGCTGTTATATATAAGGTGATTTAACATAAAGAGCTTCTGTGGTGTTTCAGACAACAGTGAACTGCTGTGCAAAATCTCTCTCTTTCTCTTTTATCCAAGTTTTCCATGTGAATTTAGTCAAAAAAAAAAAAAAAAGAAAGAAAGTAAAAGAGTTAATTATTTATTATGCTTCATCAGCATTGGGTGTGCACAATTATGAATGTTTTAGTATTCCTATTAGTCATGTTATCAAATATCAAAACCCAGTAAGTAGTAAGCACTTTGATGGAAGGAATAAGTAATATACCACCTTCTTATTCCACTGGTTTGATCTCTTTGCTTGGTAAAGCATTGTTGTGTAGTTTAGTTGTCATTGATGATGTGTTAGTCCACAAGTGGAAATGTGTAGTCACAATCGCTGCCTGCCATGATATTTTACTCTTGAAGTATCCTAAGAATTGTTCTGTGTTATGCCCCTGGACACTCTTACCCTCAAAAATATTTCACTTAGGCCTAGGTTTGATTAACCCTTTATACTTCACTCCAAGTTTAATTAACTTATGTAAAAACCAGAAAGCATTATGGACCAGAGTTCAGGTATCATTAAATGTTGTGTCTTACTTTTGTCTCAGTCATTTTAGGCCATTAATTATTGCAGAAGTATGTACAAAATCAATGTATAAAGTACAGATTTTGCCATTTTTACTATTATTGTTATTTTGTAAAGGGTAAGGATCTCTTGCTTATGCTTAATTAAAATGGAGCAATTAATATTCCAAAATAACTGCACTTCCTGCATTAGTCATATGTCTGTTTACAAAAGCACTCAAGGATATGTATGAAATTGCTTTTTCCATTGTTTTTCTCTTTGGATTTGGAATTGATTGGAAAGAAATTCAGATTATTATGTTAACGAGATTCTAAATTTTCTGAAATCAGATTGGCAGTAATCTATACAGGTATCCTTATATCTTCAATGTTTCATCTAGAAAACAAACAAGCAAACAAAGAAAAACTTTAAAGAACAGTGTAAGAACAGTTTCCAACTGAATAAGTGTAAATAAGCTACAATGGATAAGCCCCTTTGTACTATGATATAACTGCCTTTTGTTGCACTAAGAAAAATCAGAAAAAAACTTGCTAATCTACACTACAGACGCACCCAAAGACTTTACAGTTTAAACAACCAAGGATATATTTGTAAAGAAGAAGACTTGAGGGTAGATAAGCTTGTTTACCTGAGGGCGAACAACAGGTCCCATAATGAACACCAGGTTTCCCATTCTAGTTCCTGTCCTCAAATTCCTTTAAAGTAAAACAAGATTGAGAGGTGACTTGACTACAGCATAGATATGAGTAACTTCACAAGGAGAAAACACTGGGTATTGAGTGTTCTTTAATCTAGAAGAAAAAGTAGTTGCAAAGTATAATAGCTGGGAGCTGAAGTCAGATAATTGCAAATAAGAAATAAAGTAAACATCTTTACACAGAGAAGGTGATTAAGCAGTGGAGGAAAAACATATCAGAAGAATTTGCAACTCCCGTCAGTAAAAGCTTTCCATATCATTTTCAGATTAAAATAAAAACAAAATTTCAAAAGAAAATATTTATCTTGAAATGTGTTTTTTGATGAAAGCAGAATCTTTCATCTGTGAAATTTTTTGTTTACAGTTGTTTAGTTTTTCTTCCACCAGCTGTTATATCCATATTAAGGAAGGATAGGCAATGTTGCAACTACATTATGTATTTGCTTTACTACTTTAGAAGATGGCTTCCTAGAGTTATGGAATTTTGTCAGAAACCCAGTTTCAGAAGAAACTGTTCAAAGAAAAACATCAGCTTCTAGCCCTCCTTACTGGAGAGGAAACATTAAAAGTGACTTTGTATATCTCAAAGTCTCAGAAATCAAAATATAGTTAGAAAGAGAGGTAGTAAGAAAGACAAAATAGTGCTTAAAATTTTATGACAAATTTATCTTCATAAATGATTTGTTGACTACTTGAAATACAATGAAACCTGTGTTCCAAGAAAGAAGATAAGACATCTGAAAGTATTTTAACTGTATATTAACTATTTTATTTTTTTTAAGAAAATTACCAAATATTCTATTTGCAAATAGTGAAGAGACTTGGAATGACTGTTGTTAAGAAATATCAGAATTATTTAAAGCTTATGAAAAGATATATCTACTTTTCCATGTCTTTCCACTGTGGTATAAACATTTTGTTCTACTCTCAGAAATCGACAGCTTTGATTCTTCTTTTGAAATTTTCACCTTCTGAACTCTAAAGCTGGATAGGTCTTAACACTAATGGGGGGTCTGCAGCCCTAGATGGACATAAATCTTGCCATTGTAACATTTATATTTTTCACTGGATTTTCACTGGATTCCCTCCTCTAGACAGTCACAGAAAAGGCCTGAAATGCTCCGGTTGACTTTGTTATACCAAAAAACCACATAGGCCTCAGATCTGACTTCTCTGATAGCTCAGATAAACAGAAGTCTTCCTAGGACAGTGTCCTGAATAAAAGTGTGAAATTGATCCAAAGATGTCAAAAGGCTTCAGCCATGTTATTTGTGCTCTACTTGGGGAGGATGGGAAGCTGGAGGTAGAGGGAAAGGGAATGCTCTGCCATGCCAGTTGCATTGTTCTCCTCTTATAGCCTTATCCCTGTGTCCACATAAAATGTCAAAAGCTAAGAGTGAAACGCAGAAACAGAGTGGTCTGCAAGTGATGACTATAGGCAAAGAGGATGAGGAGGGATAAGGTCACATCTTATTTTAAACTGTTTCATGGTTGCCATAGCTGCCCATAGCTCCCCAGCCTTTTTTAAGAAGGTATGTTTTCACAGCTTTACCAGACTTCTAGGGAAATAAATTAACAATCCTTTTCTTATATAGTACCCTGGTTGTTAATTCATTCAGAATTTCAAAGGAAAACAGCCTGTTGTGCATGGAAACTTGGATTTTCTTTATTCCATCTGAAAAAGTCTGGACCTCTTTATGGACCTGCAGGATGTAATTTAGGCTGGAGACCCTGCCCAACACCTGTTCCAAGATCCATGGTTTGCTCTCATGGGAAAGGAAACGCTTGTGAACTGCTAGTTGTTTCCAGGGCATCCTTAGCAAATGACATCTGTGGGAGCAGGTATCAGAATGGAAACGTAGGAGATAGCAGGTGAAGTGTTTTGAAAATTTGCAGCTACCTTTCTCTTTCTATTAAGAAAAGGGTCATAAAGCATTCTTTTGCCTTGCCTTGATGGACTTAACTGCCCAGTTGAATCAATATTATAGAAATTAATTTCAGACTCCCCCTACAACAATTCCAGTTTCTGAATCAAGATACACCACTGTGTACTCATTGAAAAGCTGCATTTAGTTTATTGTCTAGTAAATTACTTGCCAAAATTGTGTAGAATAAAGGACACCTTTCTTATCTGTGTGTGCATTGTCAAGGACCCCAGGTTTTTACTCCATGTCTGGGACTCACAAGTATTAATAACACATGAAAAAGAAGGTATAATTATTAGAGATCAACTAAAATGAATAGAAGATACATTTGCCATGTGTCCTCTAGCTGGAAGAGAAGGGAAAGAGAAAAAGGAAAAGATTGAAATGTTGTAAACTTTACATGGTTCACATGACAATTTATAGACATCCAAGAAACATGGCCTTTCAACTTGATGACCAAATCTTTCTCTCACTTTCTCTTTTTAAAGTCATTGAGGAGCCCTTATACAGCCTTTTTGTTGCTTGGGTTTGTTTTCTGGGCTAGTCAGAGAATGACAGCTCAGGCTTTACTTTTCAAGCCAAATCAATGAGAAATCGTCATGTTGGGAAACAATCATATAACGACTGAACAAGATGAAGGACTGTGATGACTGCATACATTTTCTTCTGTAGGGTTCCTTACTCCAAGCCTTCTCAGTTTCTGGCCAGATGCGTCTAGCAACATGGACAGGATATTAAGCTATGTTTCGTATTTTCTCTGACTAAATGGCTATGAGAGTTTGAAGCTTATAAAGCTGAAGTATATATAGTTGCTAGGGTCTGTGAGAACTTTTGCTAGGATTGTTGGTATTGATTTTTGAACACTTCTGAAGTTTTGGCAATGAAGATAAACACTAAAGAAATTCCTACAGAAGAAAGAAACCTCTAGATGAGATTAACACATCGATACCCCGAAGGCTTCCAGACATTAAAAAAAAAAAAAAAAAAAAAAAGAGAGAGAGAGAGAGAAAAGGGTAAAAATGATAAGGTATGGTGCAAGCACAATGTCTCACACAAATGGGTAGCCCTGTGACCCATTCCTTTTCACATGTAGCTGAGGTATCTTTCTGGACACAGAAGTGCAGACTGCAGTTAGTTGTGGGTTTACTCTCTCAAGTTTTCTCCCGTCATGGTATTTAACTCTTTCCTATAACACCCCTGCACAAACTTTTGCTGATGCAAGACAAACAGTTCTCATCTTTTTGCTTATCATGTCCAAGGATAGATGCTGCCTTCAAAGGTGTTACATAAGATGTTCATAATCAATACTCCACACTATTTTATCAACATCTCCAACTCTTTTCCCTCATGGTCCCACCATGTTTTTCAGAGGTGATGAATCAAGTATTTTTCCTCTAAATATTCTCACTTCTTCTTCCAGCTGAGCCTTTTATGAATTTATTTCTCATTTTCTTGGGGACTTTTTTAACACTGCATTTTCCAGCACATTGTTGAGGAGCCACAGCACATACATACTCTTGGCTGTCAAATCCTCTACAGCCACACTCAATATTCTATAGGCACACAGCAATTACACTGTAATTTGTCTTTGTATCTCACATTTTTGTGATATATGGTTGTACATTGCAATCTGGGCTCTAAAAATACATTAATTACTCAGCACTGTGATTATGCACAGTGAATTCATCACCGGTATAGTAACCTTTGGTTACAGGATTTTTTTGGATGGTGTTACTAAGTGTGCAGCCAAACATACTATACCTGGATTTCAAATGCATTTGAAACATTAAAACGATTAAACTGTGAGATAAATGTTAAGATATTTTGTGCTGCATTCCAATTTTATTAATGGCAACTGTCATATAATTTGCTGTGGAACTGTCATATAATTACGCTGTACCATGAAGTGCATCTTCTTTCTGAATAAATTCTGCAGTGATTTTCCATAAAATAGCTGTGCTACTGGTGATTTTCTGATGGGGTTATCTCCATTCTCATACATTAACTAAATTATGGTAGAGGCAGTTCTCTCACCACAACATCTTAGAGAAAAAAATGCAATGCCTTCTTTTATTTCTAGTCATTCTCAAGGAAAATCTTCTTTTCTACTTTACTTGGGGATATGTTCATTATAAAATGATTTCTTCTGTTCTTTTCTCTCAGGGGATGAGTCTTTATATTTTTTGCTTTTCCTTGCTTTTTATCTCTTCCTAAGTTTTTCTCTGCTTTCTCTGTTCTCCTTGTATTCTTCTACCTCTCCCATCTTGTTTCTCTCCCAGCTTAATCTGTGCTCATTCATCTCCCTCTCTTTGTATTTTCTTAATAAAAAGTGGTAACAGAAAGAGACTGCTGATCCAGCAGACTGTTGGGAGGAACTTGTGTTTATGTTTTAAGGTCTTTGGGAAATGGTCCCTTCATCTTATATGTTTTATTACAAGTAACACAAGAGTCCAGGCTACCTAATTACACATAACAAACGATAGGATATGCATACTGTATCTGCGGATGCAAACCCCTTATCGACCTTGATAAGGGAGCTCTTTTGGAGAATGAAAGAGACACAGAGCAGGTATCTTAAACTGCTTTTAGGGAAATTGGTTATTTTCTCATTTAATGACTACTGCAGTTTATTGCCCAATATTCAGGTCTAGTTTGTAAGGGTAGGTTTCATTTAATTTGGTTTAAAAAATGTGATTCAGAACACAGTATGAATACTTAGTGATGTACCTTAGGCAACCATACCTGACTTCAGGCTGGGGATCCAGAAAGTCTTGCATCATATCTGACAGAACGAATCACATTTGTAGTTTTATCAGATCATTCATAAACCTAACATGGCACTATATACCTATGTTTAGTGATCTGAATCTGTTCCTTAGTCAATTTTTAGAACTTCTTATTTGGGCATCTTTTATTTCGTATGAAGACTTCCAATCAGGTTCATATGCACACTTTCTGCATACACAACAAGTACTTACTGGTTAATATGGTTATTATGGACTGAAACAAACATGTTACTAAATTAAACATTTTCATTTTTCCCACTCATGCAGATATTTGTTAAGCCTCTGTTGTTCAGGTAGCTGGGGCAAAGCATTGGCTTCCATTGCTCTGTGGAAAGGGTTCTTCCTCAGTTTTGTTGAGTTGCTTTCTTTATACTCCAATTTTTTATTTTTTATTTTATTTTTCCTCCAAATTTTTACAGCTTTTCATACCAATGTTTCTCTTCTGGAACTGAAACTTATGAGCATAGCCTCACTACTTCACTCTGTTCTCTTAATCTTTACTACTTCATAGTTTGCACACACTTTTGCTCACAAACTAATGTTGACAGCTACAGGTCAAAGTTAACTGGGCCATAGACACACAATGGATTTTCACACAACTGGTCACATCCTTGAACAACTGGCTAAAGTTCAGCCTTAAATGACCAGACCTTCTCTTTGCAATAGATGGAGAAGACAAGCCTTTCTGGAAGGTGATTCAGCTGCTTCAGGATGGGGATCTTTTATTCAGATCTTTCAGGCTTATGTTAGGTGAGAAAAATGCCAAATTTATGAATCATATATAGATGTCTGAGTGATAGATACACAGTTAACATCCCTCAATCCACCTGACTACTAGCCACCTATATTCATTAGGCTAACATGGCCTATAGTGAAGAGGACCCACAATGTGAAAGTGTAAGGATGTGAGAACTGTTTTACTGTGTCAGGTGAAAAATGTACCAAGCCTGCCTCTGAAAGTGGTGAGTAGCAAATCCTTAAGGAAGACTACATGAAAATAAAACTCAGTCTCCAAACTTCCAGTAAACAGAAATGTTATTATTATTATTATTTTCCTCAAAGTGTTTGAATTTTCTGAAATTAGTAAGTTCTTTGAAGATGTATTTACTTAATTGCATTCCCTTAACTGTGTTCCCTTAACTGAAGATATAGTCCCTGAATAACAGAGATGTATGGCTTTTACATATGGTGTTTACATGTATTTATATCCATATTTGACTTAGAAACAAATTAAAATAAAAAGTAATATTACTGCATCACTCTGGTTATTGGTTACAGGAATACAGCAATTTGGCTTCTGTTCATTTATTTATTATTTACTCACTTATTCCAGAGACTTAAGCAGCTGTGGAAGATGATCATATGGTTGCAGGGCTATGAGCTCCGTGAGCTTGCTGCTCAAGTTATTGCTTTCTGCTTTGAAGTGGTTCTTCCTAGCCCTGCTCCATTTCCTCCACTCACCCAGTTCAATACACTGGAATGTGATCAAAATTTTTCTCAGTGTGTATTGTTACCAGAGTGAAATATGGCATTGATTCCCATGGCTACTGGATGAGGCCTGAAATGAGTGGAAAAAAAAAATAGAGCTGATGGTTTATTCAAGAGAGCAAATTATAGATGAAACGAGGGCAATTACTAAAATAGAGAGTCCTGACCTGTGCCCAGCCTTGACTCAGAAGTGACAAAGATTATCTAAACTGATCAGAGTCTGTGTTGGATTAAGACATGTTGAAGCTGGCTGTGGTTTGCCAAAGGAAAAACAGAAGCCAGCATGGAAATGATTTATACATGGAAGAAAGAATATCACAACAAGCAGCAAATGAATGAATTAGTAATTGTTCAGTGCTGGAAGGAAACTGTAACATTCTTTAAAGAAGCAAGCATGCTAAAGAAATGGAGCAGTAAGGAAACCTGGTCTCAGAGAAGCAGCAATACTTATTTGACAAATCTGCTGAGGAAATATAAAGCCAGCCTCCTAAATTAAGATAGAAAGTGAATAATTTGAATGGGACTATTAATACCATTAAAATTGATTGCCTTAAGATTTGTTGTTGTGCTGTTAGATTAAAAGATAGATCAATGTCAGTTTTGTACGGGAGACCCTCCCACACCAATCAATCAGTGACTTTACAGCTGCTGCCTTCCATCCCTCCCAGCACATTCTTGTTTCTCTTCCACCATTTTAGTTAGGGGATGATCATGTCCTTAAGCCATTTGTTTTTCCAAGAGCACAAACATGGGGGATGGCAAATCTTCTTTCCTATGGAGCCCTCCTACACAGTGTGTGCACTGTACACTGTGGGTAGGTGTAAACTTACTCTACAGTGCCATGAGTTGAAAGAAAAAAGGATATGTGAGAGCATTTATAAAGTACTAAGCTAATGAAAGCTGTTGAGAGGCTAAGATTATTAGCACAGGATGGATAAATCACTGATATTTGTCACTTAACGTTTTGGATTTTTTTTTTCCAGTTCTGGGCGTGGACAGAATCAGTTCACATGTGCCCACAGCAACTCCCATTGAAGGTGTAAAACATGGTGTAAACATACAGCTGGCTTTTTTAGATTCAGAATGCCAGATATTAGTACTACTAACTATAAAATATGAATTATACTGGTGCTGACATAGCGTTACGGAAATCTGACCTTGAATCCTTGAATCCTTAGCATGACCTCCTAAAACCTGTCAGTATTATTAGTGACAAAAATACCCCACAAATTTTCTGTAACACAGGGCTTAGTTTGTGCCTTGCTATAAAAGTTCTATTAAAGTGTCCTTTTACATACTGTCTGGACCTAGTCTCTGGGCTCATCCATGTTCCCCTCTTACCATTCAAAAACCATCTTGCATTATGCATTTATGAACCTCAAAAACAGGAGCATACAAAGCCATCTACTGTGGATGTCCATGAGTCAGATGAAATTGGTGTGGCTGCTTCCAGGCTTGTTTTGTGCTGTTCAGAAGTTACTTTTGTGAATCTGCTTCTGCGTCCAGGATATTGCTGCTGCTGCCAGTACTGTGAACACTTGAGATAGGAGGAGTTCAAATTTACTGCTGCATCCTCTGATGCAGCTTTATGTACTGGTCATTTTCCTCTAATGGGAAGGTCTAGCAAGGCAGATTTATCAGTACTGGGTTAAAGGTTGGACTAGGTGATCATAGAAGTCTTTTCCAACCTGAATTATGCTGATTCTATGACTAATGTTTTCTTTCTGCCTGCTAGTAAGAAGGTGTCAAGAAGGGTGCATTTTTGTCAAGGCTGCCTCTAAGTGCCAAAGCCATTGAAGAGGACATTCTCAGAATACCCTCAGCAAGAAACTTTGAAACTAGATTTTAGCCAGCAACACAAGGTGTGACTACACTGTATAGGTATGCCTGATTGATAGGAAATGATCAGCAGCATAGACTTTCTCTTCTTCAGTGAAGTTTTGCTTAGTATGTTATAAGCTGGCTTTAAGTTTGTGCTGCAATACCTCCACTGCTATCAAAGTTTGATATATAGAGATTAAGCATTTCAAGACGTATTTACAGCAACAACCTTTCTTGATAATAATGTTGATGTACCATAACATGTGAATTCTCTGACAGAGACCAGAAGAAGAGTGGGTTATTTGAGCCATGACCACAAGAGATGGCGAAGCCTATGGACTGCATCAAGGAGCACTTTAGGTGTGTATTGGAGCCTCCTGAAAAAAAAAAAAAAAAGAAAGAAGAAAGGTGTAGTGTCAAATCCATATGAATATGGCCTCTCTGAAATCTTTTAATTCTTTTCTATTAGTTCTGATTGTGGTGATACTAACAGAAGGATATGAAAATGTATAATTAAATGCACGCAGTAATGGTAAGAAATTGTGAATTGTCCCCTAAAATATTCCAATGAAACTGCCATCCATTCTCATCTATTTTGTCTTCTAGGAATCTTCTCCTTTCTCTTTCTGCTGCACAATCTCCCAAACTGATCCTAACTTCAAGAACGAAAACCTAGAATCACTGCTCACTGAATTGCTTTGTAATGCACTACATTACACTGGAAGCAAAACAAAGGGTTACATCCTTCAAAAATGTTGAAATGCATAAATCATAATGATACATAGTCCATAGCTCTGCAGGAGCTGTTGTAAGCTTTATTTATTTATTTATTTATTTATTTATTTATTTATTTATTTAGGAAGTTTTGGAAATAGGAATTGCCCTCTTTCTAATATTAACCTGATTTCACTGTTTGTACTTAGAAATATCTATACCACCATATTCTGGCAGTGTTTTGAGAACTGTATGTGCATGCACTCTCAATATGGTGCTAAAATGCTGACAGAAGTCAAAATGAGTTCACTAGTCTAGGTGTGAAACTTACCCCAAAACATCCTTAGTGTAGACAAGGTGTAAAGTGCAAGGTGCAGCCAGAGGATGGTAACAGCCACCTTCAAGTTTTATACATTCATCCTTTTCTGGAATATATACCTGCAAGGGAATTGTCCTATTCACAGGAGGAAGACCTCTCTTGAAAATCCTCTGGGAACTGCCTGCAGTAAATATGATAGAGTTACATATATTGCTCAAAAATAAGAGGAAGAAAATATGTCGCCTCAAGATGTTAACCAAAAAGGACACACTTTTCTCATGTTAAGTTGCAATTATTCTATCTTCATTATATCTGCTACGGAGATTCTGACAACAAAGTAAAAATCTGCATTTTGGAAGGGCATTGTGATGAGCAGTAAAAATGGGAATATACTGTAGCTATTTTCTTTTTCTTTAATGTTAACATCCAGTCATACTTACCCACAAAAATAAGATAATGCACAGGAATAAATAAGAAAAAATGTAAGTCATACCTACATCTCTGCATGTCAAAATCATCTAATTAAATGAATCCAAACTTGTTAAATGCAAAATGTTATAGTGAAGGATGTATATTTTCAAAGTATCATGCTAAAAGAAAAATCCCAGAGAAGTTAAACACTGGTTATAAATAAACTACCCTGTGTCATAAAATGAATATATATTCATCTTAAAAGAAACCCTTCTGGTTAAGCTAGTGGTTAGAAAAGTTATACTCGCCAAAAGGTTTGTATGGCACAAAGCATTGAACATTCTTTTGTGTATTCAAATAGTGCAGTTCTCTTAATACCCTGTGGTGTTATTTGGCTCATTGATTTATCTTTCATAGATTTATATGAATCCAGATTCTCTGAGAATGTCTTCTGAGTTTTTTGGAAGGTAACAAAATGATGAAAGCTTTTGACTTGATAGCCTTGGGGACCGAACTTGTCTATTGATGTACTGTTGTTTAAGAAAACCTGATGTAAATTCCCCCACACTAATCCGTTAATGTGTCTCAAATCTTACGGGGAGAGATAATTTCTGGGGTGATATTTCATCTTCTGTGTCCCTTACATCCATAAGTCTGAGGCTGTCAGAAAGTACTGGTGATGACCAGACTTCTGATATATAAAAATGGATTTAAGCATCATTAGCACCGTCCCTGAACAGCCATCATATTAAAATATTTTATAAAAAATTGGTTCCAGTGGTGAATTAAAGTCTTAAGAAAACATTACACTGTTTTCAGAATATCGTCTAGTTCTACCTTGTGTTGCATTTAGCTGTCAGCTTAGAGGTGGAAGTTTCGGTAGCCTAGTATTGTTCCCTGAGTCACCTAGTCTCTGCATCTGTCAGCCTCTCTAGAGCAAGTACACAGTCTGTAGCAAAATACTTACCAGGGGAATAAAGCTTATTAGCTGCAGACATTTTTTTTTTTTTTTTTTCGCTTTGGAATTTAGGTATAAAATTCTGGGCCTTTCTTTCTTTCTTTCCAGAAATACTTCTATGTACTTCTGTAACCTTATTTCCATCAATAAGCACTTTTTTTGTCTTTCTTTCTCTCTCTCTCTTTTTTTTTTTTCCAATAAAAGTGGCAGACTCCTTAACTTTTAAGTCATAAACTTTTTGAACTTTTGTCATATTTTCTCAGGGAAGTATTTGTTCTTATTGTAGGAAAAAATATTAGTCTGCAGGGCTAAAATATTTTTAATTCTCCCAAACTTAATAAAATGTGCTTGTATATATTTAAACCAGCTTTTTAATATAATAAGCATTTTTTTTTCATACACCAATCAAGCTGGCAGTTATCATTACGGCCCAAGCATCTAGGTAGATCTTGGTTTACTGGTCTCCTGCATTGTTTAATGTATGAGAAGATTCTTCACCCCTTCTTAGGGCAGACCATTACTTAAAAAGTGAAAAGGATCCTGAGAACTAGGTTTCTCTAGTCTATAACTACTGACTCTTGAATTTCAGGATGCAGTGAGGACCCGGAAGTGACTGTCAGATTTTTGTAAGGCACTCCAGGTAGAGTTCCTAAGACCACTGGTGCCTATTGAAGTTTTATTCAAACAGATTTGAAAAAGCAAATTGCCTTATTATTGTGGAAAAACAAGCATTCTTAAAGACCTCTCAAACAGGTCTATATGACTTCCAAAAGAAATCAGTCTGTTACTATCACATGCAGCAGTAAAGTGACATTCCCCTTCTGATGGTTGATGCCTGTCATGTTTCTGCAGTGCTGACAAGCAATTATTAGTCTTTGTTTCTTTCATACTACATATTGGCAAAACAATCATTGCAAGGAACTGGAGAGGTAGAACCATTATTTTTGCACTATAGCGGTAACAGAGCTTCTAGGCTTACTGAAAATATCCATTAGGTTCTGTTCTCTTGTCTACAAATACTTTCTATTTTGCTTTGTGCTGTTCCAGCAGTTGAATCACCAATTTCTGCTGCATTAAGAAAGAATGACTTTATTCTTTCATCAGGTGATTTTCATTTTCGTTTTCTGCTGGTCTTAGTTCAGGGCTGAAGGCATTCTTCATTTGTTTTGAGTTCCGCTGTATTATATATAATTTGGATATTGGTTTTAGAGTTGTTAAATTTGAAAATTTTGTTTTCCTTTTTTCAGTTGTGATGTGATATGAAATTCCTATACAAGTTTATTTAAAAAAAACAAAACCAACCAAACCAACCAACCATCCAAACAAAAAAAAATGCACCAAACAAACAATCCTAGACTGAGCCAGTTTTAGCTTCTGAGCTGGGAGACAATTTTTTGAACTTCACTCTGCTCATGGTCATCTCTGTATGACTCACATAAATAATTTTTCAAGTACTCTTAATAGCCTTCAAGATCTTAAGCAAAGTGCAACCATGGAGAGCAAAGATTTTTTGCAGGTCTCTGAGCTACCAGCACACCATGGTTCTGTCCTCCCACCTGAATTAAAACAGAGGCAAGTAAACAAAGGTCTTGTCTCCTGCAGAAATTGTCCTTCATTCCAGACAGACAGTTACAGAAAAACAAATTACCCATGCAGACAAAGAAACAACATTTTGTACCCATAGCATTTATTTATGCTCTGATCTCTATAGAGGTTCAGCAGTGGTTCTGGCTATATATTTTATTTTTCTGAACAAAAAAAAAATAGTGATTGTGAAACCTCTTGCACCATCTCCATCAGAAATCCGCTCTGCTTGCTTGCTTTTCCCTCTTAAATGTCGTTCAAGTTTGCTTCACTGCCATTCAGGGGTTATTTGCTAGTCTGTCTTGCTGAGTGAGATCATTTTCAAAGTCTCTTTCAAGCTGTCATTATGCTTGAAAAACATTTGGTAAACTTAGCCAGACACTTCTCCTTCAAATCTTTCTTCATGATTAATTACCATAAGATCTACAAAATGAAATCCCAATTGTGAAGGAGAAACATGGCTGATTTATTTAGAAAGACAGACCCTGGAACTGAATTCAGGATTAAGAAAACACGTTTAATGAAGATAGGAAAGGGGAAAATACATTCAGATTTCCTTATTTGGTAACACTCCCTCTGTACTACAGTGTTGCAAGAGTTACAGCTAAGTCACTCTGCTTAATGTTCAATCCAAATTTTAATCAAATTCCTTAGGTGTTACTTAGGATGAGCTTTTCTTCATGTATTTGCTAAAGCTGCCAGTACTATTCAACTTTATAAAACTGAAAAATTGCTTTTTCACACCTCATTTTTGACAATGTGTGTGTCCAGTTTATATTAAAGTAATTATGGCCACAGATTGTTACAGCTTTAAGGGGTTTATTCTGTTTTATCTCAACTTCATATTTATTTATTTATTTTTCTCCAGATACAGAAGAAAGGTTTTATAATCCTATTAGCTTTTTTTTAACAACATTTGACATGTTTGTCTTTAACACTGTTGATGAACAAGGAAGGAGAAGGTCTGTCCAATCTACAGCTCCAGTACACATCCAGAGCTAAAAGATATATATATATATATATTATTTTTTGGTGGTTTTCTATTGAGATGAGAATTGCTTCAGGAAGAATGGACTACTTTGCCAGCAGATTACAACAAATTATTCCATCCCAAACATTCCAAACTTTATCTGTTCAAGCACTATCTACTCTCCACCGCTGCTCCCAGGCTACTTCACCTCCCCAATTAATCCCATTCTCAGCCTACCTCAGATATAGTTTCTTGTTTGCATGTATGGGTAATAAGCCACTTTTATTTCTTTTGACTCTGGACAGACTGCTCTGTTTCTGAAATGCTTATTATACTCAGGTCTACTTCGTTTACGAGATGTTCTCTTCTCTTAGTTGCTTTTAAGCACAGAACAACAGGAGGTTGTTTGGCTGATTGGGCTTTCTCTACCAACATCCCTTTGTGTAATGTTGAGGGAAGACTACTGCCCATCAAAGTTTTCTCCCAGGTGTCCCTTTTCTGGATCACACAGAAGAAGCAGGGAGCTCTCACCTAGGTGACATCAGAGGCACCAGGCTATGGGATGAGCAGCCACACCGGTCTGTGACAGCCAGCCATGTACCTCAGGGAAACTACAGACCTGCATGTTATGAGCTGTACATTCAAAATCCTTCTTAAACAGGAGACACCTTTCTGTTCCTCTCTAGTCTATTTCAACTATTATCTATCTACTTTAGGTAGTAAAATCTCATACTGCTGTGTATCTCAATCCCCACACCGGTAAACCAATCTCACAAAGGATCTTCTAAGCTTCTTGTTTTACCAGTAGTAAATATATAAATGTGTTTTATATCAAGAAAGAAATAACTGTATAGTCTCACTTTGATATTGCTGAACTTCCTTAACATCATATATATTGCATGAAAGTACCTGGTTTATGCTCTGAGGTACTGAAATTTAAACACCTCTCTCTCTTTTTTCTAGAAGATGAGTTAGTGCTGGTCACAAACCAGTTCCCAATAAATCATCCAAATTGTATCTGGGCTCTGCTGAAGCTAATCACTGGTCCTGCATTGAAAATATAATTGACATATTTAAATATTAGTATTTTAGAAAAAAAGAGAGACTTAAACTGTCTCTAAAAATGAAGAACATGTACCAAAAAGTAGTATGATATATACATATATATAAAGCAACACTGAAGCTATTAAAAATGCAAACAATGTGAGTCAATGAAAGAAAAAAGACCAAAAATATATTCTTTATTTCTTTTTTTTCTTGCTTACTTGTTTTTATTCTGTTTTAAACAAGCCAAAGCATTGTAAAAATACATAAGAGAAAAAGAGCTGAGAGTGAGATTTGCAAATGTAAAATGTATGCAACATTTACCAAAATCCACCAGCATCACAATGCTCTTCATACTCTGGAAAAACAACAGAATCCCTGTTTGCCTAGTTTGAGCTTTCAGCCCCTTTTTATGGTCATCATAAAAAACCCTGTGAGCAGGGACTTAAGACAGAAAAGACTGACATTCCTTCTAACTCTGGTGGCACTAGCAGGTGCTGCAATAATAAATACCTTGAAATGTGTAATAACAGTCCATGCTAAAATTTTGAGAAACCTTTTGTATTAGCCCCCACCTTCTTTTCAAACAGAGTGGGTGGAGGTTTATTAGATTAAGATGGTACCTGCTGGCTTCCTCTGTTGTCAGCCAGGTGCTTGCATACAATATTTACGTTCTCCTCACGACTTCTAATTATACCTTTTCTTGAAGCTATTGGATGCACTTTTATTCAAATATTCTCTCTTGATTTGTCATTGCAGAGTAGACTACAGTCCCCTCCTTCATTATCCTACATTTGATTTAATGATCTCAGACTTTATGAACCTTACAGTTTAAGATAATTCCTGACAGAAGCAGCCTGGGTACATACAGGTAATATTTAACCTTCAGCAGTGCAATTAGTGTATACTGGTGAACATCTCACTAGTCAATATGGAAATATAAATAATATTTTGCTTCAAGATTTCATGAGCACATATCACAGTACACTTTCAGCTGGTAGGATCAGCATGGTAAACCACTGACGACTTTTAGCTGTATGATGCTTTTCAGGGGTTCAGCCATGTCATTTAGCCTGAAGTGGCCTACGTTACAACAGTAGCTATAATATTATTGGAATAGCTATCCTTGCAGTGATATGGTCAAGTGAAAAAATTAGGGAGTACTTAACTTGTCCTGACTAATTTTTCCAGGGCTGCATTCACAAAAATCTGCTTTTAGAACATGTTATGGTTTTTGTTTTGTTTTGTTTTCTCCCACTGCAGCTGCTGTGGTGTCAGTTCCATCAAAACAGGAAGGGAAAACTGGATGTCCTGCAGAGACTGTCAAATGACACACACTATTAAAAAAAAAAAGAAAATCTTGGCAATATTCAGAATTCTATACACTGGAAGATATATATATATATTTGTGATAGATAGGTGATTTTTCTAAGATGAAGGTAATTTTAGCAGTCTCCCTGTAGTCTCTTTAGCAGTCTCCTTTCCAAGATTCCAATTCCAGAGTGACGCAATTAATGTCATAGACAATCTCTAATTGATATGCTTAATATATCTCAAGACATGTCTAAAATCTTCATTCATTGAGACCTTTATATTGGGAAGAGTTTGCTTATTCATTCCATTTGCCTTAGGCCAATAAATAAACCTGGAGAAAGATAACACAAATTGCAGTAGTAAAATAACGAATGAGTGGACTGAATTATTCGTGGTCAGTCCACCCTTTGAAACAACGAGTTTGAAGAGGCCATAACCATTCTCAAGAAGGTGATCGGTAAAAGAATAGACCTGTCAAACAAATACTTCACTTTGAATTATTCACTCCATTCTAACATTTAATTAATGGATGAACACAGTTGTCCTTGTTCATGTCCAGTTATAGGAAACTGTTATGTGTTCCCTACCATGATTCCTCATTCAGTTTAATACTGCAGGAAGATCTGTATTGTTAGGAATTTGGAGTCATCAATATTTATTAATTCATGACTGATGCTTGAAATATTGATCACAGAAATAAAGCCATGAATTTGTGAAAGAACTGCCTGTGTATTATGGCTGACCCTTAGTGATTTTTTTTTTTTTGGCACAATGATTCTATTTTTTCTGCTGACTGATGGTGTTTTTAAAAAAAACAGAGAAACTAGCATTTAGAAATGGAACAGCCCAGATGTCTGATTGCTTTTTGGCTAAGCCTTTGATACTTTGTCATTGAACAAAACAGTCAGGTGTAGGGGCTATGAATAAAGACATTTTATTTGACACATTGCCATGTTGGGGATTTTTGGATCCCTGGAATTTGCTCTTCTTTTGTCAATGAGTCCTTACTTCTGTCAGTTTGGGTTATCGTATACTGTAAATGCATTCCATATCATCCATATCATCAACTATTTCTTACACAGCGGATCTGATCTGAAAACTCACATTTTGAACTGGGAACCATTTGGTTCTGAACTGCCACTGAAATGACATGCACATGTTCTAAATTGAAAAAAATATATTTAAAAGCTTGAAAAATATTAAGCCTCAGGTTACTTGTTCTTTATATATCTGTTAGTAAAAGCAAAAGACTTTAGGGGATGGTTCTTTCAGTTTTTTGATGCGGACTGACAGTTAAAAAGGAAAGAAACTAGAATAGACTAGAAATATCATGAACTAGTCTTGTGATATGTTTCAAAGAAGTATCATATTTAGCCCGGTTATGATGAAAGTTTACAGTTATCATGAGACTTTTCAGCTCAGCAATAAATATGACCTCTCCAACTCACTATGCATAGTCTTTATAAAAAATCTAGTATTGATTTTGAGATATCTGTGCACCTTTCATTTGGCAAATAGTTATGATTCTACCTCACTTGTATCCTGGATAAGCAACTGAATGAGACATGTATGAGTCATATTGGCCTTAACATGTAGCATTTAACCAATGATAACAAGTCTCACATTGCAACATACTTTACCATATGTTTTTCAAAGTATCTTGTTCGACATTGGCAATAACGCTGCAAATATATGCAAAATAGAAGTCAGTCTGGACTCCATGCCCCCTTGGGAAAGCTTTACAATATTTTGGTCTCAGTCAGCTGTTAGTCAGCTGCAAAATATAAGCACTGAATCCATAAATCTGTGAGTAACAGCTGATCTAGAAATTACAGTTCTCTCTAATCCTAATAAATTATCAGAGTCATGAAAACCAAACTGAGATCTTTGTCACAAACACTTGCTTGGGGAATTCAAAGACTTTCCCATTTCAGATTACACAAGATTAAAGCTAGAATATTTTGCCACAAAACCTCTCCCCCTTCCAGGGCCATGAGAGTCCTTGCAGAGTCAAAAGGCCCTGACCAGCCTGTTCAGGGGGGATGTGACGTCCACCTCCCCTCCTGCCCAGGGCTTTTGTTTCAGCTGGGCCCTGGGCCTTCAGCCTCGGACTGCTGTGAGTGTGCCTGTCCTCAGACCTGTTTGCAATTCCTGGGTTAATCTTGGGCTCGAGCTGTCTGCTGGAAGATCACTGGATAGTCACTGGGACCTGCTGCTGCAGCATCCTGTCCTTATCACTTTCCAGTGCTCTGGGACTGTACCCCATCATTGAAAGGATAGCCCAACCTGCACCAGGTTTGTTCCTTGCATCCTTCCCCTCAAGGACCACCCATTCTTGCTAACTCTTGTCAATCTATTTTTTTTCCCTATGCTTGTTTCCTTGCTTATTATGAAAACCTATTTATTATTATTATTATTATTATTAAAGCAAATACATGTTTATTACACATTAAAAATGTTATATGTTATAAATATGTAAATGTTATATGTAAATGTTATATGTTATAAATGTGTTGTTAATATTTATAAGTAAATGCTGCTTCTGCTTTTGAATGAATGGCCTTCTTTCTGTTTTCATGTGAGCTGCATGAACTCTGTCATGATAGAACTTAGCCCTTAATTCTTAGCATGATGTTATTATAGTTTGTAAGACAGATGATGAAAGAATACTTATGTTTATTTTTATTAATAGTCATGGATCTTAAGTCCAGAAGAGACTATATGTTATCTACTATTGTGTTATCTACTGTGAGCTCCCAGTACAATTGCTGAAATATGGGTTACTGTCTGGGTTTTACCTTCACATCTGATTGAGAGCAACTACAGGTAATATGCAAAAAGGTGGTCCAATTTATGAGTATGATTAAATTGCTACAGTTTCCTTCATTTCTCTTTAGTTTTATTGATTATGTCATGGGCAGAATATTGATTATGTTGTGGCCATGGATTTACTTATCTATATATCCATGTGTATGTCTAATTTCACTGCTTTTCACCCATACTTTTTTTCACACCGGCAGTCTGACCTGCTGCTCCTCTACAGTGCACTAGCAATGCTAAGATGCCACATTTCATTAGAAGATGTTGCCCCCAGACAATTCAAAGTGATGGAGATGGACATAGCATGATGGAGTACAAGTGCTAGATGACTGAGACTGCTTCATGACTTCTTTGATAAGCCCAGGAACTGGAAGCAAGGACCTTTTTTTTTTTTTTTTTTTTTTTTTTTTGTCGTACAAAGGTGATTACAGAGTATAGAGAAATTCTCATCCTTTAGATTAATGGCAATATACCTAGTGTCAGGTGTTTTCCTCCATCTGCCTCCAGCACAGCTCTGTAAATTGTCTGTAAGAATGCAGTACTTGAGTTTTGATGCTGGTATTTTCTGGGAAGTAGACTTCAAGTAAGATACTTGACAAAAGCTATGAAGGATGTTAGGAAGGCTTGTGGAAGAGAGGAGGGTTGGTTCAAGTTAGCTCTTGGATTTTGTAGCGAATTGTAAGTGAACTGTAGAAGCAGCAACAGGTTATTGAAATGTGAGGACAGTGTTTCATGATGCACAGGAGTTATTTTTTATCCTCACTAATACCTTCTTTCAAGTTCTTCTGCAGACTGGCAGAGTAAAAGTGTTGACTGTTTGAACCTGAGCTGGGAACCCTTCATTCACGCATTTGTGAAGGCTGAGGCAGAACTGGTTACTTCCAAGGCAGACAGGCAGGCGCACTTGATCTTTATTGGCTGATACAGCTATTTGGTAGATACCTGGCAGATACAGAGTTGGTACCCAATACCTCATCTCTAAAAGAGGAAGATATCCATCTTCAGGCAACTACACTGGCCTACCTGGGCAGATCTGTACTTGAGGGTGTGAGTGCACTTGTGTTGGTCATGCTCTGTTGGTGGGGGCTTCCTTTTCCTTACTACAGGCAACACTTCTGTTATGTGTGCTGGTGTTATCATAACTGCAGGGCAGCCCAAGAAATAAGGTTACATGTGGGTGAGTATTTTTGAACATCATCTTGGATAGTTACTGCTTCTGAGCTGTAACATGGTTGAGCTGATGGTGTTGTGGCATATACTTTTTGGGCAGCTCAAGCACTGGCAAATTCCCCAGGAGAAGGATAGTATTTTAAATTTTTTCATGAGCTATTTAGGGAAGGAATCAGTGGCCCTTTAAGCTAATCACTATGGGTAGTCAAGGAATTTGATGCTCGTGATGTACCAAGATGTACTCTTACAGAGCAGCTCAAATGTGGCTGTTACAAGAAAATCAAAATCTTCAAAAAGGAAAAATCTGACAATGTTAATGAGACTTTTCCCCATTTAAAGCCTGAGAGATTGGGTTAAAAAAAACACTAACAAAACAAAACAGACTCCAGACTTTCAGGCTAGACTTACTGCATTACTCTAAAAGGTATAAGGACTTGGACTTAAGAAAATTTAGAAACACAAACCTTATCTCATGAATGGGTTTGAACAGATGTGAACTTTCTTGGTTTGGCAAGATGAAAATATTATGCAAATAGGTTTTTTTTTTTTTGTGATGGTATTTTGCTGTTTTCTGCAATTTATACAGAAAAAGAACTGAATAGCTTTCTGTGAATGTCTGGCTTTTAAACAGAAGGGCTAGCAAAAATTTGCAAACTGCAGTGTTTTGCTCTGATTCTTAGCTGAATGGACTCCGTCACTTATGTTTCTAATGTGTATATTCCACCTCATCTCCTTCATACTCATGATGCTCATAACATCATAGTATTTTCATATACTTTATAAAAGTACATAATATTTGAATAGCAACCACTTCAGTGTTTGTCTGTTTATTTTAAAATTTTATTTGGACTCTAGCAACCAGGTTTCAGCATGGTTGCAATGACCATGACAGTTCTCACTGAATTGGGATAGCACCTGTTAATAATTAAAAATGATGTCCGACGTATAGTTATGGAAGTGATATTTTGTTTAACCATAGGAAGTATTTTTCCCTTTACAGGCTTAATTTCACTGTTATATCTGCTTCCAGTTACCAGATCATCTGTTTTTCCTGGCAAAGACTCTTTGGTTAGAAAAGTAGACAAGTGCTACATGTGGGTTTTGGAAAGGATATAAAATGGCAGAAATTATTTAGCCTACTGTCTCACTGCAATAGCCTTTACAAGTTCCCTAGATGTTAAATTACAACAATGAGTCTTCCCTTCCCTTCCCTTCCCTTCCCTTCCCTTCCCTTCCCTTCCCTTCCCTTCCCTTCCCTTCCCTTCCCTTCCCTTCCCTTCCCTTCCCTTCCCTTCCCTTCCCTTCCCTTCCCTTCCCTTCCCTTCCCTTCCCTTCCCTTCCCTTCCCTTCCCTTCCCTTCCCTTCCCTTCCCTTCCCTTCCCTTCCCTTCCCTTCCCTTCCCTTCCCTTCCCTTCCCTTCCCTGAAATGTCTGGAATTTGCCTAATTTTAAAGTCATACAGCTAAGCTTTCTTCATTAGAAAGCAGAATTAGCAAATGTCAGCTTGTGTAATGTTTTTCCTTCTTCTCACTGAATATCAAACATGTGACACCATTCTATTTAATTGGGGATAGAATAAAATGACCAAAGCACAACACCAAAGCTGCCCAGATGATGTAATAATATGTCCTGTGGTTACTTTCATTCAGAAGTGTTATCAGGGGAGACTGATGTTATCATGCTGTGCTTCATCTTCAACACAGCAGGCTGCTCAGATGAGGGTAGTGCACTGCTTGTAGGTACCTGTCATATCTGTAGATTTTACCAAGGTATTACAAAGGAGGGCAGCTATAGTATTGTTATTATTGAATTCCTGATCAACTTTCTGTGCAGCAATCTCTGATGGAAGTCTTGGACATTTCACAACTATGTTTAGTAACTCTGCATATATAGTAAAAGTAACTGTAGTTTGCCATGTATTAAGCGATTTGTTGCATTTTATATTCTGAGAATGATGCATATTCTCTAAACAGCTTAATACATGCTCAGCTTGATTTCACAGCGGCCAAACTTACCCAATGTGTGATATAAGTGCACAAAAGCAAGGAAATGGAAAGCCTGCAGTACTGGGCAGTTCTAGTCCTCTGCTAGCTGTGACCTACTTTAATTTAGCACTTACTCACAGGCCAACAAACATAGAGAAAGGGAGGGTATTTTAGATTTGGGAACATAACAAGGTCTGAATGGCAATAACCTGTACTGCAGTAACACCAAAGCTCACTATGTTAAGCCATCTACTCTTATTTCCCTGAACAGAGTAAGAAATGCTGAGTGCAAAATGGATCATATTATATTTGATAGTCTTGTCCATCATCTGCTTAAGAGAGCTCATTCTCCACATTGTATTTCAAAGTGCCTTCTCCAGAATATTGTAAAATAGTACTTGCATGAGGTTATGGTACTTGGGAAACTTCTGTAATTTCCGCAGGTGAAGCCTACTGTTTGTAACACTTACAGTAAGAGGAAGAAGTGGTGCTCAGAGCAGCTGAAGCTCAGAGGCACGGGTAGGTAAGGGTGAATTCCACTTCTGCTTGCCTCAGGAAAAGTCAAGGTAATGTGTGTCTTCAAAGTAGTCCAGCTCCATTTTAGAAGTACAGAATATTTAGAAGAATTTTTCTGTTTATTTAATGGAAAAATTGCATACATGTAATCTATTATTTTTCCAGTTTAGTAATCTATTAGTCTAAAGCGCACCTATGTTATGGGTTGTTCTTTAGTGTCTGTATTTCAAACATCCTACTAAATAAGTGTATTTTAATATGTGCATTTTAACATACTGAAGAATAAGAAAACGTTTTCTTGTGACCGATTAAACCATGAAACAGTGAGGGAACGATGCTGTCACCTCTACTGAAGTCTGCTTCTATTACTTTGAATGATGGGGGAGCTATGCATATTTTTAACAATTACCATATGCACCTAACTTTCTGTAATTGTTATTTTCTTGCCTGACTGCAAAGGGAAACAAACATGAAAGAAAATCATGAAAGTGTTTGAGGAAAATATCCAAGGTAATTGTGGGAACTAATAGGGAAGATCTGAAATGGAAATCGCCTCTGCGAGATACTGAATTGGTGGGCAAATTTACCCTTTTCAGGCCCAAGCAGGACATTAAAACATTTTAGGTACTGATTCAAGAGAAGAAGGGAGGTTAAATGGGCTATCAGCAGCTGCATGGGGACAGATGATGACTGATTCTGAGGGGCACACAGGTGAGCTGAAGCAAAACAACCTGTCTCACCTAGCTTACAGATGGAAGTAGCAGGGTAAAGCTGAATTTAGTGAGGTTCAAATGGAAAGATGAAAGCTGAGGTGTGTTTTGTTTGTTTAAGCCCTTTTCTCTGTGTCTGAGTGAATAATGCTTTGTTATGGAGAAGCTGGATTGGAGTCATTTCAATTCATCTGCTCTCATAGGCTCTTGGAAGAAAAGGCATATTGAGGACAAACGCAGCTGAGTCTGTCTGTTGAAAGTGAGTAGTAAAAGATATTGCCACCAGGATTTCCAGTCTGTGAGTGGTGGAACCATATGGCTCTATCCACAGAAAGTTGAAGGTAACAAACCACCTCTCAGGAAAGTGTTCTTGAGAGGTATGAAAAAGCACTTCAGTATAGCTTATTTGTAGTTACAACTAATCTTATAATTCTTCCATTTTAAGAAAGAAGAATCATTCTCTACGGGAAATCCTTTCCTCTAATTTAAGCCATCTAAAAAAGAACAAATATTTACTTAAAAATGTGTAAAATGCTTGCATTTTTGGCTTCCTGCCAACAGTTGATGTGCACAACAAATGATCCAGAACTAGCACATCTCAGTTCAGTGCTTAAAATGGAATATTTAGTAGATATGTTTCTTCAAGGAATTCATTTTTTTTCTTAGTAACTGTATTTCTTCTCACATTATTTTATTGTTTTTGAGAAATATAATTTGCAATGACCTTAAATATGAAATGTTTAGATCTATTTAAGGATATTATCTTCCCTGCAATTTTCTTTGAAGCATGACTTGTAAACACCTTGCAGCAGCCAGTATCGATTGCATGTTCATAAGTAATGGAACATGCCTGAAATTAGACACCAGCCCTCCAGGCAGAGGTGGGGGTGTAGGCCAGGGAGGTTTCAAGTCACCTATCTTAACAGATAAAGGCAGACACCATCATTTGAAATTACAAGCAAGGGCATCTTTATTTTATTTTATTTTATTTTATTTTATTTTATTTTATTTTATTTTATTTTATTTTATTTTATTTTATTTTATTTTATTTTATTTTATTTTATTTTATTTTATTTTATTTTATTTTATTTTATTTTAATTTTATTTTATTTTATTTTATTTTATTTTATTTTATTTTATTATTTTTTGTCGATAAGCAGGAAGTACAGGAAGGTGTGTCAAGCCCTTATTAACATCTATGAAGCATTAGAAAAGACAGAGGCAGAATTGTTTCAGGTTAGTAGTAGTCTGCAGGAAGGACATAAAACTGAGGTAATGGGAGTGAAAAAACAAACTGCTGCATCCCAGTCTTCCTTTCATGCTTATAGTTCAAAGAGACCTTTATTTTTGATTCTGATAGTTAAAAGGCACCTTTATTTTTGAGTATGATAGAATGAAAATTTGATCTCATTTTGTTAACTCTGGGTTATACAGCTTGTTCCCCTGAATCTAGAGTTGGACTGCTCCTTTTCTTGAGAAATCCACTGGATCCTGCAGGTATATAAGTTCATATTTAATGTTGTTGCAGGTTCATCAGTGTATCTCTTCTTCCATGATTTATATGCCAAATTGCAGACTTTCATTTGAAAGGAGGAAGTGAGGTGTAAACAAACAAACAAACAAACAAAACAGGAAAAACATTTTCCCTTGAAATAAAATTTAGAGTTCATGATTAACATTTAATCTGAAGAAACATTTAGCAGCTTTAGAATAAAATGATCTATGGTCTGTCTAGCAGTCCTACTGCTTTAACAGAAAGGAAGGGATGCAGACCTTGAAATATAAGCATTGGCATGGAATAGCAAAACAAGCAAGTACTTCTGGGAGTAATAAATGCCTAAAACTAATTTCCTCAGATCTGTTTTGAATTCTTTCTTTTGGTTTTAGGTGCCAAATTGAGCTCTAATAGAGTAGTTCCTTGCTGTTGAAGATACAGTAAGAGTTTTCTACTATGTGTGCATACATATTGTCTAATGTCTATTACTTCATGACTGGATAACGCAACGCATCCATCAGCCCAACTTAATTTATTTTAATATATATCTTTCTGCACTCCTCTATCAGGTTTGGCTGAATCATCAACTACTAAATCCAAAAGTCACTGGAGATGTAGATTATTCAAACTCACATACATGTGCACACACATTTCTAGGGTGATCCCTTGGCCTTCGAGAAATTGAAAGAGCTATAAAAGCGTCTTGTATTATGCACTTGGCTGTGCCTTAGAATAGGACTTGTGGTTACTCTTTCAGGCATCCCTCCAGTGCTCAGTGTTTCCTCAGGCAAAACAAGTCCTGGAGGTCCAACCTATCCCAAGTTCTGATCTGATACCAGAGCCTAGGAAAAATCAGTTGTCTGAAGATCCTTTCCTGAAGACCCTGGAGAAGTACTGTCTGTCATCAGCCTCTGAGTTCCTAAGTTTCACAGCACTGTAAAACTAAAAGGGGATTAAAAGACATTTTCTTAAACATCTGATTTGAAAACAAGTGTCTTGAACCTTCATGCTCTGAAACTTTGGAAAATTTGCAATTAAATTCAAAATCTGCCATTCTTTTATTATTATTATTATTATTATTATTATTATTATTATTATTTTAAATGCATATAATAATGTATGTTGGAAAACAAGAATACTAGGAAATTTAGGCCTCAGTGTATTTCAAAAAGGTCGCAGGTTTTCTTCAAAGACAGGTATAAGACCTGATGAATATCTAGTGAATCTGTCTGTAGCTACCAGTCAACTAACACTCCTGCAACATGGAAGTTGATGGCTTAATCCTGATTTGAGTAACTAAATCATTATTTAGACCTATGTGTCTAGAACTTGGCTAAGTCAAAATAATTGGCACTGCTTTCACAAGTTAATATATCTGTTATCCCTTCAGATAGATGTAGCCTTCCTTCTGGGCTGTGAAGCTAAAGTCCTTGAAGTGTTTAATCTCTTAACCTTGCTTTAAATAGTATTAGCCATCCAAATAGCTTTCAACTTAAAGCTTTGCAGAGCTGAGTTAGAATGTGTTTCTACTCTCTAGGCGTATCATTAATCTATTTGTTTGTTACGATACAATGCACTGAACGTTTCATTTTCCTCTTACACAGAGAATCTAGTCAGTTCAAGACTTCACCTGAACTTGTCTTTTTCTACTACTGGACTAGCCAACATCAATATAGTCGATTCACCCCTCCCCAGTAGTACCGCATCCAATCAAATAATAATTGTCAGGGAAAATTTTGATTCAAAACAGAAAAAAAAAATGATTATAAAATATCTGGATATTTTTAAAATTATCACAGCTTTTTGTAGTGTATTTGGGCGCTAGGGGGATTAGAATGAAGAGACATACGTATAAGGTAAATAAAATATGAAAAGTTTTCTATGGAGTTACTTCCACTGATGAGATCAGAAAGGGTGAAAGTTAATTTTTTTTTTCTGTCTTTCAGTTGCATTTTCAATTGAATACTTTTGTCAATTTAATGGTTTTGTCTATTTGTGATACCACAAGGTACAGAAGGAGTGATACATTAGATCTTTTCAGTTCCTGAAGGAATGTAATTTGCTGGAAGTTGCAAGGTGGTTACTTAAAAAAATACATCTTTCATACCTAGGCTAGTAAAAGATAAGCTTTTTGACAGGGACTTGTGGGAGAGGTGAACTTTAATGTGACTTGTTCAGAGCAAGAAAATCTATCTGTGAATACAAATGTTACCAGAGTGTAATGCTTATGGTTTAAACTCAACTGAGTGAATGATACAGAAGGGAGAGAAGCCAAGCCTCTTCCTCCTTCAAGGATGTTGGAAGAAAAGGTATTTTTTTTTCTCAATTTTGAAGCTATTTTTTTCCAAAAATGGTTTGAACTTTTATAATACATAATAATAATATGTGTAGTATTTTTTTTTCTTTTTACTCTCCATTCCTGCATGCCTGCTACATGTATGTTCCCAGCTGACCTAGTAAAAATAATAAGATATTTTAACAGTCAACAGTGAACTAACTTGAAGTTTTACCAAAAAATACAGCTGTAGAGAGTAATCATGGCTTCACATTGTGATGCATAACGTCATATTTCTCATACTTTTTTAATACATAGTTTTTGACTTAGTTTCATAACTCATTTCTGTAATTTATAAATTAATTTGCTTTTTCTTGGAATAAAAAAGATTGTTTATTTATTTATTTTTTCCCTCTGGCATACTCTAAGCTATAGTGTGATAGGTTCTGTGCATCTTGATGCAGTTGTGATGACTGATCAGCACTCTGCTAATTTACAAGATCACTAGTCTGCCATAAGGCATTTTGGAGGTACTTTCCTCCACAGTCTCTTCCCTCATTCACAAAAAAGGCTCCTGTGAAATAACATGTCACATGCTAATTTTTCATACAACAAGTAAAACATGAACTTTTTAATGAATCACTGACATAAGAAAGTTCCACCGATTTAAGAGTTCAGAATAGACTCTTAATGCTAATGACTCTATTGTCTGTTGAGTGTAACTGAAATGAAAGTTAGTCAGTATTTAAAGCAAAATCTAGAACGAGTATGTACCTGAACAATATTTTCTCTCTCTCTCTCTTTTTTTTTTTTTTCTACACATAAAATAATGTGTTTTTATATTATTACAAATTAATCAATGCAACACAGTGTGGCAGCTAGAGGTAGAACTTCTGGTAGTTTGATCTGTCAATTTCCATAGCTTTTGCAAAATATGAAGGAATTTCATTTTCTACTGTAATATAGGATTAACACTTGATAAACATAAAAATAATAAACCAAAATACATTCTTAACATTTGCCCCTTGATCTGATATTGATTAGATTTCTAAAGCCAGAAAGAATAATTAATCTGACCTAGTATATAACAGAGCCATTTAAGGTCAGCTGGTAATGACTACATGATTTTCAATAAGCTCACTTCCAGAAAAAGCAACTATATTAGATGTAAAGACTTTGAAGTGTTTTTTATTTCATCAAAACATTTTGGGGTATTTCTGACTTGCAAAGCTTTGAAAAGGTAGAGAAAAATGCGTTGTTTCCATTCAGAATACAAAGTAACTGGATTTACTTTTCTTCCCTGTTGATTTATGTTGCAGCACATATCGGAAAAAAAATGCCCATTGAAAATAAAAAATAGTTAAACAAACTTGCTAAAAGATCTGTGTTAATTTTAGATTGAAATTGGTTTTCTAAACTTCATCCTGGTGTACGTATAGTAGAATGACTTACGAGATTTGATTATCACTGAAGATAGCAATTTAGAACAACAATGCTGACCTAATCTCGAATGGAAAAATATGAATCACTACAAAGAAATCTGCTTGCAAAGACTTTTTAGAATGAGCAGAGGAATTTTGGAATTTTAAGGGAAAAGAAATGAATGCTCTTATGTTATTAAAAATTATCAACACCACTTTTTGCTGTAGCTCTTTTCAGGAAACTTCAGCAATAAACATTTTCAGTACCAGATGCACACATTTTCATGGTTTCCTGGGAAGAACCAAAGACTTAAATGATGTGCATTTGATAGTTCCAAGTCCATACCTGCATTTTTCATAAATACCTACATTTACAGTACATAAATGGGGACTTTTTTTTTTTCTTTTTTTTCTTTCTTTTTTTTTTTTCTGTTTTTGTGAGCAGGAAAACCATGATATAATTGTCATCCCAGAAACATGGTGCAATGACTCACAAAAGTGGACTGCTGCAATGGATGTCTATAAACTCTTCAGAAGGGATAGTCTAGCAAGGGATAGTCTGTTACAGAGTGTTTTGATTGTTTTGAGCTTAATGATGGTGACAGTAGAGTTGAATGTTTACGGGTATTAGTCAAAGGGAAGGTCAACAAGGAAGATGTCATGCTGGGAGTCTGTTAGACCTCCCAGCCAGGATGAAGAGGCAGAAGAAATATTTTATAAGCAGCTGGGAGAAGGCTCACAATCTCTAGCCCTTATTCTTGTGGGGGACTTTAACTTACAAGATGTTTGCTAGAAATACAATACAGAAGAAAGGAAACGGTCTAGAAGGTTTCTAGAATATGTGGAAGATAACTTCCTGACACAGCTAGTGAATAAAACAAATAGTGAGGGTGTCCCACTGGACCTTTAACTTCTGAACAGAGAAGGACTAGTGGGTGGTGTGAAGGTTGGAGGCCGTCTTGAGCATAGTGATCATGAATTAATAGGGTTTTCCATTCACGGAAAAGTAAGGAGGAGGCTTAGCAGTACTGCCACCCTGGACTTTGGAGGGCAGACTTTGGCCTGCTTAGGAGACTAGTTGAAAGAGTCCCATGGGTGGTAGTCCTTAAGGGCAAAGGAATCCAGGAAGGCTAGACACTCTTCAAGAAGGAAATCTTCAAGGTTATGATCTCAGGCGTGTTTTTGAGAGACCGGGCATTCTGACATGGGATGGGGCACACCTGACCTACTGGGGCAAGAGAGTTTTGGACAGCTAGCTGGTTAGACTCATTAACAGGGCTTTAAATTAGATTCAGTGGAGGAAAGGGATGTACCTGTAAGTGACACAAAAGAATCACTGAATGCCAATACTTCAGAAGAAACAGGGAAACACTTGTGAATCATCCTATAGGAATTAGGAGGGACTCCTCTGAAAAGGTGACGTGGCCCATAGCCCAGCTGAAGTGCCTTTACACCAATGCATACAGCACACGAAACAAGCAGGAGGAGTAGGGAGCCATGGTGCATTTAGAAAATTATGATCTAATTGCTACCATGGAAATATGGTGGGACGAATCACACATCTGGATCATTTGAATAGAGGGTTACAAGTTTTACAGGAGAGATGGGCAGGGAAGAAAGGGTGGGGGTGTTGCCCTCTATGTTAACAAATGGATAGCTTGTGAAGAGTTGCCTCTAAGAAACAGCCAAGAGCAGACTGTGCATAAAAATTAAGGACCGGACCGACAAAGGATGCCTTATGGCTGGGGTCTACTACGGGCTGCCCGACCAAGGGGAGCCTATTGATGAGGCTTTCATGCTCCAACTACAAGAAGCATCACACTCATCAGCTCTCATCCTCCTGGGGGATTTCAACCACCTGGACATCTTCTGGGAAAGCTAAATGGCATGTGGTAAGCAATCCAGGAGATTCCTGGAGTGTATTGAGGAAAACGTCTTCTTCCAGGTATTAGAAAAAACAACCAGAAGAAAAGCATTACTAGACCTGGTGCCCATCAATGTGGAAGAGCTCATTAAAGAGGCTAAGATGAAGCCTGGGTTGCAGTGACCATGCCCTGGCTGAGTTTGTGATCTTGGGAGATACAGGGCTGACTAAGAGCAAAGTCAGGACCCTGAACTTTAGAAGAACAAACTTCCAGCTGTTCACAGAATTAGTGGATGAGATCCCATGGGACAGTGTCCTTAGGGACAGATGATGTGATCAGAGCTGGTATCACCGTCCCTGGGGGTGTTCAAGGAAAGGTTGGACCTGGTGTTTAGGGACAGGGTTTAGTGGGTGACATTGATAGTAGGGTGGTGGTTGGACCAGATGATCGTGAAGGTCTTTTCCAACCTTAATAATTCTATGATTCTATGATTCTTAGCGAGAGCTCTCCATTCCCATATGTAATAAATCAAGCAGGGAAGGTAGGAAACCAGCGTGACTGAACAAGGATCTTCTGGTCAAACTTGGCCAAAAGAAAGAATTGCACAGACATTGGAAACAGGGCCATGTGCCCTGGGAAGAGTACAGAAATGCTGCTCGGATGTGCAGGGATAAGGTCAAGAAAGCCAAGACATTGACAGAACTAAACTTGGCAACAGATGCAAAGAATAAAAAGAAGGGGTTCTACAGGTGCATTGGCCAAAAAAGAAAGACTAGGGAGTGTGTACCACCTCTGACAAATGAAGACAGAGAACTGGTAACAAAAGATGTGGGGAAGGCAGAGGTACTTAACAACTTATTTCCTTCGGTCTTCATTGGTGGTCAGGCTTCCCAAATCTCTCGAGTCCCCAGACCTCTAGATGGGGGCTAGAAGAGCAGAGTCCCTACAACTGTAAGTAAAGAACAAGTTTGGGACCTCTTGATGCAGCTCAACAACTACAAGTTTATGGGGTCTGATGACATGCATCCCAGGGTCCTGGGGGAATTGGTTGATGTAGTCACCAAGCCACACTCCATTATATTTGAAAAATCATGGCAGTCAGGCAAAGTCCACGGTGACTGGAAAAAGAGAAACATCACTCCCATTTTTAAAAAAGGTAGAAAGAAAGACCCAGGGAACTACAGACCAGTGACCCTCACCTCTGTGCCTGGCAAGATCATGGAACAGATCCTCCTGGAGGCAATGTTAAGGTGCATGCAAGACAAGGACATGATTCAAGACAGCCAGCATGGCTTCACCAAAGGCAAATTGTGCCTGACCAATCTGGTGGCCTTCTGTGATAGAGTGACTGCATCAGTTGACACAGGAAGACTGACCGATATCATCTACTTGGACTTCTGTAAGGTTTTTGACACAGTCCCACATGACATACTATCTCTAAAATGGAAAGATTTGGATTTGCAGGGTGGACCATTCAGTGGATAAGGAATTAGCTCAGTGGCTGTACCCAGAAATTAGTGGTCAATGGTTCTATGTCCAGGTGGAGGCCTGTGACGAGCAGTGTCCCTCAGGGGTCTGTCTTGAGACTGGTGCTTTTCAATAACTTCATCAGTGACATAGACAATGGGATTGAATGCACCCTCACCAAGTTTGCAGACAACACCAAGCTGAGTGAGACTTGGGGATTCTGGTAGACAAAAGGCTCAACATGGGGCAGCAGTGTGTGCTTGCAGCCCAGAAGGCCAACTGCATCCTGTCCTGCATCAAAAAAAGTGTGGCCAGGAGGTCGAGAGAGGTGATTGTCCCCATCTATTCTGCTCTTGTGAGGCCCCACCTGGAGTACTGCATCCAGGTTTGGGGCCCCCAGCACAAGATGTGGACCTGTTAGAGAGAGTCCAGAGGAGGACTACAAAGATGATCAGAGGGATGGAACTTCCTGTGAAAAAAGGCTGAGGGAGCTTGGGATGTTCAGCCTGGAGAAGAGAAGGCTCCGGGGAGACCTCACTGTGGCCTTTCAGTACTTAAAGGGGTCTTATAAAAACAATGGAGAGGGACTCTTTTCTTAGGTAGATAATGATAGGACAAGGGGGAGTGGTCTTAAACTAAGAGAGGGTAAGTTTAGATTGG
Organism: Anser brachyrhynchus; assembly: GCF_964034855.1. Classification (NCBI taxonomy): domain Eukaryota; kingdom Metazoa; phylum Chordata; class Aves; order Anseriformes; family Anatidae; genus Anser; species Anser brachyrhynchus. Next base: position 62,911,945 of record NC_137696.1, on the reverse strand, counting down.
ACATTAAGAGGAAATTCTTCACTGTAAGGGTAGTGAGGCACTGGAACAGGTTGCCTAGAGAAGCTGTGGATTCCCCATCCCTAGAGGTGTTCAAGGCCAGGTTGGATGGGGCCTTGGCCAACCTGTTCTAGTGGGTGTCATCCTTGTCTATGACGGGGGGGGGTGGAATTGGATGATCTCTAAGGTGTCTGTCAACTCAAGCTATGATGATTTTATGAAGGCGCAGTAGCAGGCTATCACTATATGCTGAAAGATGAACCAGTGTAGAAAAACAAACAAACAACAACAACAACAACAACAACAACAACAAACCAGCTTGGCTGAGCAGAGAGCTTTGGCTAGAGCTCAGGAAGAAAAATAGAATTTATAAACTTTCCAATAAGGGGCAGTCCACTCAGAAGGACTACAAAGATTTTGTGAGGCTATGCAGAGAGAAAATTTACAAGGGTCAAAGCCCGACTATAGAACTTAATCTGGCTTATTAAATCTTATTAAAGACAATAAAAAATTATTCTATAAATACATTAGCAACTGTTGTAGTTTAACCACGGGAGGCAGTTAAGTACTACACAGCCACACTCTCTCTCTCTCCCCAGGTGGGATGGGGGAGAGAATCAGAAAGGTAAAAGTATGATAACTCATGGGTTGAGATAGACAGTTTACTAGGTACAGCAAAAGCCATATGCACAAGAAAAGCAAAACAAGGAATTCCTTTGCTGCTTCCCATCAGCAGGCAGATGTTCATCCACTTCCAGGAAAGCAGGGCTTATCACGTGTATGGTTTCTTGTGAAGACAATCGCCATCACCCTGAATGTCCCCCCTTTTTCTCCTTCTTTACCCCAGCTTGCTGAATATAATGCCATATGGTACGGAATATCCCTTTGGTCATTCTGCTTCAGCTGTCCTGCCTGTGTCCCCTCCCAGTTTCTTCTGCATCCCTAGCCTCCTTGCTGGCAGGGCAGAATAAGAAGTAGAAAAGTCCTTGGTTCTGTGTAAGCACTGCTCTGCAAAAACTAAAAACACTAGTGTGTTATTACCGCTATTGGTGTGTTATTACCGCTATTTCAAAATTTTTTATTTACCACTACATGGAGAGCAGTTGAGGTTGGCTGCCTGAGAGCCAGTGCAGCCGCAGCCGCAGTGCCCGACCATGAGTTACAGGGAGATCTCAGGCCCCTGCTTCACCCCAGGTGGCCCGGGACAGCAGCACAATCAGGCCGTACCCGCCAGCTCTCCTGAGAGAGGATGACAGGGGAGTGGGGGCATTGCCAGGGCAAGGGGTGACTGCACCCATGCCCTCTGCCTAGAAGCAGCCTCTGGGAGGGCAGCAACGTGTCGCTGCCCACTATGAGCAGGGAGGGGCCAGCAGCGCGTGTACACGGGTCTGCAGCTGGTGTGGCAGGGCGTGAGAGCTCTGCGTCAAGTATTGGCAGTCTGTGAGATCACACACCTATCATGGTGTCCACTTGGCAGAGAGCTCACTCTAAAAATGCTGTGGCGACCCAGATGGAGGGCCCTGCCCAGAGACATGGCTGTTCAGGCCTCTGGCTGCAGGGAGTGCCTGAGCCTGTCGCTGCTGGGGGAGGAGGGGAGCAGGGAGACTGCCTCTTCTCAGGTGGAAGGTCTGCTCTCCATGGTGGCTGAGCTCAAGGAGGAGGTAGAGAGACTAAGGAGCATCAGAGGCGTGTGAGCTGGAGACTGAATGGTGGAGTAACTCCCTGGTGAGCCAGAGAGGGAGCAACCCCCTTGCCAGGGAGATGCCCCCCAGAGGGTGGTGGAGCCCCTGCCCTGTCACTGTCAGGCAGAGGGAGGGGACCAAAAAGATGAGGAGGGTTGGAAGCAAGTCCCAGTTCAGCATCGTGGGCAACACCCCTCCCTACCTACCTCGCTTCCCCAGGTGGCCCTCCCTAACAGGTTTGAGGCCCTGGCTCTTGAAGGAGAGGTAGGCGAAGATGTGGTGGAAGGCCCACCTACGAGGTCACACAGGAAGAGGCAGCTGATACCGCCCTTCAAGACTGCCTCTGAAAAGAAAGAAAGAAAAAGAAAGAAAGAAAAAGAAAGAAAGAAAGAAAGAAAGAAAGAAAGAAAGAAAGAAAGAAAGAAAGAAAGAAGAAAGAAAGAGAAAGAAGAAAGAAGAAGAAAGAAAGAAAGAAAGAAAGAAAGAAAGAAAGAAAGAAAGAAGGAAAGAAAGAAGGAAAGAAAGAAGGAAGGAAAGAAGGAAAGAAGGAAAGAAAGAAAGAAAGAAAGAAAGAAAAAGGAAAGAAAGAAAGAAAGAAAAAGAAAGAGAAAGAAAGGAAGGAAGGAAGGAAGGAAGGAAGGAAGGAAGGAAGGAAGGAAGGAAGGAAGAGAAAGAAAGAAAGAAAGAAAGAAAGAAAGAAAGAAAGAAAGAAAGAAAGAAAGAAAGAAAGAGAAAGAAAGAAAGAAAGAAAGGAAGAAAGAAAGAAAGAAAAAGAAAGAAAGAAAGAAAGAAAGAAAGAAAGAAAGAAAGAAAGAAAGAAAGAAAGAAAGAAAGAAAGAAAGAAAGAAAGAAAGAAAGAAAGAAGAAAGAAAGAAAGGAAGGAAGGAAAAGGAAGGAAGGAAGGAAGGAAGGAAGGAAGGAAGGAAGGAAGAAGGAAGGAAGGAAGGAAGGAAGGAAGGAAGGAAAAGAAAGAAGAGTAATTGTAGTAGGAGATTCCCTTCTGAGAGGAACAGAGGGCCCAATATGCAGAGTTGACCCTCATCAAAGGGAGAAAGAGGACCTGGGTAACTATAGACCAGTCAGCCTCACCTCCATCCCTGGTAAGGTGATGGAACAACTTATCCTTGGCATTGTCTCTAGTCTTATCAAGGATAAAAGGGTCATTAGGGGCAGTCAACATGGCTTCAACAAGGCGAAGTTGTGCTTGACCAACCTGATAGCCTTTTATGAGGATATAACCGGGTGGATAGATGATGGAAAGGCAGTGGACGTGGTCTATCGTGATTTCAGTAAAGCCTTTGACACTGTCTCCCCAGCTAAACTGAGAAAGTGTGGTCTGGATGAATCGGGTAGTGAGGTAGACTGTAAGCTGGCTGAAGGGAAGAAGCCAGAGGGTTGTTGTTAATGGGACAGAGTTGAGTTGGAGTCCTGTATCTAGTGGAGTCCCTCAAGGTTGGTATTGGGACCAGAGTGTTGTTTAATATATTCATCGATGACTTGGATGAGGGAATGGAGTGCGCCGTCAGCAAGTTTGCTGATGACACAAAACTGGGAGTGGCTGACACACCTGAAGGCTGTGCTGCCATCTAGCGAGACCTTGACAGGTTGGAGAGTTGGGCGGGGAAAAACTTAATGAAGTATAACGAGGGGAAGTGTAGAGTCCTGCATCTGGGCAAGAACAACCCCAGACACCAGTATAAGTTGGGGACTGCCCTGATGGAAAGCAGTAAAGGGGAGAGGGACCTGAGGGTCCTAGTGGACAGCCAGATGACCGTGAGGCAGCACTGTGCCCTTGTGGTGAAGAAGGCCAATGGCATCCTGGGTATATCAGAAGGGGTTTGTTTAGTAGGTTGAGAGAGGTTCTCTTCCCCCTCTGTGCTGCCCTGTTGAGACCACATCTAGAATATTGCGTCCATTTCGGGGCCCCTCAGCTCAAGAAGGACATGGAACTGCTTGAGAGAGTCCAGAGCACAGCCAAGAGGATGATTAAGGGAGTAGAGCATCTCCCTTACAAGGAAAAGCTGAGGGAGCTGGGTCTCTTTAGCTTGGAGAAGAGGAGACTGAGGGGTGACCTTATTAACGTTTATAAATATGTAAAGGGTGAGTGTCAGGAGGATGGAGCCAGGCTCTTCTCGGTGACATCAATGATAGGACAAGGGACAATGGGTGCAAGCTGGAACATAGAAGGTTCCGGTTAAATATGAGACAAAACTTTTTTATGGTGAGGGTGACAGAAACACTGGAACAGGCTGCCCAGGGGGTTGTGGAGTCTCCTTCTCTGGAGACTTTCAAAACCCACCTGGACGCATTCCTGTGTGACATGATTTAGGTGTTCCTGCTCTGTCAGGGGGATTGGGCTAGATGATCTTTCAAGGTCCCTTCCAATCCTTAATATTTTGTGATTCTGTGGTTTTCATAAAAAAAAAATAAAAAATAAAAAAAAAAAATCCAAAACATAGCATTATGTGAGCCTCTACAAAGAAAATTAAATCTACCCCAGCCAGAACCATGACAACAACTACAGGAGGACTAAGGAGAATCTCCATCCTTTATTGGATGTGGGAGGAACAGAGGCGATGGAAGAGAAAAAAGGCTGAGGTACTTATTGCTTCTTTGCCTCAGTCTTTAGTAGTAAGATCAGTTGTTCACTGGGTACCCAGTCCCCTGAGCTGGAAGATAGGTGCAGGCAGCACAATGAAGCCCCCATAATACAAGAAGAAATGGTTAGCAACCTGCTACACCACTTAGATGCACACAAGGCTGTGGGGGTCATGTAAAGTTACTGAGGTAACTGGTGGAAGAGTTCACCAAGTCACTTTCCATCATTTATCAGCAGTCCTGGCTATCCAGAGAGGCCCCAGTTGACTACAGTCTAGCAAATGTTGTACCCATCTACAAGAAGGGCTGGAAGGAGGATTCAGGGGACTACATGCCTGTGAGTCTGACCTCAGTTCTGGAGAAGGTTATAGAATAGATCATCTTGGGTGCCATCACATGACACATACAGGACAACCAGGTGGTCAGGCCAGGTCAGCATGGGTTTATGAAAGGCATGTCTTGCTTGACTAACCTGCTCTCCTTCTATGACAAGGTGACATATTTAATGGATAAGGAAAAGGCTGTGGATTTTGTCTACCTAGACTTTAATAAAGCTTTTGACACTGGTTCCCATACTTTCTCCTGGAGAAACTGACTGCTCATGGCTTGGACAGGTATGCGTAAATGGTATGGGTAAAAGGAATGGTAAAAAATACTGGTATGGGTAAAAAACAAACAAAAAACCCCACAACAACAACTACAAAAACCTGATGGATGTCTGGGCTCAAAGAGTTATGATGAATGGAGTTAAATCCAGTTGAGGCCAGTTGCAAGTGGTGTCCCCCCAGGGCTCTGTACTGGGGCCAGTTCTATTTAATATCTATTATTGATCTGGATGAGGGGATCAAGTGCACCCTCAGTAATTCTGCAGATAACACCAAGTTAGGCAAAAATATTGAGGGGTACCTACCAGGCCCTTTCCAACCTAAAAGTTCTATGATTCTATGATTTACACAAACATTTCATTCTTGAAATGAGGGGGATTTAAGCAGATAGCTTCACTTGTATTTGATAAATTTAGGTTTGCCTAGTTTTATTAGAATCCTTTTTTTTTTTTTTTTTCCACTTTTCTTGACATATGCTTTAGACAGTTCTTGTTATCTCTTTTATTTTGGAGGCCAAAGAGCCTTCCGGAAGCCTGTGAGTGGGTATTTTTTCCAGCTTTGGCATGACAGTGCAGAGTTTTGAATTTTACCATTTGCTGTTGACAGCATGGAGATAGAACTGACAGAGGGAAAATTTAGAAGACTCTTCAAATCTAGGAGAACTGAGTTCCAAGGAGGTTAAATCCATCCAGAAATTCCCAGAGGAAATCAACACATAATCAAGACTGTCTTTTCTGCTTGTCCAAATGTCTCCTTCAGTACTTCGTGTGGACAGAAACTTAACATGAAGACCATAACATAGTGGAATTTCGGGCCAGCAAGATCTCTTGAAGAAAAAAGAAGTGTATCAGCTTTTATTTTTCATTGTACAAATTGACCTTGTCCTAAACTATATATTTGCTTTATATATATAGCAAAGTAAAAAAGAATCTCTAAGACACAAAACACACATAACTCTTAAATATTTCTAATTCCTTAGTTAGTAGATAGGAATATAAACTTTTCTTTTTTACTGTATTTTCTGTGCTAAATCCTGGATTATTTTAAAGAAGTCAGCTTTGAATAAGGACTAATTCATACTTAAATGTTACTTATATTACTTCAGAGAACAAAGGTTAATATTAACCAATTCTCCTAATTTAAATAATCTGAGTATCGATGTTTCTGTCTGACGGGAGTTCTTTATCCAACTGTACAGTTAAATGTTTGTGGAACTGTGTAATCCAAGGCTGCCAGTGTACCTACAGTAACACCACCTCCTTTGAAATGATATTAGAACATGGGGAATATGTGTTAACCTTCATCCCCTGGAGCTATCACTGTGTCTGATCTGATGGACCTAAAAATAACAATACCTGTGGAACTGAAAAATTGAAAGATGCAGGTTGAATGGTATCCTTGTTTTCTTACCTTTCTGTTTATCATTCGTTTGAATTCTTATCTGTATTAATAAACAAAAGCAATGGGTTGGTTATCACTGTAACTTTCTGAGAATTGTCAATGCTACAAAGCATTAATATTTCCTAGGCTGCACTATGAAGGTTACTGAGCTCATTATACAAATGATACAAAAACAGTTACTGAATTCCTGTTTCATTATTACCCACTTTAGTGGAATTTTACTAATTTGTAATTCCTAAATCGGTTAGTCTGTGGAAGGCACACACTGCCTGTTTATACAACTGGTCTGTTATCTACATACACCATATACATTTTTCTGTGGGTACTGAGAAGTGATAGTTATCACTGTATCTGTTTGCAGCAATTTAAATGCAGAGAAAATAACCCAAATACGATTAATGAAGTCGTATTCTTCAACTGGAAAAAATATCTCCATGTTTTCCCTTTCATGAATTCAGTTTTTGTGTCCTTTGCTGCACTGCATCTGTTTGTGTAATATTCAGTATCCATAATGAGTTGTTAATGAGCTGTCGATCCTGAATGTAATTTATAAAGTGAGATTGAAAACTCGAGGTACTCTTTTAACAAATAGTTCTCTGAATTCTCCTTCATGTACAAATACACACTGTTTCTGTAATAGTATCTTATAGTAAAATCTTACTCTGAGTTATTCTGAATGTAGTTATACATTTACTGTGTTTCATTTAATGATACATTAACTATAACCTGAATATTACAATGAAGGAAGAGTAAAATACAATGAAAACTCTTTGCTATACCAAGAACAGACTCAAAGAATTATATGCATTAAGCTGTGATCATAAACCAATTTGATGTCAAATTCAATATGAACAGGTTCAGAAACTAATTTCTTAAAGACATTGAGAAATATAGTCTTTAATAACTGTTCTGTAATATGTTGTGATACAAAGAGAATTAGCTATAAGCAACATAATTATGCTTGGTATCTACAACAAGGATACACCTATGCACCCTATGCAAAAACCCACAAAACGTAGAGATTCAATTTATTTATTTATTTATTTATTTACTTATTTTCCTTTCAGCTCTCTGTACAGTCAGGAGTAACTGAGGCACAGGTGGTGAAACAAACGTCAAATTTATATATAAAGAATGGCAGAAATGAACCCATATCTCTTAACTGCCAACCCATATAATCATGTTTGAACACAGCAGCAAACCCTAGTATAAGAACGGGCACCAGGTGGACTGTGCAGTCATCAGGCAAATGAGGTCTAGTCACTCCATTACCATTAATTACAGTTTTAGTGGTCTGAAATTGAGGCAGCTCAAGAAACAGAATTTCTTATGAAAAAACAAATTCATAGACAGATTACCTTGAATGAACCCTGCGATTTTATGAGCTCCATTCCTTCTCTGAGTAGAGGAATTCCAGCAAGATCTTTTACCATCAACAGAGACTTAAATATTTATCAGAGACTGAATAGAGCTGCTTTGAGAGAAATCAGTTAGGGCTACTTAACAGAGTGGAAGCTGAGGTCCTAACTTGGCTACTTAAGGCATGAGATTTAGACCTCCAAATATCCAAGGCAGGCAAATATCAATTGGGCATGTTGTAGGTTTTATTTTTTTTGTTGTTTCTGTTTTCGCTATTTATTTAATGAATACATTTTTGCTGGGTCAGGAAACGTTACTTGTGTGCTGTAATTTTCCAGGGCCTCAGAATTAGAGATTTTGTTTATATTTATTTGTTTGTTTTGTGTTAGCTATAATTCACCTATTTTGAGGTTTTGGAAAAACTTGGTACTTTTTCTCCTGTCAAAATCAACATCTGGCAAGGACCGAGGGTAAGAAGGTTTTTACTCTTAATTTGAGAAATTCAGCTGTGATGCTGTACTTACAACTCTGCATTGCTCTTCTGAAACCTGAAAAAAAAAGAAAAGAAAAAAGGAAAAGAAAAAATACAAAGAAGCTGTTTAAAATCATATGACAGGTTATTATTTTGTTTAATGTGAAATGTTCATCTGACAAGCCTATTGAACTTGATTTGTGTACAGAACCCTTCTGCAAATCTACAGTCTATATGATTTCCCTTCCCCCCTTCTTCACCCTCTCCCCTGCCACCAGTACTGACATCAACCATTGTGCCATCTGAGGAAAAAAAAAAAAGGCACCTGGAGTATTAAAATGATTTAACCAGTTTGATTTATGTTAATGGTACAGAAGAGAATATTTTTTGGTCCTCAAAAACATAACAGGCAATTGATGTGCCATATTGCAGTATGGTTTTAGCTATCAACATGTCAAGATTTAGTTTTGCTGTTAACATTTTACGATTTAGAAGGCTATAAGAATATGTGCAGTGTAGCAACAACTCAGACATCATTCCCTCAGCTATATTTATTGGGCTTTCTTTTTTCCCTTTTATAGAAGAAATTGAAAAAGAAAAAGAGGAAGGGAAAATAGACGTTTTCTGTTTTTCATTTTCTTCGGTCTGTCAAGTTGTGAGAATAAAGAGAAAGAAAACTGACTTCTAATGGCTTGTTTTCAGACCAAAGTAGATTCAGGGCAGAAGAATTCAAATGTACAGTTTGTTGATTTCTCACTAAACTAAAGATAACCTGTGCATAAACTATAGCTTCATTGCTTCTATCCTCCCCCCTGTGTATCCGTATGGCTCAAAGCTGCATGTTTAACATACTGTGGAGTTGGTGATCCACAGAAGGCAATTGTCTGAAAATCTGGAAGTACCATGTGCAGCATACATATAAGAATTTATTCTCCTTCTAGACTTTCACTTAATTCTGCTTTTGCTGTTGGAAATCAGTAAGATTTACTTCTTGTTGCCTAAGTGGGAAAATAAGTTTTTTGTCCTCACAGCAGCTAGAGTTGCTACAACAAGGTATAAATTTCAGTGAACTTCAGTGGACATTGTACTTCCCCAGGGTTCTAGTTGGTGTTCATTGGATAAAAATCACTGCTGGCCTTTTAGAACTGGTCACTGCAAAATAAATGAGGCGTACATATAAAACCTGACCTTTGGCTTCTGAAATTTCCATGTTTAAATTTCCAAATAATATAAGCAAAATGAAACACAAGTAGTAGGAGACATAACAACAACTTTTAGAAAACATTTCAAAACATTTCAACTTCTTTCCTTATACATTTTAAATTTTGAGAACCATTGTCAGTCATCAAGATACTGAAATTATTCCTTTTTTTTTTTTTTTTTTTTTTTTTACTTTTCAGGTTACTTAGAGTGATGAAGAAATGACTAGTTCAGGACTTGAGACCAAGAAATATGTTTTCCCAAAGATGATGTGAAGATAGCCAGGAACTCTAGACACAGACAAGGAAAATCTATGATATCCCCCTATGTGTTGCTCTTACCTGAAGGCATTCTGCTATTCATTTTAGCTTAAAGAATGTTGAAGAAAGAAAGACTTACAGATATATTTGTGCCTCATCTGTTTCACACTGGGCTCTGCTGAATTTAAAACATTCATCTACTGATGGAAAAAACACTTAAATGCTTGGTTTATACTTACTGTTGTATTATATCAGGAGCTAGCCTTCTGTTGTAGTCAAGTTAATCCTTTCATTAATTTCTGTCCTAAAATCTCACAAACAGTTGAAAATTTTAAGAATTAACATTTAAATTTGTTTTTCCACACAATTTTCTTTATAGCTTCTACTCTGGATATTCTAGGGCTCAGTTTGGCATACATTTGTCTACAACTAATATCATTGTGACTGCCTGAAACTGCCTTTGTTTTCAGATGACTGAAATTTTTCTCTTCAAACAGTGATGATTGTTATGTTATACTTCTTTTATATGATGGTTTAGTGACTAGAGCTGTTTCTACACCATTTGGGCTTGTTTGAGTCACATTTTCCCTCTTCCAAAAGAGTGAACCCGTTTGTATTTGTGATCTTTCCCTTTGAATCTGAACTATTGTCCAGCTAAACTGCTTTGGTGAAATGTTAAAAAAATAGAAAAATCTTTAAAATTTGTTCATACATTTGAAAAGACTTTCACTTTCTACCAGACAGCAGTTTTTCTCTAGGTCTTCATTCTCCAAAGATTTTATCTACTTAGGATATTGCAAAGATGAACTATTCACCTTTGAGCCCTACTACGGTGACAGCAATATCACAAAGTCTATTGAGTAATAATTATTATTCTGTTTAGTGGAAAGAAACTGGAATAAATAAGGTCAGAATTACAAAATAAATGGGAGTATAAGAAGAAATATTGATTAGCTGTTCCTGAAAAGAGAACCAATCATCTCGTGCACTGTGTTGAAAAAATACCAGGTAATTACTTAATTAACGATTGTATCACCTATGCACATAAACAAGAGTTGGATTAATAACTTACAGGCAAAATTCTGATATCTGAAGATAATTATGAAAAGTGCTGTAAAATCAGTGAGGATTTTGTTATTGATATTGATTTTGTATGGAAAACATTCAGTTCACAAAGTGATGGGCTTAGATTCAGAATCTAAGGTAGAAAAAAATATTTAATTATTTTAGAGATTAACTCACCATCTTTAACGTTTTTTGAATATAGTAATATCTTTTAAATGCAGAAAAGTATACAATCTTCTATTTGAAAAATAATTTGTATGGCAAAAGGAAAGTAGGTCACACAGGGAATTTTTTTCTTTTTCTTTCCTTAATAGGACATCTGATGCCAACAAACCTCTTCTATGATTTATAAACAGAGCATTCACCTTTCAAAAAAAAATCTGGAACTTTGTAGTTATTTAACATTCATATTTACTGTAAAGAAATTGATTTTACTTGACTCAAATCTGTGTTTAAATGGGAAATTATATGGTGGTAAAATAATCAGTGACTTATAGAGCAACAAGGTTGTCCTTCTCCACATCTATCAACTGTGCTGATGCTCAGATATGAAAGACATGATTTTTGGTTGACTGATAGTTTTTTTTTTTCAATATATGCTGCCATGAGACAGGCGTTTCATAATACCTTTTGTTTATTAAATAAAAAAGAAACAATTCAAACATGACACTTAAAATGGAGTTAGTAAAAAGTCTGAATGGACCCAGTTGACATAATTGAACATATAATGAGATTGGCTATAAAATTAGCGTGATCTTAATTTTGACTAGAAGCCTGATGTAATTCCTTTCTAGAGCCATGTTATGGTGTTTTCTGTATATAAAAAAGTGGAAAAAAGGATAGGTACTGTAATTTAGAGAAGTCTTATTAACGAAATATGTTATTCTTATTCTGTATGAAAATCAGATTGTATGTTTTGACTTTATGCATGAAGTTTGGTACCCTTGGGTATTCTTTAAAGAACAGGAGCAGCTGATTTCTCCATTTGTAAGCCAGAAACCTGACAGCCACATATGCAAACTAGTCCAGTTTAAGGTGTGAAAGCTGTTTTATGAAGCCAGAATCCAGGCAATTAAGCAGATTCCTCTCCTGGTAGGCTGGTATTTAGCCAGTCTGTCAGTACTGAATGTGCTGTTCTAGGAACAGAAAGGCAGATTGTAACAGACAGAACTCCTGAAGCATTTTCTTGAAATAAATAAATAAAAAATAAATAAATAAAAACAAACAAAAATAAATAAAAACCAAATAGAAATTGAGATTGCATGTTATTATCAAAGCATTTGTGTCTTTTGTTTTTCAATATTTCTGCCAAGATCAATAGTGGTATACTGCACAAATGACAAGTTAGAGTGCAGATGCTTGGTGTACCATATAAAACAGAATCTAAACTGAAGCCATTCATAAAATATAAAGTTGTTTACCCGGAGATGCATAAGTAAGGCAGGTCAAAACAGTCCACCTCAACCCACCTCCATATCACTCCCTCTTATCACACAAATTAATGTGTGCTTTGATAATAAATATTTTTTATGTGTGGAAGGAACATATATACATAACTTCTGATTTCTGTAATTTAATAGGCTTGTTTTAAACATATATTAGGCTTTATTGGAAAAAAAAATGTATTGGAAAGTAAGTTAACATTCATACCAGGGAGACTTTCCTGATGGTTGTTATTGTACACTGAGCACTGAGTGGCTCCCAAACCCTTCCCCCTGCCTTTGGCTGTGGTTCTAAATGTGTACTTAGAATATGTTCCTCTCTGCTCTGATGTATAGGAAAATGCTCTAATGAAAACCTAGTGGTGTTATGCCAATGTAAAACAGATGTAGTGAGTGGAAAACCAGCACTAATGAATTTAAGACCTTGATTTTCAGTCCAACTTAACCTTTACACTTATGTTGCATGTGTAATATTACACCTCATAACTTAAATGTAAGATTGCAAGCACCATTGTTCTTACAGTGTTCCTAATTTTCTGAAGTCTTGAGTCTGAGAGTTGGTGCACTGTCTTATGTGTTAAAACTGCATGCTAGAGTTTAATAAAAGGACTTCTCCACATGCTGTGTCATCTACTGGTGGTAGCCCAGGTCCTGGGCTGTATAATGGGTGAGCGTTGCACAGCAGGAAAGGTGCAAGATTATGAGTGAGGAGGATGTCTTATTCCTTGTGCTGGCCCTGGTTGGGGGACACATTCCCTAACTGCAACAGCATGGTGTAACTCCTCTACTACTTTAGCTTCCTGAATGCCAGACATTGCTACCAGTGTAGCACTTAGCTTTTTAAAGTGCATGATGATAACAATTCTATGCTGCCCTTGCTATCACGGATCTCCATAACAGGGGAGGGCATGAAGTAAGAGCCTTCAGATGAGTCACTGCAGGATATCTGACCAGTATGCACTTGGTTATTTGCCTTGTCTAGGTGATGTCAGGTAGTAAGGCAAGTGCGTGACTCCCAGTACTGAAGGTTAAAAAAAAAACCTGAAGCCTGAAATGTTAGTGTATAGTGTAAGAATCCCTATGTTCATTTGGCCGACTTCAGATAATACTAAAAACTGCATCCAATAAAAACAAAAAGCAAAGACTTAAAAATAAAAAGTGGGAAAAATTACTAAATGGATTAGCTATGTAATATAATCTAATCTAACCGTCTCATATTTTGTACATGTTTATCCCACCATAAACTTCTGAACTAGCCTGAGTCAATTCCTCCTTGAAAGAGTCTACTGACAAGCCAATTCAGTTTCAAAGAAATAAGATAACATTTTTAAATGTTAAGAGAGGTTTGTTATCTGAATAGAAATGGATCATTTAGGAAAGCATGTACATCATTTTAATCTCAGTTTCCTTTTCAAGAGCACCATAGTGGATCAGAACTGGCATATAGTTTTGCTGTCAGATTAAGGAGTTCATTGTTTCTAAGGATATTGGAACATAACATGTTAGATCTAAGATTCTGTCACATATTTTAGAATCTCTCTTCCTTTGAAAAGTAGCTAACAAACCTACCATCCACTTACCCATAGAGCACATTCTTTTTTGCACATTGTTTTTGAAAGAAGGCATGTCAATCTTGACTGACTTTCAAGGAGGCTTTATTTTTCTGCTGGGAACTCACTGAGGACAGACAAAAATTTGATGTTTATCACTGACAGCTTACTCAGCAATCTTAATGTGCATCATGAGTAATTATTGTCTTCTGTGTATTATGTCATCTTCATGAACAGTATTTTTTTTTTTCTGTATAAAATTCGGTGTATATTTGAAAGGATATAACTTACATATCGTCCAAATTATTTTGCAACTCATACATATGGCAAATTAGGTGTGTGATGACTGACTTTATAGCAGGATTTATTACAATGGTTGTTTTCTTATTTTGAAAATAAAATGCATTCTGAGCCTGGAAACATGTTGGATGAGGAATGATAGTCGTGATGACACATACCTATACAAGGCTACATCCTCCTCCTCCTAGTCGAAGATTTGAGTAAGAACAATCAAGCAACAAAGCTTGCTGTAGTAGACAAGGCAGTTCTTTGTGACTACTTGAATTAAAAAAAAAAAAAAGGGTTTAATAATAGCAGTGCCTGAATGCCTGAACTGCTGGGAACCTGCAATAGATCTTTAGATTGCATAAGAATCATAGAATCATAGAATCACAGAATATCCCGAGTTGGAAGGGACCCATAAGGATCATCAAGTTCAACTCCTGGCACCGCACAGGTCTGCCCAAAAGTTTAGACCATGTGACTAAGTGCACAGTCCAATCGCTTCTTAAATTCAGACAGGCTTGCTGCAGTGACTACTTCACTGGGGAGCCTGTTCCAGTGTGCGATCACCCTCTCAGTGAAGAACCTCTTCCTGATGTCCAGCCTAAACTTACTCACTGGTGATTACGGAGAATAGGTCACCTGCCTCTCCACTCCCCTTCGCGAGGAGGTTGTAGACTGTGATGAGGTCCCCCCTCAGCCTCCTCTTCTCCAGGCTGAACAGGCCCAGTGACCTCAGCTGCTCCTCATATGTCTTCCCTTCTAGGCCCTTCACCATCTTCATCGCCCTCCTCTGGACACTCTCCAACAGTTTAATGTCCTTTTTGTACTGCGATGCCCAGAACTGCACACAGTACTCGAGGTGAGGCCACACCAGTGCAGAGTAGAGCAGGACAATCACTTTCCTCGACTGACTAGCAATGCCGTGCTTGATGCATCCCAGGATATGGTTGGCCCTCCTGGCTGCCAAGGCACACTGCTGGCTCATATTCAACTTGCTGTAAACCACAACCCCCAGATCCCTCTCTGGGGGGCTGCTCTGCAGCATCTCGTCGCCCAGTCTGTACGTATAGCCAGGGTTGCCCAGAGCTTGTGTTGTTCCTCATAATGTTTTACAACTGTAAGCCAGCTGAGATAGTACTATTTTAACTTTTCTGTTGCTTGACTTTTTTTTTTTTTTTTAAATTTTAATTGGGTAACCTCTGTGTTGGATTGTATTTTGGCATTAAAAGCTTCACCATTTACCTTTTTTGACTGTTGCTTTTTAAAGCAAGAGAAATAAAATTAATTGCCTCTGATCCCCCATAATGGTAATTACATAGTCCCAACTGGGACCTGACCAAGGATGAACTTCTGTTGTTGCTTTTTGGCTGGAGACAGTAAACAGCGATAATAGAGAAGTATGTCAGTTACAGTGCACTGGTTGTTTCCTGCAGCAGAGAATGAAATAAGATAGATGAATAATAAGATATGGTCTTATCATAAGAATGATAAGAGAATGAATAATTATTGCTTTACAATTACAGTGTAGCATTTGTAAGTTTCAATAACATTCAGCAAAGACTGAGAATGGAAAAAAATACCATAATTTCCATTGTTGTATATCTCAAATTGGTAAGTGTCTCAGAGAAAATAGTTGGCCTGCTATCTCTTTACTACTTGAGTCCTCATTAAAACATCGTTCTGATATTACAAACACAGTAAAATTATTAAAAACACAGCTTGTACACTGTATGACCTTAGAAGAGAAAATGAAGCAGTTATGGTAAAAAAGGGTGAGAATCATTAGGAAATGCTAGCATCCCAAAAGTGCCACTATCACTGCATTTAGAAGTAGTAGTCTATTTGTTATCTCTTTTAGTGTTCTAAATGGGAAACGGATTGAAAATGTTAATGTCTTTCTATATAAAAGCTATATACATTATACATTCAATTATTTCTACAGAGAGCACTAGGAAAAGACACTTTGAAAGTTGCTATTATATGTCTGTATATTTTATACTTCTATATCTCAAGAAGTTCTTCTTGAACTTCTGTATCTCTGGAGGAATTTCACTGATCTATAAAAAAAAAGCAAAACAACAATAGCAACAACAACAACAACAACAAAACAACATGGCATTATATTTAAATAGACCCCCCCAAAACAAACAAACAAACAAAAGCCAAACAACCACACACATGCATGCAAGCAGTATTGTTAAGTGCCAAATTAAAGTGTCATATTGAGTTAGGTCCCTAAATTCATGCTGCTGACTTGTAAATGTATTAAAGATTAATGCATTTTATTTAACTTTCTGATTTCCATATCCTCATTAGCAGTCAAGGAAAAATTTTTTTGAAGATGATTTTCTCGTATGGTCTATTGACTTCAACAATCCCAACCTGTAAGAATTCTCATTCAATTACAAGGCTGAGCAACAAGAATATAAAAAACACTGTCTAGGCTATGACCAAAGCTGAAATAGTTTCTTTCTCTAGATCTGTTAGTTTCACAGGGAAGCTTTTCAGGAAGAATATATAAGATGTAAATGACAGTTGTTAAACTTTCTGTTGGCATATAGTTTTCATAGAAAACACAGTAAGATACAGAGTTCTGAACAGTTTTATAGCTGGATTAAGACTTTACATGGTATAACTGCATGTGCTTTCAAATACATGCTCTTTGCAGAAGGTTTTGATTAGATAAGATCTATTAAATATATCAGTTAAAGGCAAATTTGATGTAGTAAAGGATCTGTTTAAATTCCACAAAATCCTTCAAATCATTGTGTAAATGAGACTGAAGTTCCATTGTCTTTGATCTCAGCAGCCTAACACTGAAACAAATTTTGGAGATAGAAGTTCTGTGAGATTTTGAAAATAATTCTGTTTTATTAAATTTCTGATTTAGGAATTTTCAAAACACTTACTCGTACTATATTCAGGATTTTCTCTGTGGTACACAGCTAGAAATTTACTTAAAAAGTGAAACATGAAAATTTTATGCATTTATTTGCCCTGGAGGATGGGACTTCAAACAAGGTAGGAAGTATTAATTACCAAATAAAGTCATACTGAACATTATGCTAGTCCTTCAAAGTGAAAAAAATCACTGAATGCCTGTTGTTAGCATTTGGAATCTGGTTATGAAGCCTGTGTC
Organism: Anser brachyrhynchus; assembly: GCF_964034855.1. NCBI lineage: Eukaryota > Metazoa > Chordata > Aves > Anseriformes > Anatidae > Anser > Anser brachyrhynchus. Next base: position 62,894,890 of record NC_137696.1, on the reverse strand, counting down.
GCTCTCACCACAAGGCAGAAAATTATGTGTTTAAAGTAACTGAAACTTCAAATAGCAAAGTAAAAATACCCAAACCACGTCATCTAACCATTAAAAATACCCAAACCCCATCATCTAACCATTATCAGCCATTTTCTCAGGATGCAATTCTGAAGAAACCTCTATTTGGTTTCTGTTATTTGGTCTGTCCTGGTTCCAGTTAGGACAGAGTTAATTTTCCCTCATAGTAGCTGGTAGGGTGCTATGTTTTGGATTAGGATGAGAAGAGCGCTGATAACATGCTGATGTTTTAATTGTTGCAGAGCAGTGTTTACACCAGGCCAAGGACTTTTCGGCTTCTCGCTCTGTCCTGCCAGCGAGCAGGCTGGGGGTGCAGCAGGAGCTGGGAGGGGACAGACCCAGGACAGCTGACCCAAACTGGCCAAAGGGGTATTCCATACCATCTGACGTCATGCTAAACAATATATAGGGGTGGCTGGCCGGGGTGGGGGGGGCCGGCTGCTCGGGAATAGGCTGGGCATCGGTCAGCGGGTGGTGAGCAATTCCATTGTGCATCACTTGTTTTCTTACACATTATTATTGTTAATACTATTATCATTATCACTATTATTATTATTATTGTTATTATTATATTCCTGTCTTAATAAACTGTCTTTATCTCAACTCACCGGCTTCACTTTCCCGTTTCTCTCCCCCATCCCAGAGAGGGAGGGGGGAGGGTGAGCGAACGGCTGTGTGGTGTTTAGCTGCCAGCTGGGTTAAACCACAACATCACCTGATTACAATGGCATCATAAAAAAAATCAGTTTGTTTAATGTGGGTAATATCTGCCATATCCTTAGTCTCACCTCTATCCTACCTTATGGATACTTTATCTTTCAAGTTATTATGTGTATACCAGGACTTCAGTGGTCCAGATATTATCTTCTGACATGAAGAACTGAGATTAGTTTAGGTTTCTCTCAGCGACTTCACTTTGGCTACAACCAGACCTAGAAAATGGGCTGCACCTCAGTCCTGAGCCAAATCATCTTTAATGGACTAGATCACCGGACACAGTGGCTTTAGAATCGTAGAATCATAGAATCATCTAGTTTGCAAAAGACCTTCAAGGTCATCAGGTCCAACCATCAACATGACCTACTGAGTCCCACCATTAAACAACATCCCTTAGTGCTACATTCACACATCTCTTAAATGCCTCCAGAGATGGGGACTCCACTATATCCCAGGGCAGCCTATTCCAATGCTTTAAGTGTATGCAGCTGTTAGTGTTCTCCCATTACTTTGGCAGCAGTGAGTGCAATTTGTGAACTGTTCTCTCAGGCCACCTGCCCAGCCACCAGAAATAAAGCACACTTCAAAAAATAAAGCAAAATTTGAGGAATCTTGCGCAGAAGTCCCTAAACATTACCTATAATTCAGCAAGGTTGTAAAAATTCAGCTACCTATTACAGAGGCTGAGAAGCTGAGTACAATTCAGAGAGCATACTGGAAACAAACAGCATTCCAAGTAGGTATGTCAGGATGTGCCAGGGATTCTCAGAGAAGTCCAAATCTACAACATGCATGAGAACAGCAGGTCTTTCTGAACAGTGTCATCACTGAGCTGACCATTATTGTTAAGCAGTTATCAGTTAGGAGAGTGATATCAATGCAACCTGCACAGATATGCTAAGTGTAACACATGCAATGTTTCCTACAAGGAAAAGCAGTGAAACAGAGAGTAGTGACTGTACATCTGATGAAGTATCACTCTAACTGTTTGAGAAGGTAGGCTAGTGTCAAATGCTTTTCTACTTATGTCCTGCCTTGAAATAAAAGAGCAAGTCTGATGGAGAACCATTCCCTCTGCCAGCAATAGCTGAGGTGAAGAGGTATTTCAGAGAGCACTTGTGCTGTCATGTAGGATTTTGCACACACGTAAGCTGGCTGGCCTCTTCTGTTGGTCTCCTTGAAGTTGAACATTTCAGGCTTGCTCCTGACTTCCTCAGTATTGTTCAACTGGAAGGAGAGAGATGCTGTAGTATAAACCACGAATGCCTTGCTTGTCTTGGATGCAACTGCCATAAACAAATAAGAGTTGTGAAACACACATGGTATCTAAAGAAAAGGACAAGATTCTCTTCAAAAAAATGGGAAGATTCTGTTTTATTCAAAAAAAAAAAAAAAGAAATCCCACTAATAAAAAAAGAATTACAGATACAGTAATTGCTAGCATGGCTTTATAAGTTTATTATGAAATTATTTCAATTGCCATTACCCTCTCTGAAAGACCCACCGCTGTCTATAATTCAGATGCTCATATTTAGATTTTTGACATGATTTTTGTTTCTTTTTCTTCATTACTGGAAGTATTTGCATTATAACAGGATCTTTGCTTTTAAGAGTTCATCAGCTCCTGCCACTTAGATCCCACTTGAAGTCATAATCTTCTGTTTATAATTTCATAATTGTTTGCAGTAGAGGTGATTAAAATCTCACAAACATAACATTATGTTGACTTCAGGCAGGTAACAAGCAGCAGATGAATTCTTAAGAAATAAAAATGTTGTTTGCATGTAAATAGTCCAACTAGTACAGAGTAAGGGAAAGAAATAAATAAGTGGGACACATCCTAATTTAATGCTTTTCCCTGTTTTCTAATACAAAACACTATCCCTTTAAAACCTCTACATTTCAGAACCTTGTAGAGTTACATCTTCCAGTAGAATAACTCCCTCCTCTCTTATGAAGCTTTGCTGTTTTCCACTCTAGATACATTGCTCTAAGCACAGACAAAATATTAATTAATGCATTAATTAGGCCCAATGAACTTTCCTGTGCATTAATTGACATACAGTTCATAGCTCTTCTAAACATGCCAGTATTTGAATTTTGCCCTTGCAGGAACACAAGTCATTGCAATGTCACCACCAGGTACATTTGGATATTCTAACAGGAGGTGTTGAAGTTAAAAGTTTGTGCTGTTGTCTGTGTCCCTGTGTGGTATGCAATATTAGCTCTCCCCGTTTCTTCCACAGAATACAGGACATAATTGCTAGCTATTGCAGCCTCTGCATAAACACCTGGAAGAAGATGTTTTATGCAGGCAATCAGGGCTCATGCAGCTATTTACAGAATCCTGTTTCTGACCCCTGTCACTCACTGATGCTTGCCATATGCATCCTGCTGGGACTAGGACATGCTTCACACTACGTAAGCAGGTAATACATGGAAATTCAGTACATATAGTGTCCATTGATGGGTTAGGCAACCAATTCAGAATTCAGGGTGACTTCTTTCTAAACATACAGGCATCTTCAAATGACAGACTGCATCAAGAAAGATGTAATTTTATATATTTAAATTGGTGAACACCAAGAAAATTAATTTCCTTCCTCAAAGATCCCAAAGGATCTTGTATTCCAATGATAAGTAATTATCTGTCAAAAACAGTAAGTCTAGAGATATGTGCCACTCTTTTTTGCACATAGTGCTTCTTTGAATTCATTGTAAGATGTCCTGATCCAGAAATTTTATTCTTAAATAGAAACATGGAAAATATTGAAAAACAATGGGACATTTTGTTTTCACTCCTCAGTCATAGTTATTTTGTTTCATATATTACTTCCAAGGAAGAACAGGACTGTGAAAACATGCCACAGCACATTCATGAAGGTCCAAATGTCTCGAACACTGACAAGCTTGGGGAATCAACCACCTCTTCAGGAAGGCTGTTCCAGTATTTGACCACCCTCACAATAAAAAATAAAATAAAATAAAAAAATTGCTCATATCCAGTCCAAATTTACCTTGGTGCAGCTTTGTGCCATTCCTGCATGTTCTGTTACCAGGAAATAGAGACCAGCATCTCCCTCTCTGATTCCCGTCCTCAGGAAGTTGTAGAGAGCAATGGGGTCTCCTCTCAGCTTCCTTTTCTCCAGGCTGGACAGCCAGTGTCCTCAGCCTCTCCTCACATGACATGTCTTCCAGCCCTTTTACCAGCTTAGTTGCCCTCCTCTGGATGTTTTCAAGTACCTTAACATCTTTTTTGTGTTGTAGAGTCCAGAACCGCACACAATATTCAAAGTGACATAGCATCAATGCTAAATATCATGAGAGAACTCTTTTGACTGGCTGTCTATGCTGTGTCCAAAATGCTGTTTGCCTTCTTGAGCAAACCCTTTGAGTTCTACCATTTAGCCAGTGTATTATAGACCTGTTCATCTCACAGCTGGGCAATTTGTCCACAAGAGACAATGTCAAAGACCTTACTAAAATCCACAAAGATTATGTCTGCTGCCTTCCCTTCATCCAGCAAGAAAACGTATCATAGAAGGAGTTCAAACTACTGAGGTGGGACTTTCCCTTGATGAACCCGTTGACTATGCTTGATAATAGCTTTGTTCTTTAAATGCATTTTTTATCCCCCAAGACAATCTTCTCCATAACTTTTCAAGGTTCTGAGGTTAGACTAATAGGTCTGTAGTTTCCTGGGTTTTCTCTCATGCCCTTTTTGTAGATGGTATAATGCTGGCTAGCTTCCAGCCATCAGGGACCTCCCCAGATTCCCACAACCTTTGGAAAATTGTTAAGAAGGGTTCAGCTATAACATCTGTTAATTCCTTCAGCTCGCTGGCTTGAATCCCAACAGGTGCCATGGAGTTATGAATGTTGAGTTGACACAGCTGTTTCCTTGCAATTTTGGTGACCAAAGATGGAAAGTCACTGCTCCACCAGTCATGGTCCTCCAACTCTGAAGTCTGGACAACCCATTTCTTTTAAATACTGAGGCAAAAAAAATGGCAATAAAAACCTCTATCTTTTCCTTCTCCTTACTTGTTATGTTAGGTGGCCACCTGCATCAAGTGTATGATGTTTTCCTTTGACCTCCTTCTGCTGTTGATATACTTGAAAAAGCCTAAACTGGGCTTTAGCTTTTCTTGTTTCCTCCATGCAGGTGTGAACTGCAGTGCTGTACTCTCCCTGTGAAGCTAGACCTTGCTTCCAGAGGTCATATATTTTCTTATTCTGCCCTAGATCCAGGAGGAGTTGCCTGTTCATCCAGGCTGACCTCCTGCATCACTTGCTTGACTTGTGGCACAGTGGGATTATCTGCTCCTGGGACTTTAAAAGTTAATTCTTGAAAAGTGACCAGCTCTCATGGACCCCTAAACCTGTTAGAGCAGATTTGAAGTGGACACTGCTAACTAGCTCCCTGAGAAACTTAAAGTTCGCTCTCTGAAAGTCTATGGTGGAAACTCTACTGACCTTTTTTCTACTTACACCAAAAATTTTGAACTCAGCTAATTCATGATCACTGTGGCCAAGACAGCCACCTACTGTCACCTCTCTCACAAGGCCTTTCCCATTCTCAAACCGCAGATCCAGGAGGTTACTTTTCCTGTTTGATTCGCTCAGTACCTGTGACAGAAAATTATCTTCAACAAGAAGGAAGAAGAGGTTGACAGCCCTGTATTTCAATAAGATGCCACTTCAAGAAGAAAAATTTTGGGGAGGTAAATGGAGACTGAAAAGGGTGAAGAGTTTTTCTTAATTAATGAGAACAATAGTGCACAAACTGTGGTCATAAAGATACCTAACCTCAAACATCTTAGAAATAGAAGGGGTAAAACATATTGGCTGGAGCTTTGTATGTGAGAAATGTGAAAATGTGTGGCTGTTTGATTTTGTAACTAATTTATTTATTTTGTTTAAATGTTGCAAAACTGATATTGGGACATGCAGGTATATGCGAGCACTAATTAAATACATATACAATTTTAAAAGGAGTACATGTAAAGGTTTTCTAGATATTGATACATAAACTAAGGGTTTTCCCATTTACAAAGTGCTAGCTTATAAAGAGAAAAACAAAAAGCTCTAATTTAGTTGGACAGATTTGCACTCTTTGAAAGTGTGAAAGAAAGGGTAAGAAGGAAATGTCTCCTTTGCAATCTGTTTATGGCTTTGGGACTGTGCTTTATCTTGACAAATAAGATAAAGCTCATTTGACAGCAATCCACTTATTCTTATCTTGCTAGCAACTTAAAAAATGAATTATTTATCCTCAGTGTGAATTTTTGTTTACTATTCTAAAGTCTACTGCATAGCCTTCTCAAAAATGTATCCAATGCAATAAACCAAACTTAATTCAAATTATCTCCGTAAAACTGGCATTACCAAAAATCATAAACATTCTATGTACTCAAAAGCTTTCATGAGCTACTCACATGTCTCATAAATGTATGAGAGTTACATAAAACAGAAATATTTCTCTGCTTTCTTTCAGAATCTTTTAGATTTGAGGAGTGGTCAGTGAACTCTCAAACTTTGCTAAACCATGCAGGAATTTTCCTCTTCATGTGAAGTCTCCATATGATCTTATTTGAGCCACATGAAGCCACAAATACATTTTAGCTTGGACCATATCACTCAGGTGTGTGAACAAGCACAATCACCAGTCCTAGATCTACCATATTATAGATGCCATTGTACCACAGATTTTATTCTTCTAGAAGGATTTAGTGATGAGTAAAATAAACTCTGCCATTGATAGTCATATTAATAAAATAAATAAATACTACAAATAATTTATTTCTATAATAAAAGTGGTGCTTTGCAAAAACAACATACCTATAGTCTATTTAGAACTGTTTAGAACTGATCCAAAATATGAGAGCAGACAGTTTAAAAAGAAGTACAAGATTGCATGGAAAAGCTAATAAATCTTGCTAAGAAGTATTTCTTGCTTCTTAGTAATATTGAACCATGTAAGTTTTTTTTTCTTTTCTTTTTTTTTTCTGAAGAATTCATTTCCTTCTTCATACTTTTCCTGTTGCTTATATATATATGTATAAATATTATATACCAGTTAAACATTAGCATTTCTTGAATGAAAATTAATTGTTTAACACATGTAAGGTCAAATAAGTCAAGTTACAGAAAACTCTAGTCACCGCTTTTCAAAACTCACTACTCTAACGTTTGAATATTTGTAACTACATTTTTTCTAGTTTTTAATTTAATGATGTCTGTTAATGCAAGCTTTCTCAAATCAGTTGTGTCTGTGCAGAGAGTGAAAGTGAACAGTCTCAGAGCTCAGGAGGAATGTGATTTGGAAAGGTATGAGCAACTGAGAGGGTCTGTCATGGGCACAGCATTTGAACACTAAAGTGGCGGCTATCTTTCCTGCTACAGTAAAGGGAAACTGATAACAATGGTGTACTATAAAAAGCAAAAGAACATTTTTCTTTGTCAAAAAACCACACCTCTCTGGCAGTGCTGCTAATGCTGCTACAGTACACTGGCTGAGATTCACTCCGCCTTTGAACTCCACTGTTACAGAATTTCAATTAAAACTGAAAACCACACAAAGGTTGTGGGCACAAAGAATACCAAAAAGAGACAAGACATTCATTTCCTTGTTTTTTTTTTTTTTTTTTAAATTTATTTATTTATTATTATTATTTTTTTTTAATTTTCTTGGTCTGATTGGGAAATAATGACCTAAGTTTGATGGTGGGGGCTCATGTATCTGTTGTTTAGGTCAATTTTACCTCATTAAAGAAAGAGAACTGCAACAAGTTCTCCCAGAACGTCAGAGCTGCCATTCAAAAGAGAAATTCTTACTGGGGTGCAAAATACCTCCAGTTCCTGTTTCACTCTATTTAAAAAAAGAAAAAAATATATTTGAAGCCTGGGGGAAGAGTACAATTTAAGAGAGATTTTACCTTATGCAATGGAACCAACAAAACCTTATGTATGCTGCAACAAACTGCTGTACCTGCAGGGTGCTCATCTACTATGAAAGTCTTCTATTATCTCATTCTTTACAAGAATGAAATGTGAATATAGTTCCTTATAGTTCCAGAAACCATTACACTGATTGGATTGTGTCTGGAAGCAACAGAACGTCTTTTTCCACACAATTATTTTCAACAGACTGAAAATATATCACAGTCCTCATAGGTGCCAATGGAAGGTACTCAAGTTTCAAAGACTAAATGAAAAACAGTAGCTCCAGTAACCTTTTGAAATGTTCTAAGTGGAGAGGAAAAAATATAGCTTTTTAATTGGTTAAAAATATATCTATTTTTCTTTGTATTACTATTATTATTTTTTTCTGGAAATCAGTGATGCAAGTTATTGGTATTGATTGTAATGAGATCACAGGTTTAACAAACATTCACTCATAAGAAAACAAATGCCTTGTGATAAAAGTATGAGAGTTGTGGGGTGATTATTGATAACAAATTGAAATTTGACAAGGAACACAAAATAATCACAGTGATACAAGATATATTTTCTTGGAAATTGGTTTTATTATCATCATATAAAATAATGTTCTGAGATATCTGTGTTCTGTATGAATCTGTAATTTTTTAACGAAACGGGAAACATATATTATCACAGGAAAAATGTGTTGGAAAAAAGGCTGTTTCAAATCCACTAATGAGGTGTATGTGTTTTTGTGCATATATGCATATATGCATAACTGCATGTCTATAAAGGTATTCATATGTTTAGGGAAAACTTTTGAACTGGTGGAAAATCGAAAGAAAAGGAAGAAAACATAGTTTGACCAAAAAGCTGCTAGTTACATTTTCTATCTCCTTATTCATTATATCAACATTTCAATCATATTTTGTTCACTACTTTCTTCTTTATGTTGTCTAAAACCAATTCTGTAATTCATTCGGGCACCTCATCTTTTAATGTCATTTTAATAGACCTTGTCGCGCTTTCATGAAGCAGTAAAAGCAAAGGTTGCATAGTAAAAGAAAATTGCCTCATTCTTACACTGAGTTTTCTAATTACTGTATCTAGTACCACCATTGGATGCTTGGAGAAGGGAAAAAGAGAGAGGAAATAGAGACCATTATTAATCTATCTTTACTGGTAATTAAGGTCTTCAGTTTCAAATTGATTTTTCAGTTTTACATGCCTTGAAGTCAGGTGAAACAAATGACAGAAGAATCTCAGCTGCATACCCTGGCCCATGGGCAAGTCACTTCAATAAAAATGTAGCCATTTTATGAAATTGCATGAAAGAAAAGGTAGGGCTGTCGACCTGTGAACACACTCAATAGAATTGGCCTTTTGGAAGGACTGGAGTGAAGATTCAAATTGCTGTAGTATTTTCCTGTATAGTTCTGAAATAAGAGTTGGGAAGATGGATCTCTGCCTTTATGAGGAAATACATTAACACTGATTCAGAGGGAGGATGTCAGGCCAGCTTGCTGACCATCGCTCCTGGGGTAGATGTAAGGGCAGGGGAAATGCTTGAGTTTGTGGAATATTTGCCACTCCAGCTTTCCTCTTTTCACCATTTATATTATACAGAAACCCAGCATGTACTTAGGGCTTTGATAAAGATTTGCACAAAATTAAATATATGAATACATTATTGAAGGAAGGCTTGACAGGTGATATGAAGAGATTAAAATTTATTAATGTTTGAGAACTATTGATACTTGCTGTTTAATCTAACACTAAATTTGATCACAGTCCTTTGTTTTACCATGATTGCCTGCAGAATGTGAAAGTCACAGAATACACACTGCACACCTGCTTTTTTTCCCCCCCAAGTTTTGCAGCCTGTATTAGCAGTTGCATCTTTCGTCACTTTCATATGAGACTGTGTCAAAATGAAGATAAAGTACGACATAAAAAATAATTAGAATATAAAAGGAAAAAAAAAAAGAAACCAGATCATTTCTAGGAAAACATAATTTGCAATCCTACAAAAATAAAAATATAATTTATTTTTGTTCTCTTAATGCTCTTAAAAGAGAAGAATTAATCCCAATGAGTTTTTTCATCGTGTGTAGAGATCATAGTAGAATCTATTTTGATAGGGTAACCTCATCAAATTATTCTCCACTGCTGTGATTTTTTTTGTTTTTTTTTTGAAGGCAGCTCAATAGCATTTGACTCCCAGTTCCCATTAGAATTTAATGAGAGCTGGGTCTCTAAGTCCCCCAGATTCCTTTGAAAATAACCCAGCCCATGATAAAATAATACAGTTCTGTGCATCCTTAATTTTTGACAGTTTGTTCGTGACTGGAATATTGATTGCAACAACTACTGCCAAGCACACGGCTCCCATCATTCTTGCCTGCTTTTCCATTATGTCATAAATAGATCACACAGCTCAATAGATTATACAAATAAACAGAGCTGGACTAGCATGGGTTTGCAGGAAAAAATAAAAGACTAATAATAATCAAGAATCTAAGCTCCCTGGACAAGTTAATTGTACGATTTTTAAATGCTCTGGAATGAATAACTTCAAAGAATGAATAAGGAAAAAAACAAGGCCAGGTCCAACAGCAGTAATTAGATTCAAGACAAAAGTAAGCCCGATTGGAAAGTTTTAAAATGTTTGTGTTATGCAAGAAACCTGGCAAGTGTGTGGTACCAAAAATGGGAGATCAATTAAATCTTTGGAAAGGCACAAAGATGTGCAAACAGAAACATTTAGTATCCTGCTAAGCTGAAAATACTTTCAAACTAAAATGAGAACTGAGGTGACTGAATAAGCAATAGGAATAAAGGAAGGGAACTGTCAAAATTAAATATATTTGAGACTGGCTTGAGTGAAATTTTAATCCTTGATTTCATTTTCTTGCATGTTTGTACATTTGTTCCCAGCAGTAAAAGCTCTATGACATTTGACAAAAAGGTAAGGAAAGGAAAGGAAAAAGTGCTGATGTTTCAGCCTCCAGGCTCGCCATAAAACTTACTGGAAAGCAGAATGCAAGGTTGTTTTTGCATGTCCTACTGCAGCTTGTCATGTTATTAAAAGTAATTTATTTCCCAAGTCTTTTGAGAAAGAACTGGGAATCAGGAAGATCACGTTTGGGCATCAATCATCCATGGAAACAAAGCAAAGCAAAGCAAAGCAAAGCGAAGCAAAGCAAAAGAAGCAAACAAAAACCAAACAAGCTCTGCTCAGGAGTCATAGATACAACATTACACCAAGGTTAGGTTAAGTATTCATTTTGCTAACAGGCCGCTAGCCCAGCAGGTCTTGCTCATATGCAACAACTCACCGATCTCAATGGATAGGACTGGTGTGGATTCTTGACACCTCAGTGAATAACTGATTTTTTTATTTTATTTTATTTATTTTATTTTATTTTTATTATTTTATTATTTTATTTTATTTTATTTTATTTATTTTATTATTTTATGAATTTAAATGATAATACTATCTAGAAACCTATGAGGAACTTGGACTTCATTTTCTTCTCAGTGTGTTGGACCTGCTGTACTACTGAAGACCCAAAATTTTAGTCCATGTTCCTTGAGCACTTCTAATGCAAGGAAGAGGAAGGATAAAACTGAGATACAGAGGAACTAGGTGTCCAAGGCGTGAATAGTATGTCTAAGGGCAGTTTAAATCAAACTTGAGTCTGTTTACACAGTCTCAAATTACCCTTCTGGTTTTAACATATCAGGTGAGGCAAAATTAGTCACCCTAGCAAACAGGAGTTTAAGTACAGCTCTGGCATACCTGCTGCTGAAGTGTGTGTGTATGTTTGAAAGCTGTTGTGGCAGAGGAATGTTAAGCAATGACTTAAAGACTGATGAGGTAGTTTCTAGATGGTAATGAGGAATTTCTCGCCAAAGCAGGTAGCTTAGCAACAAAAAAATATACATGCACCTGTTAGAAAAATATAATGAATACCTAATATCATAGTGTGGACAGATGTTGAATTGACCTCAAGTCCAAATGGGAGCTCAAAGACAGATGGGGGCTTATGGTGAATGCACTTGATAGAGTAGTTGGGGACCTAATATCTGGTGGATAGACAAAGCAGGAACCTTTGGATGGATCTACATATAAGGACAAGGATTAAATTATGGAAATCTGAAATGCTATCTTCCAGTGCAGTTGCATTTCAAGAGTCTGATGACTTGAATGGAGAGTGTCTGTGAAATGGAAGATTAGTTTCTACTTGTGAATTAGTTGTAGTTGTTTGTAATATTGTGTTAGATGGGGAGCATTAGTTTGGGAAGGTGATCAGGAAGAGTAGTTAAATTTTCACTTGCATCACAGAAGGCGTGAAACAAAGTATGGCAAATTCTGCAACACTTTGAATATGCTTCCAGAAAAGCTTTTGTTTTGTTTTGGTTTGGTTTGTTTGTTTTGTTGTTGTTGTTTTATTTGTTTTTTCTTTTTTTTTCGTTTCCCATGCAAAGGTAATGTCTTTCCTTGCAGAAGAAATACTCCTGTGACCATTTATAGTCACTGCTAAGTTCCAAGGTTGAAACCTTGGAAAATCAGAACTATAGAAAAGTATGTGCCAGAACAAATAGTTCCTCTGATCCATCTAACCAGTAATAATTTCACAACTGTGGATTTATGTGTCCTTTTTATATACTTCTGGACCCCTGCATGATGATGGTTCTGGTCTTGCAAGCTTGCAGCTCCTGACACCAGAAACCCCTACTGCTGGAGTCAGAAGAGCTGTGAGCAGACGGAAAGGTCAAATGGTACAAAGTAGCTTGCAGGTTCAGAGGCCTGGCTGCAAATACTCTTACCTTAGAACAAACACAAATTTATTTAGAAGTACAAGAATCTTCTAAAATGAGTTCATAGCTCTCTTTTAACTGTTTTAAGAAATAACAGTATTTTTGTTTCTCCAGTTATTTATTTGCCAGAACTCCAGAGCATACAGGCATGCTGCATAATTTGAAAAAAGATTAATATTGAAAAACAAACAAACAAAAAAACCTTTACCTCTATATCTGCATAATGATTACATTTAAAGAAATAAAACAAAATAGAATTTAAAAGCTCAACCTCACGATCAAGAAGATTTTCTTAATCTTTTGCTACCTGTATTCAAACAGGCCCAGCTGAAGTATGATTGCATTGGCTTGTATTTTTCTGGTACTATATAAACAAAAGGATTGATTATCATGGAAGTATTATAACGTGGCTGATACAATATACAATATACAATTCCTAAAAATAATGACCATCATCTCAATACTGCACACAGAAAGAAACCCCCTTTTGACTAACTTCAAATTCACCTCAGCATTCTGGATTTTGCAGATTTACCGCAGACACCCACAGAATTGTATGTGTTTGACATGAGAAAATGTCTGAACGTGAGGAGCAGCCTGAAAAATATGGCCCACACATCCTCAGAGAGTAAAGCTAATATAGGTACACTGAATGAAAAGGACAAAGATGGAGAAAGAGAGATGAAAATAAATAACACCAGGAAAAAAAAAAAGCAGTGTCATTTTCCCTCTCTAATAATTTGTTGTTGGAAATATGTTTAGTCAAAAACTATGCAATAATAATTAACAATCTACTTCTAGATTCTAATGTCATTATTCATTTTTAGAAGTATCTGATACAATGATTATTAATGAGTTCCATATTTTTCTAATAGCTTTGCTAACCCTGTATTATGACTGCTCATTTATTGACCTTCTTTTTGCCATGTGATTTGATAAACTTTGAATTATTAGCATTTAAATATGCTAACAGAATATTGAAATCTCATAATACAATGTTGTTTGTAGCAAAATCATTAATGTGATAAGATACAGATCAAAAGGAGTGTTCACCAAAGTGAATACAAATGATACAATATGGAATTAATATGAAAAGATGAAACACTGTGAACAATAGACTTCCATTAATGTATTAGTGAGCATGTTAATGACAAAATCACTAAAGGATATGACAGAAAGTCTCTACTAAGAAAAAAAATAAGGAACATTTCTCAGAATACAAATACATTCCTAAATGAGGCAATTTAAAGGTTGATGTGGATTTTTTTCCTGAAAGTGTGTGTCAAATTTATTCATTTCTCAAAAGCACTAGTTTATGTAAATAAACAGATAAATGGTCTTGGTAATAAGCAGCATTCTAAACACTACTTTCAAGTCATCATACAAATTAATTTCCTCTGGACTGATCAGTCATTCAGGGATTAAGGCAAATTTATCCATGCAGGCGTAGTGTATTGAAATCTATGCCAGCCATTCACAGTTTAAGGGCTTCTAGAACATGCATATTCTTTCAAAAAGAGCTTATTAGGAATTCTGATGATGAAGCATCTGCTGGTCAGGGTAATCCTGATGTCGGTAATGTAGAAGGACTTGTGGACATGAAGAACAACGTCTTTCCAATCCAAGCTTGATTACAGTGAAAGCTATTAGCTATTCTAGTGAACGGGGAGGTCTTTCATTAGTGTTTTATTAAAAAAGTCCAGAGTCTCAAAATTTGGCATTGTCCACTTGCCACAGTTATACTGTGCTATCATGAAAATTGTGATACTAACATCAATTTCCTGATCCTTTTCCCCAAATAAAATAAAAAAATAAAACATGGAGTATACTAATCCATATAATTAATGCAACGTTTCTTCCTCACAACCCTTCTCTGTAATTATCCTCAGAAGAATTCTGTTTGGCTCTAGATTTTTGTAATCTTTAAAATCTTTATAATCACAACATCACTATGACAGATCTACGACAAGTGTAGTTGCAACTTAAAACAAAAACAGTATATCTCTTGTAAGATGTATATAGGCATGAATAGTTATAATAGAAGGTCATATACAGACAACCATAAGGATAAAGCTCATTCCTACTTCTACTTTCTGAAATATAAATATTCTTATCTCTAAATAACTGAAAAAAAAATCTGTACAAGAAAAATTATATTGCCCCTTCTAAAGGCGTCTGTCTTTTTCAGTAGGAGAGACCAGTGCAGCAAATAATTAGATGGAGACATAAAAATTGTTTTGTTTGCATGTGTTATTTCAGAGAGAAAGGTAGGTAAAACAGATTTATTCTGATAAAATGAGGCCATTTCTTGTACCAGGAAATGCATAGTTGACAATTGCACTTCAGTTACAGTGAAGATTTTCAACATTGCCAAATGTCACTTCATATGAAATCTGAATTGGTTTAAAAAAAATATAATGTTTGGTAACAATTTATGGTTATTACTGGAGAGTTTTACGTTCCATAGTTACATTAACTTAAGAAGACTCAAGAAAGTTGTATAAGACAAGATCAGGAAGAAAGTCAGCAAGAAGAAACAATAGATGCTTATAAATGATTGTTTAACTGCAAATCAGTAACTTTACACAAAATCTATCAACCACTATCAGGTAAACACCTGGTATGAATTATCCAAGGCTTGAGGCTGAGAAAGACTGGAAAATTACATGAAAATTTTTAAATGCAAGAAGCAGCTCTGAGAGAAAGAGAATAAATTCTCTGGAGCTGTGGCACACAACCAGTGTGTGTTTTTTTGTATATTGCCAGATACTTAAAAGAAAAGAAAAAAATAATAACAAAACAAAACAAAAAAACCTCTAAAGATATCTCAATAAAGAGGAAGGCCTGGTATATTTCTTTTTGTAATAGAAATACTTTGTAATGAATCTCAACTTCACTCAGATCTTTGGAGACAGGGACTTACAAATACAGCCTGGAATGTTTGAAAATACCTAGTCTCTGCTCTTTTGAGGGCTAGTGTTCTCAGTTACAAATCAGTGTGGTTGTGGAAACTCTAAAGTACAATTACTTGAACTTTGTGAAATAGGCCAATAGCATGAACAAGAAAAACATGAAATATTCACTTTTTAATAAAGAAAAGTTATTTTATGATTCAGAGGTCATTTACAGAAATTGTACAAGAGTACAGTTGGAAAACATATTGCAAAGAAAAAATTGCTCATAAAACTGTTAGAAGAAGGTCTTGATTTCTCAAGTGGAACAGAATGGTATGGTTCTGGACAATATATATTTATAAAGATTTAAAAATAGAAATTATTCCTAAAGAGAAGAATGAATGAAACCTGTTTTCATATGTATTCATACCCTACTTCTTTTACACACACACTGCCAACTTCATAATTTTTCTTCTGTTCCCTGGGGCACACACCCCTGAGCAAGCAACAATATTAGCAGTGGGTAAGCTGCTACTTCAGGTGTGCTCCCTGGCCAGCTTTGCTCCCTGTTGCTCTGTGGGTCAGTCTACATCTCCTTTGGGCTGGGCAATAATTCCAGATTTTTTTGCATCTAATTCCAGACTTTTTTCACAATTGTCATGGTAACTTATCTTTCAGATTCCAACCTGTGTTTCAGATGGTGGATTGGTGGTTTGGTGGATTACAAATTTGTTACTGGGGGAGGTCAACAGACAGAATGAACAATGAAGAATATGGAGCTGTTAAAGCGGGGTCAGAGGAAAGCCACAAAGATGATCAAGGGACTGGAGCACCTTTCCTACAAAGATAGGCTGAGAAAGCTGGGGCTGTTCAGTCTACGAAAGAGAAAACTCTCAGGGGAACTCATTGCAACCTTTCAGTACTTGAAAGAGACTTATAAAAAGACGGACAGCAACTCTTTGCTCAATCAGATATTGGCAGGACAAGGGGGAATGCTTTTAAACCAAAAGAGGGGAGATTTAGATTAGAAGTTAGGAGGAATTTTTTTACTCAGATGGTGGTGAAGCATTGGAACAGGTTGCCCAGAGAAGTTGTGGATACCCCATCCCTGGAGGTGTTGTTCAAGACCAGGTTAGATGAAGTCCTGAGCAACCTGACCAGGGTGGCATCCCTGCCGATGGCAGGTGGTTGGAACTAGATGATCTTTTAGGTCCCTTCCAACCCAGGCCATTCTACGATTCTATGATCAAGCAAGCCTTATTTCCTTAGAAAAAACAGGCTAAAAAAAGAAAATATAACTAGTGAAAAGTAAACCAGAGAATGACTGATTTTTATCTACAATAATGATCAAGAATTTATTAGGACATATCATTACCTAGGACTGTAGTACTAGTCATGTACAAATGAACCAGTCGGTGAGTGGCATATAATTGCAGAAAAATAAGTAAAGTAAGTATGGTAGCAGGCCAAGGTAAACCAGCACTGAGTGACCTTTGTGAATGAAGGTAATATGAGATAAACATGAACAGTTGCAATTCAATTAAGTATTAAAAACAAACAAACAAACAAAAACCACCACCACCACCAACCAAAAAAACAAGCAAATTATAAAGCCACTGATCTCAAGGAATTGTTCTATCTCTTCATTGCTTTACTGAAGTGATATAATTTTTAAAATCCTGTGTGCTTGAGTCAGCTTTTCAATGGTAACAAATAGAATTGGTGGCCCAGATTCTGAGATTTTTTTTTTTCCCCCACTATTGTCATAGATAAATGAGTCCCCTGAAATCATGGAGTTATCCGGATTTGTAGTGTAAAAAAAATCCATCCTGTGGACTTCTTACACCAGTATCTCTCCTTTATCATTGTTGCAGTGTTATAGACTGGCATTTTCTTGTGATTTCTCCTTAAACCAGAAAGATGACAGAAATCTGTTAAATACAAAACATTAAAAGTCTACAAACAAATCTTATCAACAGAGTAACGGATTAAACAGTGGGAAACAAACAAACAAAAACACAAAATCAAAACAACAACACACAGTCAGAGCCCTTGTTTGTTTCTGAATCTCTTAGTCAACCTGAAACAGTCACAGAATGGCCAAAGTTGGAAGGGACTTCTGAAGATCGTATAGTCCAACCCTCCTGCCAAGCAGGATCACCTAGAGCACACTGCGCAGGATGGCATCCAGGTGGGTATTGAATATCTTCAAAGGAGACTCCACAGACTCTCTGGGCAACCTGTTCCAGTGCCCTGTCACCCTCACAGCAAAGAAGTGCCCTCTCATATTCTGCTGGAACTTCCTGTGCTTCAGTTTGTGCCTGTGTCCTCTCATCCTCTCACTGGGCACAACTGAAAAGAGACTGGCCCTATCCTTTTGACACCCTCCCCTCAGATATTTATACAGTTGGTGAGATCTCCCCTCAGTCTTCTCTTTTCCAGGCTAAACAGGCCCAGCTCTCTCAGCCTGTCCTTGTACAACAGGTGCTCCAGTCCCCTAATCATCTTAGTAGCCCCCCTCTGAACTCGCTCCAGTAGTTCCATGTCCCTCCTGTACTGGGGAGCCCAGAACCGGGCACAATACTCCAGGTGTGGCCTCACTAGGGCTGAGTAGAAGGGGAGGATCTCCTCCCTTGACCTGCTGGCAACACACTTCCAAATGCACCCCAGGATACCACTGGCTTTCCTGGCCACAAGGACACAAGTTGACAGAAGAAAAAATAAATAAAATAAAATAAAATAAAATAAAATAAAATAATAAAATAAAATAAAATAAAATAAAATAAAATAAAATAAAATAAAATAAAATAAAATAAAATAAAATAAAATAAAATAAAATAAAATAAAAAAGCAACCCTAGCCAATATAGAAAACTTTTTAAAGTCCCAGTATTGAAAAGCTTTAATATGGTTGGTTATTGCTGCTGTGTATCCTTTGCAGTTTTGGAGGTGCAACCATATACAAGCATGTAGATACATGTGTAGAATGCAGAAAAATATTCTTTCTTATTCCTTTTCAATAGCAGTAATTCTAAGTGTGGTAGATACTCTTAGTATATGTGCTTTTATTTTCTATTTTTTTTTTAACGGAAACAAGACATTCAGTATGCTGTCCATTTGAGCAGTTGTAAGCAGCTATCTTCTTGTTCTTGTTCCTGTTCTTGTTCTTTTGTTCTTGTTCTTGTTCTTGTTCTTGTTCTTGTTCCTGTTCTTGTTCTTGTTCTTGTTCTTGTTCTTGTTCTTGTACTTGTTCCTGTTCCTGTTCTTGTTCCTGTTCTTGTTCCTGTTCTTGTTCCTGTTCTTGTTCTCCTTCTTGCTCTTGTTCATGTTCTTGTTCTTGTTCTTGTTCTTGTTTTTGTTCTTGTTCTTGTTCTTGTTCTTGTTCTTCTTCTTCTTCTTCTTCTTCTTCTTCTTCTTCTTCTTCTTCTCCTCCTCCTCCTCCTTCTTCTTAATAATAATAATAATAAATACCAATAATTTGTTTATTTTAATTAGACATAAATAAACATATTTTCCAGTTTCCATGCCTAATTTACTGTATTTTAGAATAAATTATGGGACAGTTCCTGTCATTGAACGTATTTTCCAATCTCATGTGCTTGTTCATGGTCTGTAGTTGCCATTGAACTACTTCAGAGCAACAGTTTGCTGAAAGTGGAGAGTCTCGGGGTTTTCTTAACTCAAATAAACATCCACTGTGCTCTCATCATTTGATAGCATGTTTCAAATTAAAATGATAAATCTGAAATATAACTTGGTTGTAAGAGAGACTGAAATTTCAATGAAATTGTTTGTCATGTTGCTACTAATCCAGTGCTGCCAGTTACAATCTGCTAGCTAAGGGGTATTTCTAGAATGCTCATGGTGTCTTGTACTTTGCTGATTTTTCTCATTCTGTGTATTTGATCTACTATAGCTGGAAGTACTTAGCTGAGAGATTCACAAAAAGAACACATAGCATGGGGTGAGTGACCTGTGAAGTCAGACATGAAAGGTTCCTGTTTGGATATTTTTCAATGCCATTTCAGTTGAATCTGAGGCATCACTAGCTGTGAGATTGCACAGCAGTCATTTTGTTTTTCTTCATAGTAGCTAGGCAGATTTATCAATTTCTTTTTCCTCATTCTTTAAGACTTTTTTTTTTTTTTTCCCTATGGTTGTTCAAACAGCAGAGGAAAGAAAATGTAATATTGGAATCTGGAAGACAATTTAATTACCAAACTCCTTTTACAATTGGTGTTCTGTGAGGACATTCACACTACAGAGGTGCTTGAGGTTGGGGTACAATATCAGTTTAATGAGTATTTTGGCAAGTGGAAAGCATTTACTTCCAATCCTCCCCTACCCCTCTTTCTTGTCTTTTCTTTTCTTTTCTTTCCTTTTTTTTTTTTTTTTTTTTTTTTTTACTTTTTTCTTTTTCCAAGCAAAAGCTGTGCAACCAAGTGGAACTGAAGGTTAAAGTTTAAATACAGTTTGCTGTGTCACCTGGTTTTGATCTAGAGCTCAAGCGTGTGACTGGCAACACTCACTGTCACAGCAGGCATATCTGGTAAGAGGGGACAGAGCAACATTTCTCTTTTTATTTCTCAAATCATGAAAGGTGTGAGATTGACAGCTTTGGAAAAACAAATTCCCTGTTTTACTCACAAAGGGAAAGGATGGCAGGACAACCATAATACAATCTTCTCCCACAGTGTTTTGCCCATTTGTTTCAGGCCTGCTTTAGCTGAACTGTTTGGAGGGGGTGAGCTCACTTTTTCTTTTGACCAATTCAGTCTTTGTCCCACTGCTATGACTCCCCACCAGGGTGCCAATTGTGGTTGCTGTTTTTTCTTGGGTAGTTGCCACCTGTCCATTAGAAACTGGCCAGGCACCAGGAGTTCACTTCACATCGACTGCAGAGTAGAAGTCATAGGCTGAAATTAACATTTTAGACACTGGTTCCATACTTGAAACAGCAATTTAGTTTTGAAAGGCAACGTATCTCTTCTTCCTCAATTACTTATTTATACAGTCACTGTGTATTTGAGCTAGATTCATTTGAATAATCTCTGTTTGTTGTAAACTTTCTCTACACAGTTAATATTTTTATTTTTGAAGAAGTATTAAAGTTCTGAGGTGGATTAGGATACATTTTGCTACAGGCTGTAAAAAACTTGGTTTGTCTTCCTCATCTGACAGAAGAAACTTGCCTCTGGGTCCTCTGGTTGGCTTAAGGGTGTCTGCTACCATACAGATCTCAAAGCACAGCCTGACTCAAGGAATTTGAAAGCCCTTAAAACCAATCTTAATAAACATTGAGAAAACGTTATTATTTTATTGAGGTACCACGACTGAGAGAGTGGATACATGAAAAGAAAAATAAATCAGTATCTGACATAAGAATAAATGTAAAGATGGCCCAGAGCATGAAAATGAAATGAACAACTAATAAGTAGCTGGTCAATAAAAATGGAGCCGAGGTATGTTTTTTTTTTTATGTTTATTTTTATTTATTTATTTTTCCCCCTGTTTTTTTTCCTCAATTTATTTATTTTTCCCCACCAGTTGCCCCTTTTAGTACAAAGGAACATTTTAGGGGATGAAATTTTTGTTACTGTCTTCCAGAATCTAGTTTGTGATTTACAGACTTGTTAAAATTGCACAGCTCTTTCCATAAGGTCTATGGTCATAGCGGTGATTTTTCTGTAAGTCTGCATCACTGAAGGTGCTGTGATATATAAGGGCATTGGTAATTTACTGTACTGTGGACATCCAGAACAGATATACACTAAATCTACCATTGTTCTGTCACTGAGAATAGGTATGATAATAGTATAAAAATGCATAAGCCAGGGGATAAAATTAAAAACAAAGAAACAAGCAAATAAAAACCTACACAAATAAGACATATATGGACAAATACAGTCATATTATTCTCAGTTTTAGTCAGTAAAAGGAAAAGAACATGAACTGAAAGAAAAAATAACGTTAGCAAAAATATATTTTCTCATTATGGAAGATGGAGATAGGGACTTTTTTTTTTTTTAAACTTTTTTTAAAAGCCAGCGATTTGTGATGATTTGTACTTAGGGAACTAAATCCACTGAAGGGCATGGTGGCTTGAAATACCTTGCTTTGACCAGTGCAATCCTCACACCTGTGTGAGGTACTGTTTCCTGAAGAAAGTGTCTAAAATTCTACACTGGAATTGGATATTCATTTGACAAAAATGAATAAATATTTACTTGGGTAAACACTGCAGAATGATGTGGGGCTTTGAGAAGACAGATCAAAATTTTTCTTACCTCATTAATTATAAGAAATTTCTATTGTGTATTTAGATACCGGTGTTATGATATTTTCATGAGTGTTATAAAACAGACGGTGAAAGACCACTGGAAGGGTGAGTGGGAACCCCCTTTTTTTCTTCTCTCATAAATGAAAGTCCAAATCTGTTGTTTTAGTTGCTATGTTTAAGGTTATACAGCTGCAGTCAGGTTTTCAGTTAGAGTATGATCTTTCAGGTTATGTTTTTCATTTCACTTTTTAGCCTTCTTAATTGCAACAAAGTTGTCCTAATCAAGAAAGAATATCTTGTTTGCTTACTCTAAAAGTTCCCACCCAGTCAGCCCACCAGTCAAGGTCTCAGCACTGATATTGATTCAATGTTTGACATCTCTAATGAAAAAAAGGCATCCCAAGGGAAAGACGTATCCACAGTAACTACTCTTAAGACTGAACTAAAATGTTTTATTTTTCTTTCGTTCAGACTGTGCATTACTTGTGCTTTTTAGTTGGAAATCTGATCCTCGTAATTTAAAGAAGAAAATTCTCACTGCAGTGATAGCAACTGGTTAGTTCAGAAAGAAGCAATGTTTAAGATAGTCATTTCAATGAGATGCTGTATCACCTTTCCAAACTACATATTTCCTTAGAGCACTCATCACACATGATCAAATGTAATGTTTTGTCAGTTTTTAGACACTTTGCTATTAGAGTTACATCTTTTACTTCATCAAACTAAGGCTCTGCTGAAGGACAGATTGTAGATTGTACAAATAAACATCGGTTGGAATGTTTTTAAAGAGCAATTGTTTACTGATTGAAATAGAAAAACTGTTGCTCATGCTTGGAGATCAAATTACATGCTTAACAGAATACAAGCTACATAATTCATTTAGTCATGACTCATAAGAAACATCAGGCTGTATCTTTTGATGTGAAGAATTGCAGAATGTCTTGTCTTTATTAAACAGAGAAATAGCTGTCAGATTTTTCTTAAAAACAGTGCCGCTATATATAGCAATCTCATAGCCATCTATGCAATCCCTCTAGAGCTGTGAAGAGGATGATCAGTAACATTCATGTGTTAAAGGTATGTTTATCATTGTATTATTCAGGAATGTTTTGTTTTAAGTTGAAGTGCTATACTTAAACTCTACCTGTAATGAGGGAATTTTCTGCCACCCATTTTGGGTCAGTGGGTATGGGACATGGAGCAGCCATGCAAACATGCAAAGTGGGAATTTGGTAGATCTTTTTCTCCACACAATATGAAACATGAAACTGAGCTCTTCAAAAAAAAAAAATAAATAAAATTGGATGTCTTAGGATTTATAGGATGTATCTGAAAGGACTGAGAGGTTGCAAAGTGATATCAAGTCAGATGAAAGGTCAGCTGAGCTGAGACTCCTGTCAACATCTAACAGGAGTGGACTTAACAAAGGAAAGCACAGCATACAGGGATATTTGTCCTCAGATTACTCCTGCCATACTGTACCTTGTGACTCAAGAACTTGATGTCAGGTATGGAGTCTCTGTCTTTTACAGTCTTTAGTGACCAATGACACAAAATTATCTAATTGCCAGCAACACTTGGGAGACCATAAACAGATGAGGTGGGGTCTCACCATAGGGTTGCATGCATGTTGATATTGACTCTCATATATGTTTCTCAGAGAGCCCCAAAATATCAACACAGAGGAAGGACTGAAGTTTCAGTTGAGGCTGTTAAGGGGGACACATTGAGGATTTCCTCAGAGTACTTTTCCTACCCATACTTTTTGATAAATTACTTAATATTTTTCATTATACTTTTATATATGTGGTTAATAGTATTGCTTGTGTCACCAGAGTTTCTGTGACTTAATAGACAATAAATACATTTGACTATGACATGCACATAAGATACATAAAAATACATGAGGAAAAAATTGACCAATTAAAATGCATTTTCTTGAAATAGGTCTACCTGGTAAGATACAACTGGAATTGACAGTAGTGATGTACTCAATGAAATAGCATTTCCAGTGCTGTTAACTTAGTCATTGTAAAGGGATTTTCTGAAGATCTAGAGTATTGTAATCCTATGACTCCAAAGAGATGTTAAATTAAAAAAATAATAAATCTATTTTTCAAGACTAGGAGAAAATCTTGAAAACTTGATCTTACATGTTTCAAAATTTGTAAAATACGTGTAGTGAACTCCAGACATCTATCTATTTTTAAAACAATGGACTATTTTCTATGAAGTGGGAAGAAGGAAATTGGGATTCAGTTGGAGAATCTTGATCTCTGTGATTCATGAGTAGCACGGTCTGACCTCATAGTTGACCTTGCTTTGAGCAGGAGGTTTGCCTAGAGACCTCCTGAATTATACTGTGATGTTGTGATTCTCTGTTTCTGCAGAAACAAGACAGGCAGTGCGTAGATCACTTGGGTGGTAATATTGACTGAGTAAAAGCCCAAGATCCCATAGAATTTTGTTATCAAGCCTAGAAGATATACTTGGACATTTTCAATGCTTTGGACATATTATTTATTCCTGTTTGTAAATTTTTATTTGCATTTGGGAACAAACTCATATCAGGTTCTGAGGTCCACTTTCTAGTTCATTTACCATGGCCATAGAAAAATACAGAGGGACTGATTAATGTGACCAAATACAGTATACAGTTATATACAGTACCTTTGTCTATTCTCATGACAGTCATCTTAGATCACCTGAACCTATCGAAAAATAGGTGCTTTGGGGTATTCATGGTATAAATGGTTGTTCAGGTGTTTAGGCAATCATTTAGTGTAAGACAAATTTCTTGCTAGAAAGTCTGTTTTTTTCTTCTTCTAACTAGCTCAGAAGTAGAATCGTATCATTCCTGACCTAGATATATTATGGTTTCCCCCCCAAAAAAGATGGGTAAGAGAAAGTACTGAAAAAAAACACTGAATATTCTATTTGCATGCTGAAAATAAAGGGAATGAGCTTGTGGCTGTGTTGCAAAGGAACTGCAAAAGCCTTTGCATGTTCCAACCAGTAGGAAGGAGCTGAATCTTTATGTTCACAATACCATACCAATGTATTTCTCACTCACCTACACCTTCTTCTTTTAGCCTATCATAGCAGAAAAAGTTTGCGTGCCTGAGACCTGCAATAAGGTATATGCAGATCTTTCCATTTGCCAAGCAGGGCTACATCTGTTGCAATGAAGACACATTTGCTGCAGTAGAATATCTGCTTCCAAGGCCAGGGAAGGTAAGGGAAGGTAAGGGAAGGTAAGGGAAGGTAAGGGAAGGTAAGGGAAGGTAAGGGAAGGTAAGGGAAGGTAAGGGAAGGTAAGGGAAGGTAAGGGAAGGTGAAGGGAAGGTGAAGGGAAGGGAAGGGAAGGGAAGGGAAGGGAAGGGAAGGGAAGAGAAGGGAAGGGAAGGGAAGGGAAGGGAAGGGAAGGGAAGGGAAGGGAAGGGAAGGGAAGGGAAGGAAGGGAAGGGAAGGGAAGGGAAGGGAAGGGAAGGGAAGGGAAGGGAAGGGAAGGGAAGGGAAGGGAAGGGAAGGGAAGGGAAGGGAAGGGAAGGGAAGGGAAGGGAAGGGAAGGGAAGGGAAGGGAAGGGAAGGGAAGGGAAGGGAAGGGAAGGGAAGGGAAGGGAAGGGAAGGGAAGGGAAGGGAAGGGAAGGGAAGGGAAGGGAAGGGAAGGGAAGGGAAGGGAAGGGAAGGGAAGGGAAGGGAAGGGAA
>NC_137696.1:62678670-62869283 GCF_964034855.1 Anser brachyrhynchus | reverse complement strand
AATTATTCCATTGATCATTCTGCATGTATTTTATGTCTGCAAAGGCAAAACACTAGGTCCTGTGGAGTGTTCCCAGCTAGTGTGTCACATAACTTCCTGGCAAGCAGGCATGGAAAAAAGAAGAGGGAGATATTTTTTTTTTTTTTTGCAATTGATCTGATTGGGGATCTGCTGTCTTTAAATGTTCCCCAAAGGCTGTATTCTGAATTCTTACTGGCATTAGATAAGTAAATCTCTAGTATATAAACCTATCTCTAAAAAATTTCCTTCATCAGTATCCATTTTACTGTTTGAATGATTTTTCATACCATATATTTTTTCCTGTGCATGTATTCCATTATACTGTAGGACATTATTTCTGTGCAAGTTATTGCATTTTGTATATGTGCCTTGGGACATGTTAGGGCACATTTTCTAAAACAGTCGATACATAAATGAGGCTGTTCAACACCATTACCAGTGAAATATGAGGTAGGTGTTACATAAGGAGATTATTATCACTAGTGTGGACAGCACTGATTTGTAACCCTTGAGTATTAAATATTCTTAATTCTGCAGTCTGGCATTGATTTGACCTGCTAATTTGTTAACAAACTAAATGGTCAGGTGCTTGTTATGTGGATAAAATTACTGGTAAATACAGCATGAATTTGACATAAGATTTAAATCGATTTAAAAGTTGTAAAGCAAAGTTTCTAGGAACTGTAATTTCTGATTTTCTCCGCTTTACAAATACCAGAAGAATAACTATTATAAGCAAACTGAATTTTGTTTAGGAACCAAATAGCTGGACTTAACAAAGTATTTTTTCTGCCCTTGAGGTCATTTGTACATGTCCCTTACTGTTTATTTAAAAGTTGATTCACCACTTTCTCTTATGTTCTAACTGTGAAGCAACTTAATATATGAACAGTTAGATGACTTTTATTCTGATCTTCTAATTGTGTTGCTTTTGGAAATGTTATTATAATCTATGTTCCAATCAAGTGCCATAAATCTGCCCCTTTACATTTACTTTATGTATATGGTTCATTTGCATAACACTGAACAACTTTAGCTATTTAATAACTACTTCTTAACACATAAATGTTCTTAAAAATGGACTAAGGATAATTATGTGTGTGCACAGGCCCACAGCACAAGTCAGTCATTGGTTAATGTCTGACTTCTTAAAATTTAAATCTCATGTTGCTGTGAAACTCTTTTAATAATTTCTTTATAATTTCCATAAAGATCAAGCCATTAAAGGATTAAAATGAATAGTACTTAATTTTATTTGTATATAAGCTGATGGCTAAAACCATATTAACTGTGGTTTAAAAAGCATTCTTTGGGTACTAAATATATGGCTTTGACTCAACAAAACTCTTAAGCATGTGTTTAAGTCTATAACAAAGCACTTTGGGCCAAGATTTCATTCCAAATACTCATTAAAGACAAAGACAAAACTCCCTTTGATTTCAAGGAGACAGATTTTTAATTTGTAGAAGACAGTAGTTGCATTTCTGATTTACATACATATTAAAATAACATCCATGTGTCCAGATCCAAAAGCTGTCACACTGCCTCATCTGAATTTAGTTGTGGTTTGACAATAATACAAAAACTAAATTTGAACCTCATAGCAGTGCACAAATAACATTAGTAGCATGACAAGCAAGTATTTCTCTGATAAAAGGTTGTTCCATTTGTTCAATTTATTTAAAATATAGAATAGTTAAACACAGTAGGAGAGGGTTTGTGGACCATGTGTCATGGACCTCTTGTGAGTAATATAAAACAAACCCCATGCTATGTTCTTTTCGACTAATTTGACAGAAGTGTGATCTGGTTCTCCTGTCTGATCCAGACCAAAAGCTATTGTTGGGTGATCTTTGAGGACAAAGTCAGCTGAGAGAAAAATGTACCTTCTGAATTTTTTGCTGAAGGGACTTCTGTCTGTTGATTGATCCTATCTATCTACTTCACTTCTACAGGAAGGCTGGTTTACTATTTAGGCGCTCTACAGTTTTAGATCCATATGATGATGATGAAAAGTACAAATGAAACTTATGCAGTATTAAAGTAAACCTGGATTGTTCTAGAAGAATCAGCTTGTGATATACAACCAAAAAAAAAATAAATTTTTAGAAGTTGAGTTAGAATTATCAAAGCAAGTGAGGCACTTATACATTGAAAAGCATCAGTCACATTATTATTTCCACTCATTTAAAATTAAAATTTATTATTATTATAATCATTTTTGCAATTACATATATATCTTATCAGGAATGAAAGTCTACCAGAGTCAAGACATTATATGTAGGTTATGAAGTTGTTGGTTTCATATTATCATTCTAAATAATATGAACTCATAATGTTGATCTTAGCTCTTTACTAGGAGGAATTGCCAAGTGAAATACTCTGAAAAGATAAAGCACGTGTAAAGAACAAGCACTTATTTAGAATACGTCTGAAACCAGTGGAACTGCTGCCTTTGCTGTCTAATGTAAATTAAGGGCTTTTGAGATAGCTAAGGTTGTTTATTGTTGTTTGTCTGCTATACAAGATGATAGGAAGGTTTCATAAATGACTTCTCTTAATCATCTGAATATATACTTCCTCTGTGTTCTGTGTTTCTTCCTCAGCTTAGTTTAGCCTATTTTCTCCTGTTCCTTCAAGTATCTCATTCTAAAAGCAGATTTCATGTTACTTTTAGCATTTTCTGAACCCTTCCCATGGTTTCATGCTTTTTATGTTCTTTTAAAATGTATTATACATGTTTTTCATTAATCATCTGCTTCTAGATTTTTTTTTTTTCTGTGAACATCATGATTATTGAAGAACATCATTGCTAGGATGAATGTAGTCCTTATATTGAATAAGATAAGATATTAACAACAAATATTAATCAGTGTAGATTTCTAGAAAGATGGATACTGCTATGAGAATGCCAAAGTTGAGTCTGAGATGGTGTCTGACTGCTCTGGCCTTATAATATTGCCATAATACATAAAGTAAAGAAAAGAAAAAACAGTGAAAGAAAGTCAATTTTCCAAGCACAGCATACACTGTAGCCTCCTCCTCACTGCTTTCAGGGAGGGAGGAATGCCCTATTATCATTACTCTGCAGATGGGGAGTATCTTACCAAAGAAAATAGTTGTCTGGGATTGAATACAAGGTCTGTGAAGGAAAGATGAGAACTGAGTTAGTCCAATCCAGTTCTAAAGAAAAAAATAAATCAGCAAAGGTTGCCTTTTAAGTCTAGGGAGTAGGTGCTTCATTAGTTGTCTGGTGTTTGTACAGCGTATAGATAGTAAAGAGGTCACATCATCTTTTAGTTTTTATTAGAACTGTAAAGTGTGATTTAAGCCAGTGAAGCTCATCTTGTGTTAAAATGTCTTAGCAAATATTTTTCTGCTTGTTACAGATTTTCTCATTCTGTCTTTATCCTTCATTTCCACTGGTAAGAAAACACCTGCTATTATTCAAGGGCTTACAGAGATTCATTAGTATGTATGAGAAGGAGAACTGAATGCCATGAAATCTGGACACAAATATTTGTTTCTACCTTTGCAAATTTCTGCATCCTACATTTTTTTACATTCAACATTAGCAGAAATATAGCTTGCACATTCAAACTGGTAACAGTTTTGTCCCTGGGGTGATCTTTGCAGCTGTCCTCAGCATAGATTACCAACATTTTCATTAGTCTTTGATCATAAACCTGGTCAGTTTGCCTTGAGATACCTTTCTGTATTAGATAGACAGAGTTTCAATTTCTGATGTACAGCTAGAGGAGGAAGAAGCTGAACTGACTGAGTATCAAGTAACATCTTTGTGACAAGACTTTCAAATGCTGTACAGACTACTTAATATCTGGGTAGCAGACTTGCAAATTCGTCTGTCAGAATTGCAATTTGAATATTTTTTTTTTTCAGACAGATAGCACTAGTGAGACTGTAATGTCTTTATCAATCTTGGCTCAATAAGGGGAAAACCAAACTGTAACATCATGTTCCCCTCCTTATTTTTCTGCCAGAATCAAAATGAAACAGGAGGCATCCCTTGGCTTTAAAAATATGCCTAAATTTTCAATATCAAGAATGACTTGATATTGCCATTGAGTTTGTTCTGACCATAGCCTAATATTTGCATTTAAGGAGATTCATGTGTAATTACACTGAAGCAGAAGATGAAGTTTCTGGCAGCTGAGAATAACCTTCAGGCAGAAATCAAACTGTTATTAGCTACTTAAGTGCTGCATTGACTTATATGTGATCTTTGACGCAGTCCCATATACAAGACGTATTTCCTTCTCAAATGCTGGTGCCAGAGAGCTTCAGTGTTTGAATCTCTTCAATGATGATGAGTACTCAGTTCTGAAGTCATGCCTCAGCAGCAACTGCCTACTGGGAGTTGTTTCTGAGTTGGAACAGTTCACTTAAAAGTAGTAGAAATGATTGACAGTAGGAAAACAGCAACCAACAATGACAACAACTAACCTCTAGAATAATAATGGACTTACTGCTTGCATAAAACGTGTTTACGAAACATATGGGAACTGGTTGGGGGTAAACTCTTTGTTACTAAGCTGTTAAATTAATGAAGTGTTTAAA
Source organism: Anser brachyrhynchus (assembly GCF_964034855.1). NCBI lineage: Eukaryota > Metazoa > Chordata > Aves > Anseriformes > Anatidae > Anser > Anser brachyrhynchus. The sequence continues at coordinate 62,864,684 of NC_137696.1, read as the reverse complement.
GGAATAAAAATAAACCAGGAAGAATTCTTTTTCTTTCCTTCCTTCCTTTCTCCTTTCTTTCTCTTTCTTTCTTTCTTTCTTTCTTTCTTTCTTTCTTTCTTTCTTTCTTTCTTTCTTTCTTTCTTTCTTTCTTTCTTTCTTTCTTTCTTTCTTTCTTTCTTTCTTTCTTTCTTTCTTTCTTTCTTTCTTTCTTTCTTTCTTTCTTTCTTTCTTTCTTTCTTCTTTCCTTTCTTTCTTTTTCTTTCTCTTTCTTTCTCTTTCTTTCTTTCTTTCTTTCTTTTTTCTTTCTTTCTTTTTCTTTCTTTCTTTCTTTTTTTTCTTCCTTCTTCCTTCCTTCCTTCCTTCCTTCCTTCCTTCCTTCCTTCCTTCTTCCTTCCTTCCTTCCTTCCTTCCTTCCTTCCTTCCTTCCTTCCTTCCTCCTTCCTTCCTTCCTTCCTTCCTTCCCTTTCTCTTTCTCTTTCTCTTTCTCTTTCTCTTTCTCTTTCTCTTTCTCTTTCTCTTTCTCTTTCTCATTCTCTCTTTCTCTTCTCTTTCTCTTTCTCTTTCTCTTTCTCTTTCTCTTTCTCTTTCTCTTTCTCTTTCTCTTTCTCTTCTCTTTCTCTTTCTCTTTCTCTTCTCTTTCTCTTTCTCTTTCTCTTTCTCTCTCTTTCTTTCTTTTTTCTCTCTCTCTCTTCCTGTCTTTCTGTCTTCTGAGCCTTGTGCATTATATACTAATTATATTAATGTGCATTATACTAATCTTCATGGTCAGTGCAGAAAAATTAGAGATGAATCAAGGCAGCTGAATGAAAACATTCTTGAGAATGGAAAGTTTCTTGAAATGCTTCAAACTGCAAGGTCTGTTAAAACTGTGGATGAGAGATGTTTCTAGTTTTTACATCAACATGAGTTTTACCAACAAGTAGCCTGATTAGACTTATTTTCAGTACCTTGCTGTCAATTTTAGTGACAAGACTATTTTTTAATGTGTTCATATTTTACGCTTCAAGCTGCACTTTCAGTTTGAAGAGTATTTCTCTCCTTCTGAATTGCCTCACCCCAACTTGCCAGTTTAATAGATATACTTTGCCAAATATACTAAGATACAGAAATATGGCAAAGGACACTGATAGCGAGTAAACAAGTGCTAAAGATATAGAAGGTTCAGTCAGGATTTTGAGTAGAAAGATAATCACAATAACTTGGGTGAAGATGTATTTGAAATGTAAAAGTTTTTTGCATGCAGCTTCCTACAAGGACCAAAAATCCCCATGAAGGTAAATACAGAGGTGGTGATCTGAGAGACATATCCACTCCTCTGTCTGTTGTTTCTGTGGGGAATTAACAGAAAATAGCAGCTGCCTACATGTGCATAGGTTTGCATGTGGCAAAACACTGCACTTAACAAAGATGGGTAGCCTATTCTGGGAAACAAACATAAAAAAAACAAATAAACAGTTAAGGGTCTCTATGTCTTTGTCCTTGGTATTCCTAATTTTTTTAGATATTTTCTATGGGAAATGAAACAAAGGCTTAAGTTCATTTGAACGTACGTCTCTAGATTTTATCCATACTCATTCTGGAAGGATTAAATTCAACTTCTTGCCTTCCTTGAACTTGAGCAGAAAAGAAAGCTGGAGAATGGAAACAACCTCATAAAAGGATATCCCACCTTCCCAAGAAAGAGGGCAGATCTCTCGCTCCAGAACCTGCTCTTGAAGTAGAAAGTGGCTTCTTGCATCATCCTTTCCCCATCTACCCTGAGCACTCATTTTCTAGTTAGGTGCTGGTGCAGCTTACAGAAGGGGAGTACAGTCCTCTCTTCCTTGGCCTCAGGCCTTTACCAAGGCATTCCTCTGAAAGATGGAATATCTTCAGAAAAATTGAAATAGGCTTCAGTTCTGGGGTAAAAGGGTGAATACCATAACCTTGGATATATTTTGAATAGGTGGCTGACATTTGATTGCCATTATTAGTACGCTTGTTGACCTTTTGGCCTTTTCTGGGGCACCTGAGCAGAATAGGTTACATTCGCTGCTCAAGCCTAAATCTCAAGAATAACTGAAGAATTTATGAGCACTGTTAGGTATGAATTTTAGATGCCAATAGTAATTCTTAGAAATGTCTGGACGTTGCCAATGGGTTGTGCTTTGTCTTGTTTACAAGGTTACTATAGGAAAGTAGAATGATTCATCTCTGGTCCTCCTGTAACAGCTGATAATAGGGAGAATGGGAGAGATATTCTGAATTATTTGTAATTTGAAAAATAACCCTCAAAATAGCCCTAACAATAATTTTTGTTTATCTGCAAGCCAAATGAAAAATAATATTAATTATTGACTTGAAAACTATTGCTTAATAAATAGAGAAGTGAGATAAAAATCAATTAGTTTCAAATCCTTAGAAATGAACCTGAACTAGAGACTTCAATATACTGCATGAAAATAATTTTTGTTTTTCAACCAGCTGTAATCCTAAGCAATTAAAATCTTTAATAACAACTTGTTCAAAGAAAAAATAGTTAATTTTAGTCAATATCTTGTTGACCTGAAACCAGTAATGGCCTGATTTTCAGAAATATTACCAGCTGTAGGTATTCAGAAATTCTGAATGTCAGATAATGTTTTCATACTAATATTTATACCCAAGTAGAAAAATGTAAATCTTTGTGATTCTCTGCTGTCCTTTTTTTTTTTTCCTTTCTCCTCTGAAAAACTGAATAATAGCCATTTAAAATATTTTGAGATTCTTTGATAAAAGGCACTATATGAATGCAAATTATAACACTTTCAACATGCTGGCTTTCAGTTTATTCTTCTCTGTGTGGAGTTAACATATCTGATTTTATTTAGAAAGTCATAATTTTATTAATACAATACAAATTAACTAAATGGAAGGAATATTCAAGATCTGATTCAGTTCTGTGACAGCAAGGACATTTTCACAATGAGGAAATCCATATTAAATTACCACCTTGAATCTCTTTGTGTATATTTTTCTTTTATCCTGAGGATCTGTAAACTGCTGCTAGAGGCTCACAAGACATGATTCTTGGAATCAATAGTTATATCTCTGCTGAGTGTTTTCCTGGGTATAAGGCAAAGTCTGGTGACTGTCCCTGAGCTCACTGTTCACCAACTTGAAATTTCAAACCTAAATTGCATTTGTGGATGTGTCATTACCCTCCCCCCAGCAGTCACTTTCCAGAATGGCCAAGGTGGGAGGGAGCTCATATCTTTATGCTGTGTGAACAGGTTATGAGAGATGAGTTTTCAGAATTGTTAGCTGTTGACTACCATCTAAAACTGGTAGTAACCATGTGAGCCACGCAGTTGGTCTATTTCAGCTCAAAGAAAAAAAGGTAAAATCATTTAGGATTTAATTTGTTTGTCCTCAGGTGAATATATGAAGAAGACTCTTCATGTTTTTAGCACTTATATTATCTACTTATGGAGACATATATCCAGTATTTGTGCTTGCCTGTGTCTTAATTTGGACAAAATGGCGGGTTCAGTGGACCAAAGGCTGATGCACAAGATTACAGATGCAGAGTGGATAGTCAGGTATCTTGAATCTTGAAGAGATCTTGAAGCTGTTTATATGGTTTGAGATGGCTTTGTTCAAGCATTGTTAATAGATAGTTACAAAACAAAGAATGGTGTGACCATTACCATTCTTTAATGCTTCCCCTCTGCTACTTTTTTTTTTTTTTTAATTTCCCCTTCTCTTCCATTTTTTTTTCTTCATCGTCACTTCTACTGTAAAATCTTGGGTGGATTTCTGTGTCTCCAGAATCTTTTTATATACTTTTTTGTTTGTTTTGTTTTGTATTGTATTCTCACTTTCCTTTTGTCTTTGTTCTTGGCTTCTGACACCATTCCTATTATCAGGGGTAAGGAGCAGAGAAAGAAAAATCCCACCTACTCCACAGATTTTGCACATCTCTCACCTAGAAGCAATGGCTAGAGAGAGAATACCAGATTAAATGTAACCTCATAACATGACCATTGTACTCAGCATTTCCACACTGTGCCTAGATCTGGCCCCAAGTGACTTGACCCAAGTTAATCAGTGGGTTTGTGGTAGGATGTTGAGGCCTAAGATGAGTGCTAGCCTAAGATGAGTGCTAGCCCTGAGAAAGATAAGCAGCTCAAGAGACCCATAGTGGGATATAAACACTGAAATGCTGCCAATCTTTTCACAATGGGTACCAACAAAAATTTTTCCCACTGGCTTGTGACAGAATTCATATCAGGCTCATACATTTGCAGAGGGGTGTCAAGGGGCTGGCAAATGTATTCCTTTGCTTTTGAAAGCAAACAAAAATGCTCTTTAATAAACAAAGAAAGAGGCAGCACCATTTGAAAAACTCCTAGCAAGAGTGCTTCTGTTTTGCGTTGTATTCTATTTATACCATTTGATTGAGAAAGAGGCTGAAGATATTTTAAGAAACAACTGATGATAAAATCTGTTGTAGTTCAGAGTAAAGATGATCTATATCTCCATGAGTAGAAATCAGCCTGATGATTCTGATTTAGCAATAACTAGAAGGGCAGTGAAATAATAAATAAATAAATAAATAAATAATAATAATAATAACAACAACAACAATAAAGTTGGAAAAAGTAACCCTAGCAATCCTTTCGGTTTTGACATTGGTGTTAAGAGGGCATTCCTATCTGCACAGAGGTCCTTATATCTATGTTATGACTGTAAATTTTGTAATCAGTGACAAAGAACTGTCAAAACAGCTAGGTCAGTGAATCCATTTTCCTTTCTACACCAACAGACAGACCTGTAATAAATGTTTTAGAGGGACCCACTAGAAAGTTCATCTTCTTTCACCTCTGTCAGACTCTTCAAACTGTCTTTTGTCTCCCACCCTATCATAAACTAAAGGCTTTAGGCAAAATGTTGCAAGAAAAGAATGATCAAAGTTTAGGAGAGAGCAGAACTGTTTCTGTCTTATCACCTTTTGGAGTATTTTATAAGAACAATACAATGGACATAGTGTCTTGGTAGTTTGCATAAAATTATGTTTTTTATGTGTTCTTAATATTTGTTTCTTTCTGCACACTGATACCTCACTATTGTGCCTTGCACTGCGAGAACAGAACAAAAATGCCCTACTGTATTTAAATTCAAAGTGTAAGATGAGATACAAATTTGTCTCCATAATGACAGCTGAAATTTTAGTGATCAGTATAATAAACAGTGTGCACAATATCCTAGCTGCTTAGTTAAGAAGCGTATTGCAGGGATTGGGAGAAAAAAATCAAGAAAAAGTTTCAGAAAGGTACAGTACTTTTTTTTTTTTTTTTTTTTTTTTTGTTTCCTGGAGAATTTAGTCACTGCCAAGCATCCTGTCCATTTAAGGGGGAATAAATGGGCCTGTGACGGAACCCATCCTATCTTGACAGTCACTTACAGCTGGCTTTTACTGGCCAGGACTGATAGACAATAACATACTGGGGGCACTTTGCTGTTGCTTGTCCAGATGGTATTTGTCTTAATCATCCATCAAAATCTCCAGCAATGCCAATCTAAAGCCTTTCAACAGCAACTTTCTGTTTTAAGATATAGTCCTATTCTTAGATTTTTTTTTCAGCTCCTATGGTTAACAGTTCCTGAATGGTGCTGACAAGGAAGTTTTTCTTGTGAAACTCCAGAGATATTTTGACTGTTGCTCTGAATTTCTGGAAAATCTGAATGCTCTTCGCAGCACCAACACTACCTTAAAAAAAACAAAAAAACAAAAAAACAAAAAAAAACTGTTCAACAAGTATTCAGGAAGGAATGAAAAAAAATTACTTAACTAGAAAAGAATGTAGCTGGCCTGACTTTTGTAGTACATTATACCTCATAGTTCAGGCATTTTGTTTTCCTTACAAGGTATTACAGGCAACACCGTAAATGCAGGTCAGAGCTGCAGTAGCAGAACACAACATAGAAAAACAGCTGATTTAATGAGGTAGGAATTTAACACAATGCTTTATTCATAGCATTTGAGTGTTGAAGGACAGCTGGTGTCAGCATTATTTCCCTCTGGCTCTACTTCCACAGTTAAAACAGATTTCCATATTATCTTAAAGTTTTCTGCCCAAATCTCATCTTTTGCTTCCAGGTAGTACTTTGCTGGAATCTTTTTTCCTTTGCCTTTCTAAAGTACAAGCTGAGTTATGAGTTCATGGGTCAAATATATGCATATATATATATCTATTGCTCAGTGCACCAAAGAAGAGATCAACAGTCAACCGAATGTCACGTTAGGGGCTTAGACATCACAATACCACAATGTGTTATACGAAGTAGATGTTCACTGCTTCTTGGTGAACCATTCATAGGTAGACAGAGTTCAGAGACTTCTTTCCTTGCAGGGATCCCTACATAAGGCACTCCTAAAACCAGAAAAAATATTCCAAGAAACAATTTTCCTTGTAGAGAGCTGCAGAACAAACCCAGAACCTCTAAAGAATGAGTTCTTAGCCATTTTGACTGAAATAAAAATCAGTCACTGCAAGCAGGTCAAAGTTACTCACAGTCTGCTGAAGACAAAAGACTTACATTCACTAGATTTGATTTCAGCCAGAAGCTGGATGACTCACTACTCACTGGAAATTTTACAATCTTATTGTTGTGACACAGGAAGTCAAAACAGATTTCTCCTTATTCTATATTGACTACCCCTGACAAATCACTGCTGTGGCCAATTCTTCATAGGTAGGAATTTTCAAAACACCATTTCAACCTGAGAAAGTGTGTGAAGCTGTCAGACTATCTGGAAAAATTGCATGATTATCTCTACTTGCATACTGTGGTCCTAGTTTCATTGTATCTTTACGTCTTCCTCTCAACACTACTAATTCACTTTGTTTTGTTATGGGAGATGAATGAAAAAGTCTGATTTTAGTAACTTTTCTGGGTTGTAAATTCGCAGCAAAATAGTTCCCAGTGTATGAAATCTGTTCTTGTAACTGAACCCCTTTCTGTCACGGAAAGCAAAATGAAGTCTCCAGAAATTCCTTCATGATTTGCCTTTGTAAAAATCTCCATCTTCCCCTTAGAGGCCTCAGTAGAGAAGCTGCAATTATTTCCTTACCTGTGCTCTTACTCTGTCCTTATTCCCTCACACAATCTTTTTGTATTCTGAAGCATTTATCTAGCTTGTTGCTTCAACAGTTGGACTTTCATTGTCTGCTGTTATAGAATAAGCAGTCTAATCCAGTCCTCAATCCAAAAGTTGAAGGACTAGAAAACACTGCTTGTCTGATGAACTTAGATTGAGATATACTAGGATGGACAAAGTCACTGTCAGATGTTTCTGAAGACGATTTCTTTTTCTTTTTCCTTTTTTTTTTTTTTCCTTGATTGAATCAAATCACCTTTATTGTAACTTTGTGATTGTTTCCTTGTTTCCATGTTCCAGAAGGGATGAGCAGAAAATATAATTGTGCCCTGAAGAGAAGTGAGTGGGTTGCAAGTGGCTAGAGTGAAAATGCTTGCCATTGCTAAGAACAGAAAAAAAACATGGGGTTTGGGTATATGATCAACTCCTGCTAGGCCAGAAGACTAACAGTTTGCCAGCACATCTCCTAAAAGCATTACAAATGGGTGAGTAAGTGTGAAGAGGCTGAGGAGATGATAAATAACACTTTAAAATTATCTCAGTACAAATCAGAAGAGCTGGAACACACTGAAGAAGTCACTTTTAGTCTTATAATCTTCAAATATTGAACTACTTTATATTCATATGTATAAATATTAGAATCCTTGACAATTATCTCATCACTACCAGAACTGTGATACAGAGATGTATTTTCTAACATGTATAGGATCCTGCTCAGGAGAAACGGATTACAATAGAGTTCCTAAACATTTGTTTAAACATTGATAATGACTTTCTCTGTTATCCTTTTTATGCTCATACATATTATTTGCAAAATTCAATATTTCAACATGTACATATCCGAATGAAAATGCGACTGTAACCATATAGGTTATATGGCTATTCTCGATGCAGATTTTGAAGGCCTAATGCAGTTCTTGGACTGGTTGCTTGCTTCTAATATGAAGTCTGAAAAGTCATTTCAGATTTTTTTGCCTCATTTCTCCACCTGTAAAAAGAGGTGATGATGTTCAGTTTTCATCTATCTTTTTCCACTAGCTTAATTAAAAATCCTATTGGGCTGCAACCTTCTTTGCAGGCATTCCCTGAATTTAGGACCCTGAGCAGTACTGGGATTTCTAAAATCTGTCACAGCATGACTAATGGTCTGGAGAATGTCCTTCAACAAGTGTATCCAAACAGCAGTATTCATACTCCAATTGTTCTCTTGTTTTCGACCTTTTCTTGCTGAGGTTGCCTCCCACTGTTTCCATACTCAAAGAGCAAGTAATAGTACATAACTTGGGATGAAATAAAAAAATAAACAAAAACAAAACAAAGCAACAATTACAAAAACAAAACACAATTCCTGAATCAAACAAAGTCAGTCACTTCACTGATACCAAAAAAAAAAAAAAAGAAAAGGGAAAAAAAAAAAAGGAAAAAAAAAAAAGGAAAAGAAACGAACAAAGTAAAAGTTGGCCTGAGTAGTTTGAATTCTAGCCTTACTGAAGGGCAGTTTTGCCTTTGATTTCAATGGAGTGAGGATTTTACACTTTGTGAATGACTTTGGGAACTGAGAAAAAAGCTGAGACTAGGATTTTCAAAGGTACCAAAGGAGATTAGGCACTTCTGGGATGCCTTGAAAATCCCAGCATAAATCAGTTTCATTGTTGGAGCAAATGAGTCAGCCACTCAGATTTGATTCTGGCTTTCTGTGTCTAGTGAACCAGATGGATTTGAATTGGTATCCTAAAGAGGAAAACCCAGCCTCCATTTAGCCATCATCTGAGTCATCTAGACTTACAATATAGAGAATAATTGTTTCTGTAATCCTTTTGTAATATCTGGAAATTAGTTATCCAAAAATTATGTGTTTTAATTTATTTTCAAAACATGAAATATTAAAAGTGCTGGCACATGACCTCTAGATGTAATTAATATCAGATATGATGAAGCAGGCATATAATTAAATATCTTTTCCAAAAATAGAATACTGAGGGAAGCAATCATTAAGTAAGATTATATTACCGAAAGGGAAAACATTAGTACAGTCAGTCATCATTGTGAGCAGCAGCACAACAAGGTTCCTTCCTATGCCTGTGGATATCTATTTATAGTATAATGACATGAGCTGTCATGACCACATGACGTCTCTTTCAGTATCTGAACATGTGGATATCTATACCTGGAAAAAGGACACAACAGGCAATATTTACATTCCCCACTCTTATTCAACTGAAAGTGTGTGGAAAAATAAAATCTTCAGTGAACAAGAGAGCAGTCTTTATTTACTGCTTTGTTTAAGGGGGTGGATTTTTAACAGTTTCACCTGTGTTATCAAGACCCTTTTTCTTCTACAAGAGAAATAGTTATGTCATTAGAAGTTATGGAGAAAATATAGACTATGCCAGTATAAGCTGGCATAAAACAATGAACTCTATCAGGAATTTGAATTTAATGTTGTCCAGTTTAAATTCATAACTTTCAAAGGGGCTATCTGTTGTTTTAATGCAATTTGATTTAGTAAGAATCATGTTATTAAATTCTCTCATTATTCTGACAAACTAGGAAAATAATTGATCATATGGTGGAGAAGAGGGATGGTTTCCAGATCTTGTTTCTTAAATTCAATCCCCTTTCAGCCATTCTATTCTATACAGAGATCATCCTGGGGAGAAAAAATTCTGACTGATCTGAGTTTGGTTGCAAGGAAGAAGACTGAACTTTTTGGGAACAATCGTGAAAACTGTTTTGATTTTTGTTTCATCTGTGGGGTGGAAGAGAGCTAAATAGGCAGGTAAATAGAGTGAGGAGAAAAGAATGATAGTCTTTGACAATGAAGTAAAAATTATCCTATCCTATATTATTTAAAGAAAAATATGCCTGTAGTTTTTTTTGATGTTGCTCCAAAGAAACGGAAAGAATGCCACTTCAGACTATCTACCATAATAGTGCTAAGAGAAATAATGGAGTAAAGGTGAGGGGCAGGCTGTGTAACCCTTTCATTTTTGTTCTTAGTTCTGAATTTCATGGGATCAGACTGCTCTGCATGTTAGTGGATGTGGGCTCTGGGAGGAAGGCTTCTGAAGACACATGCTGTTTACTGTTTTCCTATTGGGGAAAGGATGCATAATGTAATATATATTTGTATAGTACCCATCTTTTCTGGCATTTGCTGTCTGTATACTCTGTTGATAGGTTGACTTCTGGGGATTCCTTGTCTCTAGAAAATAAGCTAATAATATTCACAAGTACATTTCTTCCTGTTTGCTAGTTATCTCTCAGGTATGCAACATAACCCTCAGCATTTTAATCCCAGCAAAATGAAAACATGCTGTTTCTTTGTAAATATTGTTGGCACTTAAAATTAGCACATGTGTAAATTATATCAGAGTAAAAGTGCTGGTGTACCATCAACACGTCTGAAAGACATCCAAAACTTAGGCCACATGAAGTGATTCTTCAGCAAATCAGTATGCATGAGCCAAATAGTTCAAACCCAATCCATGAAGGACAGCAACATTTACTAATAGTATCACAATATTTCTTTCTCTGGGATAATTAAAGCACTTTACCACCTCCCCTCCCTTCTTCCTAAGATGTTTAAGTTTATGTCTCTGGACTTCACACTTATGCTTTAATTTCATTTTTATCTCTATACTTTTGTAGAAGTATATATTTTCTCTGGTACAAGAGAAGTCCACCATCAATGCTTTCACACTTCCTTAAGGGCTAAGGCTTTAAATTCAGCACTACCCAGAGACATACAACATAAATGTTATGCAGATGTTTGCAGCGTATATTGTCTGAATTGTCCAATTTTTCAACCTTCCTCACTGGCAGAGTGTCCACTGCTATCTTGTTTACTAAAGGTATTTAGTGTTCCTTGTAACCATCTTGGAATATACATTATTACTGATATGTGCTTAAACATTTTGCATTTGCTTTAAATTTAAATATCTTAATGTTCCCAGTATTTGTCTCTATTTGCATAAAAAAGGAATGGATATTCTGTAAGTTGTGTGTAAATTTATAGTTCTGTATGTGTAAGCTATGCTTCCAATCAATTTGGTGATGTGTCTTCCACCTCTATTAGTAGTTAGTTAATACAGATATTTCCTCTTAAATTATAAAGGCACCAAAACACACAGAAATCCTATGTTTGATTCTTTTTACAAGTATCTTACTTACAGGCATGCTATTCAGATCATACAGCCTTCACAGAGCTGAAAAGAGTAGATCCACTATTGTCTGAGAGGGACAAGCACTGCTTATTTTTAAATGTGCAATATTGACTGAAGTTTCCATATGTCCAGAAAAAGACAGATGACTTCCCAGAGCTATAAGACATCATATTTCTACTAACACTGATTATATATTACAATGCCAAGATTACAAATTTATTTTACACAGTTTGAAGTTCACCAGCCTCTATTTTAGTTTTAAATTACTTTATTTGTAGTATATTTTAACATATTTTAATTTATTTTTATTTTTATATGAAGGAATTTTTAGAAAATTATAGATCTACATGACAGTAGATTCCTTCCTTCCTTAAGGCAAGGAATTGACTTTGAAAATTAGGGAAAGCTTAATAGTGGAAATCCACTTTTTGGAGAAGATTTGTTCTAATGATAGATCTGAATAATTCTAGGAAGAACTCTGGTCCTGATCCAGATCTTTTTTTGGTCTCCATTCTCAGATAAATAAACGTGAGACAAAGTAATAATAATAAATCTTGTGTTAGACTTCCTGGCAGACTTTATGATCTGGTTTGAGTTCCTCTCCTCTCCTCTCCTCTCCTCTCCTCTCCTCTCCTCTCCTCTCCTCTCCTCTCCTCTCCTCTCCTCTCCTCTCCTCTCCTCTCCTCTCCTCTCCTCTCCTCTCCTCTCCTCTCCTCTCCTCTCCTCTCCTCTCCTCTCCTCTCCTCTCCTCTCCTCTCCTCTCCTCTCCTCTCCTCTCCTCTCCTCTCCTCTCCTCTCCTCTCCTCTCCTCTCCTCTCCTCTCCTCTCCTCTCCTCTCCTCTCCTCTCCTCTCCTCTCCTCTCCTGTAAAACTTCTGCAGTTAACTGAAATTCAGAATTGAAGAGTACTTGTTTTTTGACTAAAATGTGTAAACAGATCTTACTGAAACTCTTAAGTAGAGAAATATGACAAGTCTTGAATGAATGACAGATTTCATAAAATGACATAATTGAGTCAGAGCCACTGTCCTTATCTCCTAGGGTGCCTGAGCTCCAGAAGTCAAAGGAATTAAAAAATAATAGTTTCTTGAACCTTTCTATTGCTCAACAAAAAGGAAGTAGAGGTTTGTGAAGAGAACGCATCTTTTAAAATGGTAAGCAATTGCAGACTGTCTTTCAAATATGTTAACCATGGCATTTTCATCTCCATCTTTTCTATTTTTTCCAGAAAATTTGTGAGTGAAAGATTCCAAAAAGACATTTTTTTCCTAGTTAAATATTATAAAAATAAATTCACCATATGGGAAATATTATTAATCTCGTTTATAAACTGTTGAATTGATTTTAAGAAACTGTAGTAAAAATAGTTTTCTCTCAAAAAAAAAAAAAAAGAATAAACAAGCAGAAGTCTTTATACGTTTGTTGATAAACATAGCCTCTGCAAACTTATCTTTGTAGGTTATGATGCATGTGTTCCTTAAAACAACCCTATACTTAACACTCCAATAATGTCAGTACAATACAGCAGCCCAGTATAATGTTCTCACCTTCATACTTGAAATTACATAATGCAAATTGTGCTCATGTGTGCAGAGTGCTCCCACACAAGTTTTAAATCATTTCAGATACTTTAAATCTTTGAAAGTTTTATAACAGGAAAGACAGCTTTCTATCATCTTCCCAAAGATACAATGCAGGTAAGAATAAGAGCTATTTTTTTGTGTGTTTCTGGAAGAAAACTAGCAGCAACTGACTTAAAATATTTTATTATCTTGTCTGACAGTATTCTGTTTGGATTCACCAGAGTTCATTATCAGTCTGGTAGTCTGGAATGTCTGAGGATGTGGATGACACGCATATATGAGGCTGCAAAAAAGTTATATTTCCTTCTCTGTAACTGAGAAAAATGGGTCAGGTTTCTCATCTTTCCTGCCTGTGGCTACATCTGATTTTGAGGGATTCTGCCACCTAAATATACTTTAGGCATATTTTCTCTTCAGTCATCAGGTCTCTGGTACCTGTGTACTCTTATTGCCATTGTATAGTGCATATTAATTCTTTGTTCATCTTTAGCAAGGCAAGCTGAAATATAACATGAGTTCTTCCCTGCCCATATGCTCAAGGTCTCTTTATTATTATTATTATTATTATTATTATTATTATTATTATTATTATTATTATTATTTATTATTATTATTATTATTATTATTATTCCTATACAAAGCAAACTTGAGACTTACTAATTTCACACACACACACACTAAAATAAAAACTTTCACGTTCAGGATTCAGGTAGGATTTTAATGTTTTGGTTAGGCTCATTTGCATCTAAGTAACAGACTGTAAAGCAATAGAGTGAGAATACCTCACCCGCAGTTACTTTTCTATAGTGTATCTGTTCTTTTGTATACTGTATCTGACCTTAGGCTTGCTCTACAGTCCCTGAGGAAAAGTAAGAAGCTGGTCTCTTTTCGATACTTGGTTTAAAGTGGGATGAACTGTGCACCTGTTTTGATATTTGAATGACTCCTATATATTTTCCTGTTTTCTTCCATAGTCTGATAATTTCTCTATACAGATGCAACAACTTTAGCTGTAGTACTTGTAAAATGTGGGGTCTGTATCTTATCAGCTTGACATTTGCTAGAATGCCTGACAAACCTAGAATTAAATTTCTGCATTAAGTCAGTTAGGATTTGAAGTAAGGCCTCTCCCACACAGATGAAAGCTCTACAATATGCCATGTTCAGCAGAAATTTCATCCCAGGTTTAAGTTTCATTGAAATGTATATTTCTACAAAACATTTCAATGACATTTTTGAGAGGGTTTTACTCATATTTCTAAGTCGTTTAGTCATTGTTAGCCCTGATCTGTTTAGAATAAAGCCCCTGACCTTGCAGTTGCGTTGGAAACAAACTTACCTTTATATCACTTCCTGAAGACTACCTTGTGGTCCTGTCATCTGACCACAAACATTCTCAAGTTATCATACAGTTATTATGAAACAAGGTAATCTGGTCACTGAAATACTAAGAGGTAAAACAAAGATTAACAAAAACAAGGCAAGTCTATGACTAGTTATTTCCATTTGATCTTTGGTACCTTAGGAGGGAAAAGTGTCAATATTTTTTCTTTGTGAATAAATATAAAGTAGACAAAAAAGACTTCAGCAAACTTTTCTTAATTTCTGTCACATGTGGCCCTGAGACATGGAATATATTTTAAATGCAGAAAGCAATACAAGGTGGGCAAATTTATTATTTTTAAAGAAAATAAGACTGAACTGCAAACAGCTTCTCCTATGTAACCTAGTTTCTAATTTTCTCTGGAGAACAGTGGGTACCAGAATAAAGATGTGATTTAGGCAATGAAAATTATGCTTAACTCTGTTTTGATCAGTCCCAAAGAAATATCTGCTGCTCAGTTTTTCTTTCTAAAATCACTGTACTACAGAACCCTAGAGCCTTATGTTCCAGGAGGGATAAACTGATGGCATCAGGAATGGTGCTGTAGATGTGTAATTGCCACCTCGTTTTGTGTGTGGAAGGGGACAACTTCTTATAGCCGTATTTAGTACATCCCAAAGTGCTGAAAGACCTATGAATTTTTAACACACCTCTTGCAATACCCAGCACAGCTCCTGGAAGTTGATGCATAATATTGCCATACAAAGTTTATTAGATTTATTTTTTTTCTTTTCCAAATTGTCCTTACTAGAGATTCTGGCCTATCTGAGCTTCTGAAGCTCCTTGGAAGTGGTACAGAGCCAAGGGAAACCGTGCTTGTTCTATCCTGTGGGCCTGGCAGATGGAAGCTTGGGAATGAAATATGCACTTCTCAAAAGAATCACAAATTTGAAATGCAAAGGTATTGATTTAAATTCTTTCTATTCATTCAATAAGATATACCACAAGTTTTTTTTTTAAAAAAAAACAAAATTATGTAGTTGATATATTTTCCCCTTCCCACACAATAATTTGTGTGAATGCCTCTAAAAAATTCATACTTAACTGACCATTCCATTCAGTTCATTTAATTCCTTTCTTCTCTGTTTACACTCCCTACTCTTCCCTCAGGTTAGATACAATCAAATCATTCCAATTTTGATGACATTTTGAGTTCAGGTTATCAGCCCCATCCACTAGCTGGAATGTTTATAACATCATCTGAATGGCTTGTTGGATCTCTTCTGTTCCTGACATCTGAAAGGAAATGCAGCCAGTTCTTATCTACTACAGATGGAGTGGAACCTACTGAGTGCAACAACTGGATGCAAGCACTGCTCAGCAATAGCCAAGACAATGTTGTGTTATCAACCTTTTTAATCACAAATCTGAAATACAGAACCTTACATGCTGCTATGAAGAAAACTAACTCCTTCCCAGTCAGAGCCAGTATACTTCCTTACAGGTAGACATGAGTTCCAGTGAAGGTTGTTTCTCCACCTGTCACTTTTTTCTTGAATAGATGTGACCACAGAGCTTTCTTCTCCAATTCTGCAAGGATGATAACTTATACTCACTTATTGTTATACTGAGTTGTTACTGCTGTTACAGATATGCATAGTTGCTATTTGAGGGCTTAATTCTTCTTTAACTACGTTCATTAGGGAAATGCATTATCTCCAAACAGATTTTCTTGGGTTTGTATTTTGGAGTAAGGCACTAAATCAGCACAGAATTTAGTATTCTCTACAAATATGCAATACCTGTTAGGGAGAAGTGGCTACGTGGTATAGTAAGAGAGGTAAAAATGTGTATATTCACAAGCGTTTCCAGGAGCTGCATATGATTGCTAAGACTCAAGGTGAGGTTACCCACTGACAGAATTCAGACTGAAGTACAAAGAGCTGATGAAGAGATGAATGAAGAATTTTGCAAGCTGATGGAGTTTTCCCCTACATTTGGCACTCTGTGCTTACCATTTAAAATACATGTTTTACTGTTTTTTTTTCATAAGCCATCCCTGCTTCATTTTGCTGTAGCACTCTGTTAAGCATATGCTTTAAGTTCTAATTAAACACCTATTACACTTTGCTAAATCAAAGCCACTGTCCACAGGACCTACTATTATGAGCTTCTCTAATAGTAAGCCACAGTTCTTTGCACAGCAACTTATTTTTATCAACTTATGTTGTTGTTACTCTGGTCCAACTAGCTTGTTTTATAATAACAGTATGATAACTAGAGATCACTTGTGGTCAGATGACACATCTTGGTCCCTGAGTTATCAGTAGCTGAATTGACTACTTACTGAAAAACAGCTGCTGATTTGTGCACTCTTTTGATTCATAAAATGTACTTTCATTGAACTGCTGGTATTAAATGGACAGTCCATGCTGGCATCAAGGACAGTTGAAGTTTGTTATGTTTCTGATAATCCTTTGTCTATAGGAACAGTCTGAAAAGTGCTTCCCTTTCCCCGCCCGTGAACTGGGACACAGGACAGCAGTAAAGAGAAAAATGTGAATGAGTGATGGACAGAGGAAAGTTTGCCTGAATCACACTGATGCTGAGCAGTGCGTGTATCTAACTCCACTCTGCCATTCTATGTTTACTGATTTTAGTGGTTTTACCAAGTTTTGTTAATGATCAGTTGAGCTCTGTAGAAGGTGTAGTTAGAAAAGACAGGCTGAAACCTATCAGGATCTCCTTGATCTCTAGGAACATTGTTACTAAGAGGGTTACTTAAGTCACAGAGCTTAAGACAGACCAGTGGATGAGGGTAGTGCAGAAAACTCTCTGATTTGCTCCAGCAAAGTTTACTTCACTGGTCAATCAATAAAGCCATAATTAAATAGCAGGCTGGTTGAGTAAATATCTAAAGATCGTGAGGTAGGCCTACACAGTACTTCATTTATGGCATAGGTGCATTGAAACCAGTAAAATTTTGCTGTTGGAAATCTGCAGGTGAGGTAACACCCCTTTTGACATTTACCACAGCATAGCTATTCTCAATTCCTCCTCTTAAATAAAGACACATTTTTAAAGTTTAGTTAATCTATAAGCAGCTTAACTGTTTTACCATTTGGAGTATTTATTGTGTCATAGTACTAGTCTCATAACAAATGTGACTGAAATACTTTTTTTCCTCGTTGTTATCATACTACACACATAGATTAACCTATAAAGTGAAAACTCAACAGAGAGGACCATGGGAAAATCTTGTTTGGCAATGATTATGGCAAAACTTTCTCAGCTGTCAAACTTTCTCATCATCATAGTTTCAATGATGTAATGGAATAATGCTTATGAATCTCTTGCTAAGGATTCTTTTTGGCCACTAGTTTGTAAAGAACAATCTGTTTAGACAACTAAATGGTTCAGGAGATGGGAATAAGGTATATATGGTATAATAGTGATCTATTTATATATATATCCATTTATAATGGGTATAATAATAGGAAATTGAGCCTTTGATATTGTTTTAAATATGTCCTCCTCCTGCCATGACAAGATCTAATTGAACAATACAAAAGAGATGATGACCTTGTGTTCCATTTCTCATCAGAAAGCTTCCACAATTTCACACTCCTTAAATACAAAGAAAGGATTAAATGGTCTTAGAGACTTATTGTTAAAGGTCCTCCTGAATATTAACAGAGCACCTGAGATGAACAACAGAAGAGGCAGCAGTTCTATTTGTGTATTGTAGTTAAAAAGCAGGTTCCAGTATATTCTTTTATCACTAACACTCATTAAAATATTTACTGGACAAAGTACCCTGCTCCGTGTCAGTAACCTTCTCTTTTACCCTCAGTCATTTTAACCCAGCATGTGGAACACAGGTAATAGCAGTCAAGCCTGGAACAATTGTTTTCAGCTTGCTTTTAGTGTTTTGAGTTGCTATTTCAGTCTATGTCAGACCTGAAGGAAGGTTTGTCTTCTTGGAAGTCTGTCTGTTTTACAACAACATCAGCTGGCATAGGAAAAAAATACTACAATTCCTACAGTAATAGGTGTTGAAGTCTGACCTGTTGCATATCATAGGTCATTAAATTCTCCCAGATACCCTGTAACTGAGCAGAATAACTTGTGTTTCAATTAAAGCATTCTTTATTACTATGCTTGGCAAAAGCATAACTTCCTGAAAGGCATTTAGTGTTCTTGAGACCTTAGGAGATCAAGAATCTATTGACTCCTTCAAGCATGTTCCACTGGTTTGCTTCTTTACAGTTAAGAAAAGGTGGCCTTCCCCCCCCCCCCCCCCCACACACACACTTTTTTTTTTTTCATTTAGTTTTCTTGACCTCAGTTTTTTTTCCTAGTTTTTGTTATGTCTCTGTTAGATTAGAGAGCCCTTGTATTTTCTCCCTGTGAAGATACTTACATGCGGTAATCAAGTCACCTCTCAATCTTTTTGATAGCTACACAGATTGAGCTCTTTAAGTCACTTACGGCAAGGGTCGAGAGCACTGCTGCTAGCTCAAGTATTCAAGCCTGTTGTGGTCAAAAATTATTAATTAATGTCATTAGAAATGGACTTTTTTTTTTCTTTCTTTTTGAGTTAGCATCACAAACAACTCTCAGCTGATGAGTTTAATAGTGTGGACTGAAATACCTGTAAGCCGGTTATCTATAATGATGCATGAAGACAGCAGATGCCACTTCTTCACTTTCAAGTGGGCTGCATAGAGGAAAGGGATTTAGTGAAAAGAATGAGAATTAGAAGCTCTACAGTGTCATTCTTCTTCTTCTTCTTCTTTTTTTTTCTTCTTTTAATTCAAATGCTGTGTTCTGTTCTAATATTTCCTGTTCTCCTTAATTTTTAATGCTGTTTTCTGATAAGACCAAACTGATGGTATAATTACTAGGTAAAAATTGTAGGTATCAAGCACCTTCTTCAAATAACCTCCTCTCAGTTTCCTTGCAAGTTGGAATATATTTAATATTGACAAGTTGTTCAGATTTTCATGTTTATGCAGTTCTACAAAATAAATAAATAGATAAATAAATAAATCAATAATTCTGTGGTAAAACATCCAAGGCCATATTCCACTGTAATGTGTTTTGTTTGATTTTATTTCTACAGTAATTAGCAAACTACCCTTAAGCTATCATTCATCACGAGCAAATCCTAGAGGAATTTATTTCTATTTGCAGTCTGGAAGCAAGGCTGAATTATTATTTTCCTTAGTTTTGGCTCTGTGACTACCTTAAAGCAGAAACTAACCCACCTATGGTCAATCTGCCACAGTGGTTATGATTAACATCTTGTGGAAATACAGAAAGTCGGACTTGAGCCTGTTTGTGCTGCACAGTTCTCTCTTCCATGTTGAATATATTCATGTAGAGTCTGTGATATGGGAACAACTGTTCACATTGAAGCATGTTGATTCCCTAGTTCTAATCACTTGAGTTCACAGAGTCAAAATTTGTACCGTTACCGGGCTCATATCTGGAAGAATTCTCTTTTTGCTCAGGTCCATTGTTACTATCTGTCAGCACTAACCTCTTCATTGTCAGTGTTGTCAAATCTGACAACATCCAAAGCAGGGAAAGAAGTGGACAAAGCAGAATTTGAATGAAATGTCTTCAAATTCACTGTTGGTTACTCATCACATTGTCAGTTACTCATCACATTCAGTATTTCAGGCTCATTTGTGACAAGGTTTCCATTCATATTGGAAATACATTGAAAACAGAAACTTTTGAATGATTGTATGGCTTAAGTGCAGTTCTGCCTAATGCAGAACATGGTCTGTGTGGATATGCTACACACAGCTTTATTCTGCATACGTGTGGTAATAACATGCAGCAAAATTCTGGGCAGGATTACAGTATCAAACTGTGCTGATGATATTCACTTGCTTTTTAGCTGACTGCCCTGCAGGGGTGCAGTGGGATGTTGAAAACACTCTATGTTTTATTGCTAAGATCAAATTCAAACCAGAATTAAGATTAATAATGAACTGTAGATTGTGGTGACTTAATGATAAAGAATAAATTTTTACTCTCAAATGAGTTTGACTTGGAGAGGATGAAATTTTAATGCTATTTTCATCATCTAAGTTACATGAACTAGAGACTGACCTGTGTGTGCTTTTGTGTGTTCATGTTGAGATAGCTTTTCACCCTGTGAGTTGAGAGCAGAGTTGTGTGCTGAAGACATAGTGTTCACCTGGAGCTGTCATTGGCTCAGCCACATGGCTGCTGGGAGGTAGGGTGCTGGGATGGTTCTGTCTTCTGCATGGAAGACCTCTCCCAACAGGCCAGCTCTGAATTTGTTGCTCTCACAAATGTGATAGCGTATATTAGTTGTACTCTCTTTATAAAATAAAAAACTCAACCTAGTGCTTGCTACATTCTATGGTCTTATTTTGGAATCTTGGTTAAAGTTGCTGATGATGGAATGCTGTGATTAAGAAGCCTTATTCTTCCCTTTCTTTCTTTCTTTCTTTCTTTCTTTCTTTCTTTCTTTCTTTCTTTCTTTCTTTTTCTTTCTTTCGTTCTCTTTTTCTTTCGTTCTCTTTTTCTTTCTTTCTTTCTTTCTTTCTTTCTTTCTTTCTTTCTTTCTTTCTTTCTTTCTTTCTTTCTTTCTTTTTCTTTCTTTCGTTCTCTTTTTCTTTCTTTCTTTCTTTCTTTCTTTCTTTCTTTCTTTTTCTTTCTTTCGTTCTCTTTTTCTTTCTTTCTTTCTTTCTTTCTTTCTTTCTTTGTCTTTCTTTCTTTTCTTTCTTTTTCTTTCTTTCTTTCTTTCTTTCTTTCTTTCTTTCTTTATTTCTTTCTTTCTTTTCTTTCTTTTTCTTTCTTTCTTTCTTTCTTTCTTTCTTTCTTTCTTTCTTTCTTTCTCTCTCTCTCTCTCTCTCTTTCCCTCTCTTTTTCTCTCTCTCTCTCTCTCTTTCTCTCTTTCTCTTTCTTTCTTTCTTTCTTTCTTTCTTTCTTTCTTTCTTTCTTTCTTTCTTTCTTTCTTTCTCTCTGACTATGCAAGTATAACATTGTTAATGCATCATCAATAAACTATATCTGTGTTTCATTTTGGTCTGCAGAGACAGATAAGTATGTGAGCAAAGTGCACCCTAAAGATACAAAATTCACACAAAAATAGAAAAGCAATACTTTGTGTTACCATTAAAAATGATGCCTATGACTAGTCAAAATATTATTATTCTTTTGTAACTGGTTCTATGCTTTCTGAACATTTGGGATTTCCACAACTGATCCTATAACGGTTTCTAGTTGAACCAAACAGAAACGCTTTTATGGAGCGTGACACTTATTTCAGTTCTTTGTTACAGTATTTTGAGTTTTCTTGGAGTTTCTCTGATACTGTGCAGAATTCTTTCAGGGGCAAATCATTCATCACTGAAAAACTGAAGTAATTAATTTCGCTCTCTCCCACACCCCCCTAAATCTATTAAGTATGCTTTCTTGATGTTTTGAACTTTCTTCTTTAGTCTATCATGTTGATATTCTGTATGAAGATTGAAATAGTCTCAGGAGTCTTTGTGTCTTCAAATCACTATTGAAATAATGGTGATACGTATTCTGTTCCTAAGCTAGGCTTTAGTGTCTGTGCACAGATACAAAGAATGAGACATGATATGTTTATTTTTCCCTTGAAGGAAAATATTTCTGGATAGTTCATAAGCCAGAGACGGGTATGTGGCAAAAAAAATATATGAAGAGATCTTTGTGATAAATGGTTTCACTTTGTTTCAGAACGTACGATGCTGAATTTATTGGTGAAGTAGGACTATGTTTTACTTGCATACTTAAAAATGGGTGAGGCAACGGGTTAATAGAACGAAGTGGGAGGGTCAAGTCTGCCTTCTGCAATGACTGTTCCAAAAAGACATAGTATTTGATCTGGTGAAGTGCTTTTCTCAGACACACAGACAGATAGTTCATGTTATAAATGATTTCACAGGACACAATACTCTCCTTCCCAGAGAAAGGAAGTACATTTCATGTTTTCTTTTAGTTTTAGTGTAGAAGGAATGATTTAGTCAGTAGAGGCATCTAACAAAAATGAGGAGGTTATAAGGGGGTGAGAAACCAAGGTCTGTGAACAACCATGGGAGAAAAATCCTATAAGTGCTCAAGCAGAAAACAGATTTTAAGCAGACTCTCAACTGAGCAAAGGGGAAAAAAAAAAAGTGAAAAAAATGAGGGCTGAGCAAAAATCTCTCTTTAATGGCGCTGGAAACATCTACCAAAAAACTGCAGTCTGTTCACATGCAGTTGACATGTGACTCCAGCAAAAGGTAGAATCTACAGTATTTAATTACTCTCCAGAGGAGTCTAGGCAAGACACTGTTAAGAGTACCAAGGAAGAGTAGTCCAGGCCAGAAACAATCCCCGTCATTAAACTTTCCCAAAAGACTGATACTGGTAGACAGTTTTGGTTACCATTTTTTGTATTTGTTGTCAGTTGTCTACAGGATTTGTACTTTCTATCAAACTTCAGCCTCAGTAAAAGCCCTGTCTTGCTTAATATCTGCATTAATAACATCTTCTTACCCCACCTTACCTGGCACAACTTGCCAAGAGGATTTATAGGTTGTAAATGGGAAATTAAGAATCTTCAAGGTTTGTCCCCATGGTACCACTAAGGCAGAGATGTGTTTTGTTCATATTTGAATTTGATTCAGGTTATACAGGAAGCTTATGATTTTACCCACTGTTTTCCAGAGCTAAGTATGGGTTTGTTCTCAGCAAGAAACTTCATATACTGCAAGACAGTCATCTTACAAACTGATGACAGCCAGGTCTTCTCTTTTACTTTCTAAGTCTGTCTGTGCTTTAGCAATCTTCTAGCCATAGGGCTGCATCTTTATTTCTTGTTAGGGATGGGGTCTAGGCTGCAATGTGGGGGTTGTCTTACTTTCTTTCAGGTTGATTCAGAAGAACTAGTGGGAATGGGGAAATCTAAACTAGTGATAGAAGGAGTTTCTTTGGGTACATTGCCAAATGGAGCCACAAATGCCGAATGTGTGCTTTCTGAATGAAGCAAGCTGCCCTCTATTGGCCAGAAGATAAAATTTGGCTCTTTTCCTTTCCTGCTCATTGTAGATGAGGTATTAAGTGCTAGAATCTCACGTTGTCTCTGTCAGAAAAAAAGCAGATATGTATGTTTTTATAGACTACTACGCTGAGAACCGATATGAAATTTGACAAAAGATAAATAAACATGAAGATGCCACTTTCACACCATTTAAAATATTTCTCTGATATTTCAGCCTTGTTGAAAGGGTGATAAAATAAAACAAACAAACAAACAAACAAGCACACACACACACACACACACCCCACCGCTGGCACAAAAACCAACCAACCAACCAAAAAACAACCACAAAGCCAAACAAAACAACCAAGCGACCAACTAACCAACAAAAAAACTAACACAAAAGAATCTGAATTTTCATTTGTCCCTTCCAACCCCCAAAAATCTGTGATTCTGTGATTTAGGAGGAACTTTTATTCCAAGAACTTCTGTATTATTTTTTTATCAATGTGGATAGGAATCCAGGAACAAGACCAAAACTTAGAGAATAAATAGGGTGTTGGGCCCATAAACACATACAATTATGTGAGCATTGCTGGTGGTGATTATGCAGGTAAATTTAAACACAAAACAAAGACAGTGACATCAGAAACTGGGACTTTTTAATGTTTTGAACTGTCTTTCATTGATTTATCATGTTTTTCACTTCACATAGCCTTCTTTTGAGCAAAACTCCCTGCTAACTCCATATTTAGGTGACAGCAGCACCCCTGAATACAGCAGCTACTGGTACCTCTGAAAGTGCTGTGTGAAATCTTCATGTTTATTGATCTTTGTGGAGGCAGCTACAACTTACAGCAGTTTACAGAGCCTTGCTAAGCAAGCAGAAGCGCTAGACTCAATATTTGTGTGAGTGACGTGTTCCAAGTCCTGTCAATATTACTATTTGATTGAGCTTTATGCTCTTACACACTCTCTTCTTCAATTCAAATTTTAGTGTGGTATACTGGTTATACCTAGGCACCAAAGTGAGTGAATAACTGAATCACATTGTCATGTCCAAAGGCATAATATTCCTACATTATTCCATTGTTCCTCATTTTCTTCACATCATTTGAGGTAATCTTTGCAGTAGGAAAAGATCAGTTCAAGTATGCTTCTATCTGTACCTGCCTGTATTTTTCTAGATGACAGACAATAACAAAACACCTTAGATTTAGCAAGAGAATTCTGGGGTTTTACCACTGCTCTGGATGTTTAAGAAATCTCTTTAGGACTCCAAAGAGATTCAATATGCCTCCTACTTAATCCAAGGCAAAAGGCATATTTTTAAAATAAAGGAGAAATGCTTCAGCAGCATTTATGTATTTATTTATTTATTTATTTGCTCAAAAAGGTCATCCTACTGGGCACCTACATTTGCTTACCTGTAAGTAACTGCCTGGGATGCTTTTGTGGCTGTTACATTTCTGTGTTTTTGTTGTTGTTGTTTGGTTGGTTTTGTCTGTTTTGCTTTATATTTGGTGTTAAGTTTTTTTTTTTTTTTTTTCCCCAATCCTAAAATCTCCTTTCAAACTCATATTGGCCAGAAAAGTGATGAGGGAGCTGGGAAAGGTACAGAAGATTTATAATTAGAGGTGACCTCAGTTTTTATCAACAAATGTCATGTTTCAAATGTGTAACATGTAGATCTCCCCATTTATTTTATTTTATTTTATTTTATTTTATTTTATTTTATTTTATTTTATTTTATTTTATTTTATTTTATTTTATTTTATTTTATTTTATTTTATTTTATTTTATTTTATTTATTTTATTTTATTTTATTTTATATTTTATTTTATTTTATTTTTTATGCACCTAAATTACTTGCAGGTATTGCACAGTTGGAAATAACTGTTGCTATAGAAGCACTGGACCTGCTGACAGTGCTGGCAGCAGGAACAGCAGCAACAGCAGAAGGTACATGATTATCTCACAGGTTTAAGAATGAGAGTTTGCATTTTATATCCTATTGCTTCTCATTGCATTGGGAAAACACTGGTTTATTTGGGAAGGGAAGGGAAGGGAAGGGAAGGGAAGGGAAGGGAAGGGAAGGGAAAAAGAAAAAAGGAAAAAGGAAAAAGGAAAAAGGAAAAAGGGAAAAGGGAAAAGGGAAAAGGGAAAAGGAAAAAGGAAAAAGGAAAAAGGAAAAAGGAAAAAGGAAAAAGGAAAAAGGAAAAAGGAAAAAGGAAAAAGGAAAAAGGAAAAAGGAAAGGAAAAATCAGTCATTTATTACTGTTATTTTTGGTTTTACAAATTTGGGTTGAACTCAGCTAAGGTGTATCAAATTAGCTGAATTTGCACATGACAACAGGGAGTTGTTCATAATGGTCTGGGTTGTCTCATAATTATTTACAAACAGCTATGAAATAATTTTGATAAAGATGAAAGTCAAGCAGTCCCAGAAACAACAGAAAAAGGCACTGGCTATGGTGGGAATGTGCAGGAAAAAAAAGGAAGAAAGAAATCTTTACAATAGGAAGAACTACTTTCAGCTGTAAAGGACATTGGATGGCTCTGTGCATGTACAAGAACTTTCATAAAATTTCTCGATTTTATAGTCCTATGCCATGCCTCTGAATGATGTCTCTCATGTAGGAGAATTCAGTGCTCAATAACTTTAAATGCTCCTCCTCAACAGAGGAGTATTTGCTTGTCAGCAGGGATGGGTGGCAAAAATATTCTAGATAAAATGAAATACTGTGTTTCTTTTCCTGATTTCAAAACACAGTTCAGGGAAAGTGCTCTCTGCTGTCCCACCTGGGAGAGGTTCTGGTTTCTTCTGTGTTGCAGAAAGGTGAAACTTTGTTGTTGACTTTACTTCCTGGCTGTTTGTCACTCCTCTTCTGCACTGCTGCACCTAGCAAACCACTTCTCTGTTCCACTTCCCTGACCCATTTCCTAAGGCTGAGCTCTGCACACTAGGCAGGATCTCTGTGTAACACTGTTCAGACTTTTCTTCCTACAGGATGTGAGCAAGACAGGACAGCAGGAAGGACTGTCCTGTCTTCTGCTGTCCAGATTTGTAGGACTTTTCCTTGTTTCTCTCCTCCACAGATAGGGAGGAGTCCCAGCCCAAGAGCAATCTGTGTGCACTCCCAGTTTTAGGGCACTGTACACAGCAGGAGAAAGCAATGAGCGCTTAGCTAGAGTAGTGAGGAATTCACGCTTCCACAGATTAGTCTGTTCCTAATTTCTGACTCAAAAATAATGTTTGAGAGGATCCAAAGTGCTGAACATTTGCTCTTTATTAGTTTCAAACAGTGAAGCATTAGTGTCAGTCAGAAACTCCCTCCCCTCCCCCCCCCCCTCCCCCCCTTTAGTAACCATATTGTGAGAAAGGAGGTACTGTGAAAGAAGAGTCTGAAAAAAAGTCCATCCAGAGAAATAACCCCGGTGTAAGCTCAGTGTGAGAAGATAGTGATCCTTGTGTTTTATGAACTCCTAACATCAAGCGATCTGTGGCCCAGAAAATTTCCAAGCAAGAGGTGATGGCTTCATATTTAGTAGCCCCAGCCTGAGTATTCTTCCATGAAGTTCTCCAGATGATTTACAGACCTATCTACATGTACAAATCTACAAAGCTGAAAGCAGGTCCAGGGCTTCTATATGCATTTTGGGATAAAATGGTGCCTCCTGTCTGTTTGAGTTTGCTGTCTGCTATTTGCATTCCATGTCTCTTTGTTTTTGTGGCAGAAGAGACAGAAAATGTCCTTGTGATGTAAATCATGTCTGCGGTGAATTGCATACCAAAGAGAAAGCAAAAGATAAGGATCTAAGGGTTTTCTGTAGTGGAAGAGGATATAATACTTGTGTGTATCTTAACTGCGTATACACTTTGTATATGTGCACATATCTGAACTGTATGTATCTGAACTGTGATGGACTTTGCCAATACAAAGTAACCTTGAAAGTGGATCCAAATAAATCTAACCCCTGTCTTTCAGAACACTTTAATCTTGGATCCTGACAAATATTGCCACATGTAGCTCTGTCTAAATAAAGTGTGAAAGAAAAGCTACCAAGGTTTAGCAAACCCTTTTCCATACATGAAAACCTAATAAAGCTTTGTATAGAAAAATGCTTTAAGGTATTTTAGTTTCATTGTGTGAGAGGATTGCAAGGGTTAAATGGCAATTTTCTGCCTTGTGAAAGTATTTTTCATTAGAGGAAAAGACATACAGCATCAAATCAATTTTTCTCAATTTCATTCATTTTTTTCCTTTTTATTTTTTTCCTTGTTTGAACCCATCTGAACAAGGACTCATTGTTGTTAATGTGATTTTCTTTCTCTTTAGTGTCACCACTTTGATAACAGCAACAACAAAAAGTGGAGCCAAACGGGAAAATCTTATTCTAGTGGAGGATATCTTTAATGTAAATAATCTGCTTGAAAAGATTATATATGTCTTTCTCAAACTGTCAGAAACACTGTAAGCATTTCCAATATTATCCCATGCAGTTAACAGAATGCCTAAGAAAAGAATGAATTTATTTAAAAAAACATTTGCTAAAGCAGACACTTCCCCTCCCCCCCCCAAACTTACACATAATAATAAGAATGAAGCATCTAAGTGAATAGTACACAGCTCATTAGAAATAATAAATTCCCAGGAACCCTGAAGGTAAAATACAATAGAATGTAGCCTATTTAAAACCCCTTTCAATGAATATGACTTCTGCATACTAAAGCAAATCATATTTCCTATCACAATGGATTATTTGAAATGACTCATTTGTTACTATTTAATGTTCTTATTATACAAGCTGCATTTTCCATTGCACTTTCTTTAAGAAATCATATTTTTGTAAATGTGGTTTACCAAGGAGTGCATTTTAAAAATGAATCATCAGGCAGTAGTGAGGCTTCCCTATTGCTTATTGAACTTATAAATATTTGGTGATGTATTTAAAGTATAAAGTCTCCCTGAAGTATGCTGTAGCTACTTACAACTGCTATGTTAAAAGACAAGTGTTTCACAGTTATGTACAGAAGACATCTGCAGAGGACTCTGCAGAAAAATACTGACTCACCAATATGCCAATACTTAACAGAAATGGTACAATTTTACAGGATATTTTCTTTTTCACATTTATTCTGCATAATTTTCTTTAGTTTCATTTTAAAGTCACTATTTTCAAGTCAGAGGACTTAGAAAAGGAAATGACTCAAAGTCAAAGAACGACATTTTCATTTCAAATCAGGTGAATCAGGAGGTGAATCTTGTAATTGGTCTAGAGCATGGATGGAGAATTTCTGCATGTCCATCATGACATCTATAAATCATGACCTTGTTTGAAAAGTGAAGTACTTGGTTAATCAGTAGTTTACATCCAGTTCAGGATTCTTATTCCTGCTGTATTGATGGCAAGATCTCAGCAAAACAGCTGTGGCTTTTCTTTAATGTTGTCAGCCAGAAATGTCTAGAGGTGTTTAAAGACACAGTTCCCACTGACAGGTAGGCAAGCAGTGCAAGGTAAGAGAGGAAGGCAGAGGTCATCACTTTGAAAACTGTTCTCCAGGTTCTGTGCAGTAGCCAATGTGCCAGATGAAGTGTGTATTTGCTGTTCATTTTATCTGCAGTTCTCAGACTTGTCTACATCACATGAGGCATGAGTGTGAGCTTGTGACACATTTGAGAAGACTTTTAAGTAAGCAAGCACTATGTGCTGTGTGGCCAAATTTTGACGACAGTTCTGCCATTTTACTTGAAGACAAATGATGCTACTTTTCTGTGTTTCATTATCTACATAGGAAACCACCCTTGATCATCCAGAAGTTGAGATGCATAGGAATAACAGACTTAATATTTTTGGAGTATTTCATGGCATTTGCATTCCTGTATTTACATTTCATCTCTCTTTTGTTCACCTACTGAATAACTCAGACCTACAGAAAAAAGTTTTGGACTAATGAACATATATTCTCAGATTTAGACTCAAAAATTATGGGATAAAACTGGAATTTAATGAGAAGACATACCATTCATTAACTTTGCTGGTAGTCCGGCAATCTTACTGAGTGCCTAGATGTCCTGCCTGGGCAGAAGCATTTTTCATGAATTTTGAACATTTTCCTGGCAAGAAGGGTGTGACCTTTCTCTTTTACCATTATTGAAGTCTTAGTCATTTGCAGGTTGAATTACTTCAGTGAGTTCTAGAAAGTGTTATGATCTTAAACAGACAAAGAGAATAAGTACTTTCACCTATTGTAGAAGGGACTGCACACTTCAGCAAAGGTTGCAGATGGTTCTTAGGTAGAAACAAAAGTGTTTTATCTTTAAGGTCCTATCTTTTTTAGTTAGAGGTACCTCAGACACCTTTTCTTTCTTTCAACTATTAAACAGTCATCACAGCTATTTTGAGATGAAAACAGAGGATAATTGTTGATGATGGATTCTTGGTTTTCCTATGTGCTTTCCTTAAATTTTGCTTATCAGAGATTACAATAACTGATTTTCACAATTTTATATGCTGCTCTAGGTAAGAAGTTTGAGTGGACTGTATGGTAGAACACTAAGAGAAGAATTGCTTTAAATTTGAAGAAAGATACCATTTCAATATGTATATTTTAATACTATGCTTCCATATTTTATGTATATGCAGAACTTAATAATTAATGCTTGAAATGCTTTGACTTAGATACAGTTTCTTGAAAACCACTGTTATTCTGTAACAATGGTGAACTGGCTGTCCGCAAGAACTCTGGTGTCTAGTTTCTTTGCAGAAAAGGCAAGTATTTTATGGTCTTTGCTGTTCTTCCCCACCAGCAAGCCAAACATGAGGTTGAACACTCTCTCAGGTGGTAGCACTTTCTATGTTCCCTCTCTGAGCTTGGCTATTTCTTTTTATGATATGAGAAAAAGTGTCTGTCTCTGGCAATAATAATATTTAGAAGAAAATACCTTTTCATGAGGCACTAAGTTAAGTCCCAAAAAGGTCATGCTGACAGTCAAGATTGTTGGCCACTACCCAGCCACTAGTAATGGGGATTTAAAAGTTGTATGTTTTATTTGTTCCTGGAAAATAGGTAGTGATTGCCAGCATTTTAAAATTTTCTTTCTTGTTAGTTATAATCTATGCAAGATTGTAGTAATATTATGAATTTTAAAGAAAATTTTTCAGGAGAATAAAAGCTGAGGGAATAGTGGAGATTATTTATTTATTTATTATTACTTAGAGAGTAATTTTACCCTCACTTTATTATGGGAACAGTGGAAATATTCAAACAAAAGAAAAGATTGAAATAATGTCTTAAAAAAGGAGTGAGAAAGAAACATTATGGAAATTATCTGTTTTCAGTTATATTTATTGTTTGCAATTATTATTTATGTGCTAAGTACATTCCTAGGTAGTTACTATCCTTATCTAGGAAGCCTGTGGGCTATGCAGTAAATGTAATTTATTAGGCATCACTCACATCTTTAATACTTCAAATCTCTGGATACCATAAAAGTGTTGCTATTTGAGCATTAATTTTGTCTTTTAAAAAAAAATAAATTATTGTATTTCAGTTGAAAATATGTGTGAGATCTTCCCCAGTGAACAGTCTGTGTATGATATGGCTAAAACAACTAAAATTCATGACCATGTATTACAATCTTTTGTAACGTATATGTTAATACTGGAAGTTCTTGTTCTTTTCCCTACCCCAAGGGTAGTCCCATGACACTTGAAGATGACACATCTGGCCAAGTGGAAGGGAGGGTGTGTGCATTTTCTGTGTGCCTGTATTCTATGTGGAAAACATTATCTGCAGTCTTTCCATAAGGGAACTTCTACTTTATGTGTATATCCATGCCACACGGTGGAACTGGCTGATTGGTAGGAGACCTACAAGTTGTCAGGCTACTCCCAGTGCAACAGGCAGGATAGCAGTGTAAACACGGTACTCTACCCAAGATAATAAGCTTTGTGCTGGGTTAGAGGACCTGCATAACTCATTTGTGACTCCCTGTTCGTGACTAATGTGGTCATTATTTTCACACCACACTGCATACTACTGCACCGTAACATATAAATCTGGGCATCTCTAACTAGTATATGTATATATTCAGAAATTTACTGACCACACAGAGAGGGAGGGTAGAGTGGTTGTAGATGTCTGCTCCATTTTACTACAACAGGGCACAGTTTAGTCTTTAGGAATTGTACATGCTGAGGTGGGTGGAAGGTAACCCCAACACATAGCTTTGCCATTGCTTTCATGCAATATGTGCGTGGGCTAAAAGTGTTTGAACTGATGAACTCTAGTCATCTCCTTGGAGCTGCCTGTCCCTGCTACAGCTTTTTTTATAAAAGGGATTTGGGACCAGAATATTTATTAAATATGTAATTAACTGGAATGTTATTAGAGTATAATGAGTAACTGCAACATAACTTTAAGCTTCCACCCCAGTCACTCCTTCATCAGTGTGGGAGATACAAATTGGGATAAGGAGTTGTGTGAGTTTTGTCAGCAAGACTAGCTGTGACTTTTAAATATATTGCCTAACACCCTAAGGGGAGCCTATAAAATCTTGAACGTGAAATCATTACACTGTTTTGTCATGCCCAAATGACAATAACAACCATGAAACCTTTTCTGTAAAATGGCTTTATATAGGCTAACTTGATTTGCAATGATTTAAATACTGAAACAAATTCCATTTTTTTCCCATCTTGCGTTTAAACAAAATGACAGCATATTGGCACTGTCACTGCATCATCTTACTATAAATCAGCAGAAATGAACAATCTGTCAAGTTCTTTCTCTGTGCTCTTTTTAGTCTTGTACAATATGTGTATCTCGAGATGAAGAAATCATAAATACTTCCGTGTTCCCTCCCTGTTTGCCTGTTTTTAATGTTCTTGCTATAGCTGAATCTCTAGATAGAAACCTAGAAAACCCTCATGGAAAGATGAGTGGGCTTACCGGTGAAGAAAAAAAATGGAAAAGTAAAGCAGTAATTGTAATGCTCATCTGTCAGTATTGGTAATGAACAAGTATCATGTAATTGGACTGGAGATAATTCCTAGAAGCAATAATGTTATAAAATTCAGCTCACACTACTTCTAGACACAAAACAGTTCTTCATGGGGTGAACATTGGCCAGCCTTGCAAATAAAGAATAAGACTCCTCTCCAAATATTCCTGTTATTCTCAACAGAGAATGTGCAGAAAGAAATGAGCTAAGGGCTTGTGCCAAGAATCTAGTTAACTGAGAAAATATGATTTGGTCAAAAAGCTTGCTTATAAATCGAATTTAAATATAGTTTTACCTGGGCTGTTTAGATTTACTTAATTACTCAGGCTGATTTAGATACAGATGAGTCAAAGATGACTTGAATAGCATTCAATAGCATATAAACCTACGTATTGATGAATTGTTTCTATTAATAAATGTATACACATTATTGTTTTCTGTGATAATATTTGCATATCATACAATTCTTTAAATAGAAGAGGTGTCATACTGAATTACATATACATGCATATAAGCATTTATACAATCTCTATTTAAAATTGACTGAGAAATCTTGTTTGAAGCAGTCTATCATATCTACAGTATTAATCTTTTCTACTGCCTTTGTTGAGATCTTCACAATGTGACTCTAAGGTGGCTGTTCAGATAATCATGAGAATAAAGCCTCATGCTTGTTCTTCTTGTTCTTCTTGTTCTTCTTGTTCTTGTTCTTGTTCTTGTTCTTGTTCTTGTTCTTCTTCTTCTTCTTCTTCTTCTTCTTCTTCTTCTTCTTCTTCTTCTTCTTCCTCTTCTTCTTCTTCTTCTTCTTCTTCCTCTTCTTCTTCTTCTTCCTCTTCTTCTTCTTCTTCTTTTTACTCTTCTTCTTCTTCTTTTTACTCTTCTTCTTCTTCTTTTTACTCTTCTTCTTCTTCTAAGTCCAGTGGAGATGAATAACATGTATGAAGTAGTCAAGGTGGTTATTATTTCTGATTTCAAATGGGAGTACAAAACTGATCTAGACTGTGTCTGTACTAGTATGAAAATAGTAGAATACATGTAAGCATGTTATGAGAAGGTAAGGACAGCACAGAGAGAAAATGAGAGATTTTGGAATTGATTTTAGCATTTCATCTCAACAGGGTGCTCTTCCAAAATATGTTTGAAGTAATCACACCATCATGTCTGAGTCTTTGCCTTTTTTGTTTATTATTTATTCTCAGATAATTGGAGCGTATGGTTCTTAACATACTTTTACCTTATGTGTTACACTTCCCACTGTCACCCTTTGCTACACGCTAAGCCTACAAGGTAGCACAGCTGAAATAATTGTTCTCTATGGAGTTGTGTAGTTGTAGAGGGTTATCCTGTGAATCTGGTGGAGAAGTGGGAGGAGAGGGTATATAGTCTCAGGAGAGTGTAAGAAGAGGAGTTGAAAAAAAATATATATATATATACAACAGAAACTACACATCCTGTAAAAAAACAAACAAACAAAAACCAAAGCAACACTTAAGGACAGAGCATGCACAATGTTATAGAATTATTCATAACTGGCTGTGTTCCAATAACATTTCTCACTAAGTTGTTACTTATGGTTAAACCTCACCCTTTCTTTTTCCTCTCCCTATTCCTCTCCCCTTCTTTCTCTGTTCCTCTTTCCTTAGTTCTTCTTCTCCTTTTCCATTCAGCCCTTCCATTTCCCTTTTCCCATACCAAAATGCTTTTTCTCCTCTCAAGTATGTAAACAAATTCAAATTACATGAAATCCCCAGTAGAGTTGACAGCCTGTGATGGCAAAATAGTGAAAGGAATTTGCGCATAGGCTAGTGACTGACATCAGTCCCATGTCATACCAAATGGGTCAATGACTAATACCTTATGGAATTCATAGAGGAAAAGCTGCAAGGGTACTTAGAGTAGTGGCAAGTGCTCAGTATATTATGCAACTTTTAAGAGAAAAAAGCAATACAGGAATGTACAAAATGACTAAGCATTAAGCTAGTCCTACAAAGATCTTGACTGCCATGCAACACACTTTCCAAATACTTGGGAGGCACAGAGAAAGGTTTATTAATGGCTCATCATCCTGCCAACACTGCCTCCACTTCTCATATGTAAACATTACTCTTCAGGGAGGGGGTGGGTAGGATTTCCAATCCACCAGAAAAGCCATGAAAATGACAGTATTTTCCAGAGCAACTGAAATATTACCAAGCAAGACAATGATTGATGGTGTCTTTAACAGTCTAAGAACACTGCCTGCCTTCCTTAAAAACATGTTGTATGTAGCTGAAGAAGAAAAAGCTGCTAAAAGAGATATAGCACTCAAAAAAATGTTGCTTACAGTATTCAGTTGATATTCTTCATTATAATTTTTACAAACCACTTTTTTCATTTCTGTTTTTTTTATTTTCATATCATTATGCTATTGTCAGGAAGCAAAATTACTGATTTGTAATGTATGTGACACAATAAACTAGGTACATTAATGCTGGTGACAGAAGCACTTTTAAAATGTTTCAGCATTCTGAGAGTTACAAAGATGTTGCCAAAGTTGACAACAAACTGATTTTCTGTCAATACAATAAAAAGAAGATAGCCTATACTTTTCTTCTGTGTCTGATCAGCTCCGGAGAGCAGAGACATGCAAATAGGATAATGTATGTGGATGACTGTGCAAAGAGCTGTGCACCATTAAAACTAATTTATGATCTTGAAATTAGAAATTAATAGAAAACAAATGGTATGTGGCTTTCCTGCTTGTTTCTGTAGAGGGTTAAATTTCCTTGGCAGAAAGGAGAATGTTAGGGAGGAAAAACAGGAAGTATGGCATAGATTAATTTATTTTCTCGGTCCTAGTGATGCTGTATTACTTGCTAATGAATATTTTTGACAAAAAAATATGTTTCATAGCAAATTTTACTTTAACCCTTTCTGAGATAGATGGCTGGGAAGTCAAGAACCAAATATATTGTCTATCAAGGAATATTTTTAAAATGTGTAAACTTTTTGCAAAGTTATTCCAAGTGGTAAAAATATTTTAGTGAGACACAGTTGAGATTGTCTCTGGAATCACAGAATGGTTGAGGTTTGAAGGGACCTCTGGAGGTCATCTGTTCAACCCCTCTTGCTTATGCAGGGACACCTACAGAAGGTTGCATAGGATCATGTAGAGATGACTTTTGAAGATCTCCAAGAAAAGAGACTCCATAGTCTCTCTGGGTGATTTGTTCCATTGCTCAGTTATCTATATGCTAAGAAAGTATTTCCTGATGTTCAAAAGACCTCTTATGTGTTTTAGTTTTTGCCTGCTGCCTCTGGGTACCATTGAAAAGAGACTGACTGGCTCTATCTTATTTGCACCTTCTCCAGGATAAACAGCCCAGATATTTCAGCTTTTTTTCTTCATATAAGAGATGTTCCAGTACCTTAATCATCTTTTTGGTGCTACACTGGACTTCCTCCAGTAGCTCCAAGTCTCTCTTGCACTGAGGAGCCCAGCACTGGGCCCTGCAATCCAGGTGTGACCTCAATAGCGCTGAATAGAGGGGAAGGATTACCTTCCTCAACCTGCTGGCAACACCTCCTAAAACAGCCCAGATTTCTGTTGGCTTTCTTTGCTACAAGGGCACACTGCTAAATCATGTTCAACCTGGTGTCCACCAGAACCCACAGGTCCTTTTATACCAGGTTTCTTTCCATCTAGTATGCTCCCAGAACTTGCTGGAGCTAGGGGTTTTTATTCCCCAAGTGCAGGACTTTGCACTTTTCCTTATTGAACTTCATGAAGTTCTTATGAGGCCATTGGCAGCTCAGCCCCCTGGTATACCCACCACTCTTCCAATTTTGTGTTATCAGCAACTGTTATCATTGTGTTCAGCAAGTTTTCAATTGACTAATTCTGCTAATCCAGCCTATATCAACAGCTTTGTTATGAGGATCTTACAGACATTGTTGAAAGCCTTACTGAAGACAAGATTGATGGTTCAGATTCATCCTGGGGGGGATGAATATTAATGGCAGCTTAAGTGGTGAGGACTCAGCTATGGTATTGATAACTAGGAGCTGTGCAGCAACATGTTCCTTTTCACTGCAGAGTGGGAAGCCCTGATCTCCTTGGCTGTGCCAGCCAAGGACATATGTGGAATGGTAGGGAGTACAGCCTCCAAAGCTCTGTTGTGTTAATCCACCCCAGAAAAGCACCTCTGTCTGCTGCTCAGGACTTAAACTTGGGAGTTGCTGAATGTACATCTTCTTGGCAGCCAGCACAGTAGTGCCTGAGCAATGTTAGTCCTGATTTATAAGGACTATAAAAGCAAAATAAAAGTAATCCCCGAGATAGCAGTAATGAAGAGACAGCTCCTAAAACCAAATACTTCTTCTCATCTACTGCATTTTATCATCCTTTTAAAACAATTACAAATCAACAACATTTCTGTTTCTTTTCCTTCTCCTTTTCCTTATCCCTTCTTTATGCTGTCTTTCTCTCTATTATATATTTATTAACTTTCCTCTTTTTATTCCTTCATGAGAGTATTTTTTTCCATGGTCTTTTAGACTATAAATTTTCCCCTATTCCGTTTAACCTTTATGTAGAGCTCACCGTTTTATTAAGGCTTGAGTTTTCTCAGTCCCTACACCACTGTAAATCATAAGTCATTCCTTTGGAGTCAATGAACTGACACTACTGTAGAACAGATTCAACTGGGAGCATCAGAGATCCTAATATTTACAATGGACCTCTGATAAAAGTTTAGCCTTTGAATATTCATTGATTCAGGAGTTTAATAAGATTGAAAAAGATTAAGACAGTAGGGTTGTCAGAGTGACATTAGGATAATTCATTTAAAATGAAGAGAGTTAAATAGACTAACCCCAGAAAACACCAGATAAACAACAGGAAAAGAAAAAAAATGAAAAGAGTCAACAAATATTTTATCAATTTTGGATATGTTAAAGAGCCTCATTTTTGTATTATTAGTATGAGTTACTTGTACTGTTATCAGGGAAAGGTTGAATGGTTCCAGACACATTATCTCTGTTGTGAGGGTGCCAAAACAATGCTAGATCTATGCCTTTTCTAACTTCCCTTTGCAGTTTACCACTGCAACAATATGGTTTAGTGTACACTGGAAATGTGGCTTTATTCTTTCATACCATTCCACTTTGAATTTAAGACCACAAAAAAGAACTCAAGTAGACTGCAATTAGAACTGTATGAAGAGTGGTGTGCTTCTGGTTGATCAAAGAGAGGGGGAAAATCCTGACTCTCCCACAATATTTTCTCCAGCCCTCTCAAAAGTATCTCTTGTTCAGAACTGTGATTGTTAATTTCTCCTTGCTTTAGTGTTCAAAGTACATGTATTTTGAAGAGAAAAAAAAAAAAAACTTTGAAACTAACCAGTCACAGCTAGATTTTTGTCATGACTAAGATAAATTCCAGAAGAGAATTATTCTGTGAGGCATTAATGATGCTGACCAGGACTAAGGGTATTTTCCTCAGAGCAGTGTATTAATACTCTTAGAAATGTGTCTCATCTAATTCATATAGACACCTCTTTTGCCACACACACATATTCAACCTAAGACTTTCCAAAAGAATCGAGGATGTGTATGTCAGCATGAGGGGGTTGTCCATACTGAGGTTTAAACTGACTTCCTAATCTCAAGATTACCTACAGAATGATGGGTTAAAATGCATATTTTCCCCTTTTCTTTTATATAACTAAATTAGAACTTTCCATTAGTCTGCTTTTCCTTCTTCATGGGAACAAAACTGGAAATCTAGTTGCAGAAACAAAGGATTATGGTTACAAAAATACGTACACAGAGAATTCAAAGGTTTTCTGCCAACCATTTTAACTATATATTTTATCTTACAGGCCCATCTTCCCTACTAGACCACAGCACAGGTGGAAATACATATTTGTGGGACATTGAAGAGTAAATTTCCCCAATGTATCACAATCACAGAAACATCTGTGCAAAACAGCTTTGATCCAATTCACGGTGAAAATATACATCATTCATGATGGTCTAGTGGCTGCAGATTGCCCTGCACTGTAAAGCCAGAAGCAGTGGGAAATTGGTTCAAGACACACAAATAAGGAGTTTTCCTTCTGGCACCTGTATGTCTCAGCTGTTTTTCCTTGCCTGTACTGTAAGGGTATAATTCCATTTCATGTCAGAAGGGAGACAAATACATTTTACATGCATTAATGAAATCACATGGACATCATATAAACACAGGCAGGAAAAACATCTGAAAGGATTACTTGAATGAAAATAGGTTGGACACATGAACCAGTTTTGGTAAAATCAGTTTATACTTCTACTCAGCTCATGAGCCAAGTCTCAACTGAACTTTGTTTGAAAAGTTTCTGATAATTTCCCATTCCTCCCCTGCTTTGTACAAATTGGTTCAGGCTGGGTAAGGAAACAGAATGCCAACATGTCATGAAAGACCTTAGTTCAGCTTAAGAAAATAAGTTTTTTTGTTTGTTTGTTTTTGGTGTGATTTCTATCAGTCTCTTTCTGCCCCTAGAAACTTTCGTATCTGCACTTTTAGCCAAATCTGCCAGTTTCAACCAAATTTGACAGATGTGCTGTAGGATCTTACTGTCAGTGATATCTCTCACTTTCACTGAAATATGTGACTTAGTAGGAATGAGAGGCCCTGTTGATGTCTTCTCTAAGGGATACAATGCCACATGAACTCATCCCTTCTAGATACCAAAGAATCCACATGTTCAAGAGACTCATTAAATATCCCTTCTGTGGAAAATCTTACTGGAGATTAATTAAATTATTAGCCACTAGAAGATCAAGCCATAAAAAAAAAAAAAAAAAAAAAACATAAAAAATCATGTTTCATTAATTTTCCAAACTTGCAATTCTATATTATGAAATATCAAGGCAATTGTCATAAATACACATTCTTTATATTACACTAAGATCCAGCTAAAGACATGTTAGCTGAACACATAATCAGTTTAATTTTCTATTGCAGGTAGAGAAAATACAGTAGTTGTAGGGCATTTCTTTCCTTCAAGCCTTATTTGTAAATCACATAAACACAGGGGAGATAGAAATAAAATGGTGACAGTGAAGGGTGATTTTGATATATGGTTCTATGGATCAACATGTTTATTAATATCACTATTCTGGAAGATATGGAATAGGTGTTGACAGTCACTAAAAGTATGAAATTGCTTTTTCATCTATCTATTCATCTCTCAATCTGTCAAAATGAATACAGACCTAACTGGCCTTCACATCAGTAAGTTTTCTGCAGGTTTTAGATTTCTCTGTTAGAATGTCTGTCTTCTTTTCTTTCTCTTCCTCTTCCAAGAGCAGTATTGTTGCCTACAGGACAAAACTTGGTTATCTTTAAGTAGATGCATTGCGGGCTGATGATATATATAAGGGGGCAAAGCTGACACCTTCAGTTGATGTTATTTACAGGAAAGGGGAAAGATCAACCAGTATGTCTCAAAATGTAATAGACAAGGATGACCCTGCAGAATTTCTCTCATTAGAAGTTAGTTGCAGGAATATATCTTACTGCCTAATTCATTTACTTCCTTATAACCATTCAATGAGTAAACAGAGTAAACAGACCATTTTAAATCTCCCCAGTATTAATTTCAGAAAACTACAGCATGAGAGAGGTGGATGATTATATTTCTAATTAAAACACAAATATAGTAATTACAGTTTATATGCTATTATCGTGAATCTATGCAGGAAGACTTTAAACAGCAAAACAGCCATTAATTTTACTGTTCAAAGAAATGTTCACAATCTTTTAGAAATTTCATATAAAATATTCATTTTGAAATGCCCCACGGTGATTTCTGAATTTATTTAAAGTGGGCTGTTGATAGCTCTTTTATAAATAAGCAATTACAGTACACTAAATATATCATGGCCCATCACATTATACATTCTATAATTTCATGGATGAAAAGCCTACAGCTGATCTGCATAAATATGGTGCACCTCACAGCAGGTGAAGAGTTTGATTACACAGGATAATCAGTGTTATTATTTATAGTAACCATTTATACCTGTTATTTATTAAAACTCAGCAAATCAGATATTGGTTTATTTAAGGAAGTTGCTGTTTTGTCGGCTGAACTAGGCACGAGACTATTAAACATATGTAAAATGCACTGGAACATCAGTAGTTTGAAATCAGCCAAGATCAGCAGGAAATGAGAGTTAGTACTTGGTGACAGTGGAGAAGGCTGTTTTAAGTGAGTAGCTGGGGTCTGTCCAGATCCTGGACAAATACCATTGTTACAAATACAACTGTCCCACTGGCAATATCAGATATCCTTGCTAGCACATTAGATGAAGAAGACAAGGGCTGATTAGCTGCAGAAAGTTTGAAATAGTGTCCGATACATTTAAGCGATTTTTCTAGACCTGAGCTGAAGGCTTTTCATGAGGGTTGCTCTGTACAGATTACAATACTTCTACTTATGGTGTTCATACTCTTCCGTCATTTAAGACAACTGAACATTTCTTATAAAGCTTTCATTGGTGCAAAGTAAACCTAAAGACAGTCTCAATGATTATTTGTAGTTGTAGGGCTTGGAAAATTACTTACTTAGATATTTTCTACTGGCATCATGCCCTATGTGTCACTTGGAGTAGCATTATGCTTTCCCCTTCTTGGTCAGCTCCTTTTACTGCTTACAGGAAACAGAAAGAGTCACTGGCATGGACACAACAAAAGAGGTGATGTACCAGTGGTGGATCCTTTTGGACTATCCCTTCTGACTCTGCGTAGCTGCTCTCAACCCTTGCTGAAGGGGAATAGCAAAGGAGAGACTAACCCAGCACTAATCTGTTGTCCAGCAGGAAACAGCAGTGATATAGATGCTCTTAAGCAAGCTAGTTACATTTCAACTCTTCGTCCCTGATACTATTCCAAGACTATTTAGACACAGCAGTTATGATCTGGGAACTGCCTGTCATTCAAAGAAAGCAACAAAGACTCCAGAGAAAATTCAGACCTATAACTAGCAACTGTTGGGATGACAAGAAGAAGCTAGTTTAGAATGACAGAAGAAGCATATTGAGAGGACATTCAACCTGGAAAAAATATCTACCCTGGCAGTGCTGGCATTTGATGACAGTAGCACGGCAGATCACCTTGTACTCCCAATGTATGTTTCTTAACTGAGAGTTTGATTTTATAACACTGAAAATTATCTCAACATACATATTTTATTCCATTTGGCTACACATACATTTCATTTTTAAAAGAACATCAACTCTATACTGAAATTACTGAGGATATATACCTAACTTTTTAGAGGTGTAGTTTGAACAAAATACTGATACTGATATATTTCTGTTATTGAAGTTATACAAAGTTAACAATGTTGAGTTCAAATTGTCATATGAACCTGTACATTTATGAAAACTCTCAGGACATTCTATTCTAAGCAGAAAGAAATTCAGCATAGAAAAAGGTCTAATTCCACTTCAGCTCTTCTCTTTAAAGCAAACAAACAAACAAACTAACAAAAACAAAACAGAAAAAGTAAAGTCCTGGTTATATGGTGTAAGTTTGGCCTGGAAAGGAAAATATATATATATATATATATATATATATATATATTTTTTGCAGTTTCAGGGCTGGTTCCTATGATAATACCAACTGAGCTTGACTGAATTTCATATGAAGATAAAACTGTGTTTATATTAAACTAAAAATAATTTTTGTGTATGAATGTATATAATAAAAACATAGAAGAAAGTTGTTATGGGATATGTAAAATCATTTGCCAATTTGCCATTTGGCAATTTCACTTGCCGAGGCGACCGGCTCCGGGGCAGACGCGTGCTGCAGCGGAGCGCGGGATCGGGACAGGCAGGGCTATTTTTCGGGCATCGAGCCTACGTGAGGGAGCCGCCAGGCACCGGCAGCCCTCGTGAGGGAGGCTGACGAGGCGTAGGCGGGGCCAGCAGCGTCAGCGACAGCTCCTCCCCCCGGCCGTTCAAAGGCAGCCCTTAGGGAGCGCGAGCGACCAGGGCCGGCAAACAGGGAGCGACGCGGTGGGAGTGACGCGGCAGTTAGCGAGGCAGTTGGCGCGGGCAGGCAGGGCGGAGCGCTCACACCCGCCCTTAGGGACAATTCCTCTAACGGCACTCTCCTGTCAGCTGGGCTGCAATGGTCTCCACCAGGCACGGTGCTTTCTCTAGGAAGTCAGTGCACACCCAGACCGACTGCCCGTCCAACATGCGGCAGTTCAGGTCTCCGGATGCGGGGAGTGTCTGAGCCTCTTGCTGCCATCGGCGGGAGGCAGAGAGACTGCTTGCGTGAGGTGCGAGCAGGTGGATGACCTGGTCCGCATGGTGGCGGAACTCAAGGAGGAGGTGCAGAGGCTGAGGGATATCAGGGAGTGCGAGCGGGAGATAGACTGGTGGAGCAACTCCCTGCAGGACCGGAGGGAGAGGGACCAGGGTGAGACGCTCCAAAGGGGGGTGGACCCCCTGCCCTGTTGCCATCGGGCAGAGGGAGGGGACCTGCGAGTTGAGGAGGAATGGAGACAGGTCCCTGCTCGACCTCGCAGGAGATGCCCTCCCCTGCCGGTGCCGCCTTCCCAGGTGCCCTTGAACAATAGGTTTGAGGCCCTGGAGCTCGAGAGACCCGTGGGTGAGGATGAGGTAGGAAGCCTACCCGGGAGGATGCCTGAGGTGAGGAAGTTGACTCCACGCCTCAGGACTGCCTCCACCAAGAAAGAAAGAAGGGTGATTGTTGTGGGCGGCTCCCTCCTCAGGGGAACGGAGGGCCCTATTTGTCGGCCTGACCCCACACATAGGGAAGTCTGCTGCCTCCCTGGGGCCAGGGTCAGAGACGTTACCAGGAAGCTTCCAAACCTGGTTCGCCCCTCTGACTATTACCCGCTTTTGATAGTCCAGGCTGGCAGCGATGATGTTGAAAAGAGAAGCCTCAGGGCCATCAAACAGGACTATAGGGGGCTGGGACGATTGGTGGAGGGAGCGGGAGTGCAGGTGGTGTTTTCGTCTATCCCTACGGGGGAAGGGAGAGGCACGGAGAGGACACGGAAAGCTCATGTGGTTAATAGGTGGCTCAGAGGCTGGTGCCAGCATAGAAATTTTGGGTTTTTTCACCATGGGGAGCTTTACTCGGCACCCGGCCTGATGGCCCCAGATGGGTCCCTATCTCCAAGGGGAAAACGGATCCTAGGCCAGGAGCTGGCGGGGCTCATAGAGAGAGCTTTAAACTAGGTAAGAAGGGGGACGGGGCTCAAACAAGGCTTGTTGGAGCTGTGCCAGGGGAAACAATGGCTAGGCCGGGGAAGAAGGCGATGGCCCAGCTGAAGTGCATCTACACTAATGCACGCAGCATGGGTAACAAACAGGAGGAGCTGGAAGCCATTGTGCAGCAGGCAGGCTACGACTTGGTTGCCATCACGGAGACGTGGTGGGACCGCTCCCACGACTGGAGTGCTGCAATGCCTGGCTATCGGCTCTTCAGGAGGGACAGGCAGCACAGAAGGGGTGGTGGCGTGGCTCTCTACATTAGAGAATCTTTTGATGTTGTGGAACTCCAGGCTGGGAATGATAAGGTTGAATCCCTGTGGGTTAGGATCCGCGGGAAGGCCAGAAAGGCTAGCATCCTGGTCGGGGTCTGTTATAGACCGCCGAACCAGGATGAGGAGACGGATGAGGAGTTTTATAGGCAACTTACAGAAGTTGCAAAATCGTCGGCGCTTGTCCTCGTGGGGGACTTCAACTTCCCGGACATATCCTGGAAACACAACACGGCACAGAGAAAGCAGTCTAGGAGGTTTCTGGAGAGCGTGGAAGATAGCTTCCTGACGCAGCTGGTCAGTGAACCTACCAGGGGTGGTGCCCCGCTAGACCTTCTCTTCACAAACAGAGAAGGACTGGTGGGAGATGTGGTGGTTGGAAGCTGTCTGGGGCAGAGTGACCACGAAATGGTAGAGTTCTCTATTCTTGGCGAGGCCAGGAAGGGGACCAGTAAAACTGCTGTCTTGGACTTCCGGAGGGCTGACTTTGAGCTGCTCAGGACGCTGGTTGGCCGAGTCCCTTGGGAGGCGGTTCTGAAGGGCAGAGGAGTCCAGGAAGGCTGGGCGCTCCTCAAGAAGGAAATCGTGATGGCACAGGAGCGGTCCGTCCCCACGTGCCCAAAGATGAGCCGGCGTGGAAGAAGACCGGCCTGGCTCAACAGAGAGTTGCGGCTGGAGCTTAGCAGAAAAAAGAGGGTTTATAATCTTTGGAAAAAAGGGCAGGCCACTGAGGAGGACTACAAGGATGTAGCGAGGCTGTGCAGGGAGAAAATTAGAAAGGCCAAAGCTCATCTGGAGCTCAATCTGGCTACTGCCGTTAAAGACAACAAAAAATCCTTTTACAAATATATCAACGCGAAACGGAGGACTAGGGAGAATCTCCATCCTTTACTGGATGCGAGGGGAAACCTAGTTACTAAGGATGAGGA
Organism: Anser brachyrhynchus; assembly: GCF_964034855.1. Taxonomy (NCBI): domain Eukaryota; kingdom Metazoa; phylum Chordata; class Aves; order Anseriformes; family Anatidae; genus Anser; species Anser brachyrhynchus. The sequence continues at coordinate 62,819,981 of NC_137696.1, read as the reverse complement.
AAAGGCTGAGGTGCTTAATGCCGCCTTTGCCTCAGTCTTTAGCGGCAATACCGGTTGTTCTCCGGACACCCAGTGCCCTGAGCTGGCGGAAGGGGATGGGGAGCAGGATGTGGCCTTCGCTATCAATGAGGAAATGGTTGGCGACCTACTACGGAGCTTGGATGCGCGCAAGTCGATGGGGCCGGATGGGATCCACCCAAGGGTACTGAGAGAACTGGCGGAGGAGCTGGCCGAGCCGCTTTCCATCATTTATCGGCAGTCCTGGCTATCGGGGGAGGTCCCGGTTGACTGGCGGCTAGCCAATGTGACGCCCATCTATAAGAAGGGCCGGAGGGCAGACCCGGGGAACTATAGGCCTGTCAGTTTGACCTCAGTGCCGGGAAAGCTCATGGAGCAGATTATCTTGAGGGTCATCACGCGGCACTTGCAGGGCAAGCAGGCGATCAGGCCCAGTCAGCATGGGTTTATGAAAGGCAGGTCCTGCTTGACGAACCTGATCTCCTTCTATGACCAAGTGACGCGCTTGGTGGATGAGGGAAAGGCTGTGGACGTGGTTTACCTTGACCTCAGTAAGGCTTTTGACACCGTTCCCCACAACATTCTCCTCAAGAAACTGGCTGCTCGGGGCTTGGACTGGCGTACGCTTCGCTGGGTTAGAAACTGGCTGGATGGCCGGGCCCAGAGAGTTGTGGTGAATGGAGTCAAATCTGGTTGGAGGCCGGTCACTAGTGGAGTCCCCCAGGGCTCGGTACTGGGGCCGGTCCTCTTTAATATCTTTATTGATGATCTGGATGAGGGCGTCCAGTGCACCCTCAGTAAGTTTGCAGATGACACCAAGCTAAGTGCGTGTGTCGATCTGCTCGAGGGCAGGAAGGCTCTGCAGGAGGATCTGGATAGGCTGGAGCGATGGGCTGAGGTCAACTGCATGAAGTTCAACAAGGCCAAGTGCCGGGTCCTGCACCTGGGCTGCAACAACCCCAAGCAGAGCTACAGGCTGGGAGATGAGTGGCTGGAAAGCTGCCTGGCCGAGAAGGACCTGGGAGTATTGGTGGATAGTCGGCTGAATATGAGCCAGCAGTGTGCTCAGGTGGCCAAGAAGGCCAACGGCATCCTGGCCTGTATAAGAAACAGTGTGGCCAGCAGGTCGAGGGAAGTGATTGTGCCCCTGTACTCGGCTCTGGTGAGGCCGCACCTCGAGTACTGTGTTCAGTTTTGGGCCCCTCGCTACAGGAAGGACATGGACGTGCTCGAGCGAGTCCAGAGAAGAGCGACCAAGCTTGTGAGGGGTCTGGAGAACAAGTCTTACGAGGAGCGGCTGAGGGAGCTGGGCTTGTTCAGCCTGGAGAAGAGGAGGCTCAGGGGCGACCTCATCGCTCTCTACAGTTACCTGAAAGGAGGCTGTAGAGAGGTGGGGGTTGGTCTATTCTCCCACGTGCCTAGTGACAGGACGAGGGGGAATGGGCTAAAGTTGCGACAGGGGAGTTTTAGGTTGGATGTTAGGAAGTACTTCTTTACCGAAAGGGTTATTAAGCACTGGAACGGGCTGCCCAGGGAGGTGGTTGAGTCACCATCCCTGGAGGTCTTTAAAAGACGTTTAGATGTAGAGCTTAGGGATATGGTTTAGTGGAGTACTTAGTGTTAGGTCGGAGGTTGGACTCGATGATCTTGAGGTCTCTTCCAACCTAGAGAAATCTGTGAATCTGTGAATCTGTGAATTTTACTGTTAGCAAAATTCTGCAGATTGTCATAATAAATAGAAATATGAATATAATTATTGTGGTCTATAGTTAAAGGCTTTAAAAATTCAGCTTATCTATGCCCTTAATTGAAAAAAATAAATGAAAGAAAAGACCCCAAATAAAAACAAACAAAAATCCCCATAACTTGGGATCTAGAATCTAGAAGCTGCCCCATGTTAGATAAGGGCCCCACTGCTGACCAGATCTGAGCCAATAAGCGATGTTGTTTACACCTCTGTGAGAGCATATTTAAGAAAGGAAAACAAAACAAAACAAGAAACAAACAAAAAAATGCTGCTTCACTGAAGCTGGGAGAGTGAGAGGAGTGAGAAACAGCCTTGCAGGTGCTAAGGCCAGTGAAGAAGGAGGGGGAGAGGTGCTCCAGGAGCTGGAGCATAAGTCCCCTGTGTCATGAGGACATGGTGAAGCAGGCTGTCCCCCTGCAGAACATGGTGTACCACAGCATAGCAGGGTTCCACGCTGCAGCCTGTGGAGGAGACCATGGTGGAGCCTGCACTGACAGAGGCTGTGGCCTGTGGAGGACCCCTGCCAGAGCAGATTCCGGGCTGGACCTGTAGCCTGTGGAGAGGAGACCAAACACGAGCAGGTGACCTGGCAGGAGCTGCTGCCTGTGGGGGACCCAGGTTGGAGCAGTGTGCTCCTGATGGATGGACCCCGTTGTATGGACCCATATCTGGAGCAGTTCTTGAAGAGATGCTGCCTGTGGAAAGCCCAAGCAGGATCAGTTCAGGAAGGATGGCATCCCGTGGCATTCTGTGGGAGGAACCCCACTCTCACTTCTCACTTCTCTAGCTTGTTAGTAATAGGCAATAAATATTACTGTCTCCCTACTCTGAGTCTGTTTTGCCTGTCACGATAATTATTAAGTGATCTCCCTGTACTTATCTCAACCCTTGAGCCCTTTGCATCGTATTTTCTCCCCCTTTCCCTCGGGGGGGGTGGGGGGGTGGGGTTGGGGGGGTGGGGTGGGGGTGGAGAGAGCAGCCGTGGTGGAACTCAGCTGCCCACCCATGTAAAACCACCACAGGATCTTATCAATGTTTGTAAATACCTGAAGTGTGGGAGACAAAGGGATATGGCCAACCTCTTTTCAGTGGTTTGTGGGGACAGGACAAGGGGCAATGGCCACAAAATGAAGCACAGGAAGTTCCACAACAACATGAGAAAGAACTTCTTCCCAGTGAATGTGGTGGAGCACTGGAACAGGCTGCCCCAGGAGGCTGTGGAGTCTCCTTCTCTGGAGATATTCAAGGCCCGGCTGGACTCCTACCTGTGCAACTTGCTCTAGGGAACCTGCTTTGGCAAGGGGATTGGACCCAATGATCTCCTGAGTTCCTTTACAACCCCTACAATTCTGTGATACTGTGATTCTGTGATTCTGTGAGTAATGGTGTTAGACTGTCCTACATATAATATGTAAAGTACCCAGAAGTATTAAGATTAGGACTAAATAGTCAGGAGTTTTAGCTGAAACTCAAACACTGAAATTATTGATCACATAAAATTTAACATTTCTATTGATGAACTAGATAAAAACTTCTTGTCAGATTATATTAGATGTTTCACCTAATAGTATAAATATAAATAGATCATTCATCACATTCCTTTTTTCATTCATAAAACTGTATTCTATATTTTTTTTGCCTTTAATAATCTAATACCATTATTTTTGCTGAAAATATCTACTAGAAATATGAAAACTAAATGTAATAAAAACCTAACAATAAAAACAGTGAAATAATGTAACAATGTCACTTCTTTTCTCCTATATATGAACATTCCTTCATCAGATTTACTGGGTTTGTGGATTATCCTGTATTATATAGGAAATGCCAAGCCACAGAACTACAAAAGAAAATACCTAAACCCTTTTATCATATATTTCAAACGTGAAAATAATTAATTTCTGGCCTTTTTCCAGATGATCAAAGTGATTCAGAAGATTAAGTTTCATTTCAATGAAATAAACGGACAAAAAAATATAATTAACCATAGATTATAGTATGAAAAGATACCTAAATAGCATTTTTATTATTATAAAAATGCATAATACATTGTCCTTTTGTGTCACCTAGTTACTGATTACTAATACATTACAAAGTAGCAAAATAGAAATTATTTGACAGTGAGATTATGTGAAGAGGATTCGTGGATATTCTGAGACTGATACAATGAGTCTTAGACTGCTTACAAGTAGCCTTTGGCACAGTATGACTTTGGACTGGAAAACGGTCCACTGTTCTTCCTATAACCTTGACTGAGAATATGGTAAAAGTCTTAAGATACCAAAAGAAAAAGAATTTTCAGCCTATTATTATTATTATTAGAATTGTATCAGGATCCATCAGAGTCTCAGAAAGACTATTCCTGAAGGAAAACAATTCATTCTTTTCTCTGGAAAAATTTTGCCTCTGTTAGAAATGAAAGTCTTGCACAAAGGTCTAATTTCTGACTGATAAATCTTCTAAATTACAGACTATAAGACCAAAAAGACCATTAGATCATGTATTCTCCTCTCCTGTATTATCTAAGCCATACAATGTTACATTTAACTGATATGTCTTGCAACATGGCATTTTATCTTAATTAGTGAGTTCCAACTGATAAACAAGCCGTTGGCAGTTCATGTTCATAATTAATCACGTGCACCAGGAACAATTTGTGACACATTTAGATTTCCCTTCCCTTTCCCTTCCCTTTCCCTTCCCTTTCCCTTCCCTTTCCCTTTCCCTTCCCTTTCCCTTCCCTTCCCTTCCCTTTCCCTTTCCCTTCCCTTTCCCTTTCCCTTTCCCTTTCCCTTTCCCTTTCCCTTTCCCTTTCCCTTTCCCTTTCCCTTTCCCTTTCCCTTTCCCTTTCCCTTTCCCTTTCCCTTTCCCTTTCCCTTTCCCTTTCCCTTTCCCTTTCCCTTTCCCTTTCCCTTTCCCTTTCCCTTTCCCTTTCCCTTTCCCTTTCCCTTTCCCTTTCCCTTTCCCTTTCCCTTTCCCTTTCCCTTTCCCTTTCCCTTTCCCTTTCCCTTCCCTTCCCTTCCCTTCCCTTCCCTTCCCTTCCCTTCCCTTCCCTTCCCTTCCCTTCCCTTCCCTTCCCTTCCCTTCCCTTCCCTTCCCTTCCCTTCCATTCCCTTTTAAAAAAGAGCCATGAACAAGTAAGGCATTTTCATTTAGAGGCATGAAAGAGAAAAAAATAACTGAAATATCTAGATTATTTTTTCAGAAAAGTGTTTAGAGAAATAATTCAGGTCTTTTTCTGGGAATTTTTAAGTACCCATTCTAACAAAAATGATCGAGATAATATTCCCTTGGGTAAAAGAATGTTCTAGCACGCACGCGCGCACACGCACACACAAATAATTACTTTTATTCACTGCTACCTGGACAATAAATAGAAAATATTGGAGCACAGGTGGGAGATTATTTATCAAGAGTGTTTTTGTAATAGACAAGAGGCAAGGTGTAGGTGAAAGGGGAATAATAAGCAAATGGAAGATTGAATGCTCTCTGGTGAAAATAGCAATAAGTAGAATCTGCAAAGCACAGAAAATAGAAAGTTAAGTGGAAGAGTAATGCTACCAATAAAAATGAGATTTAAATGTAGATTCTAGAATTTTCCATGGAATTATTCTATAAGAACAATGCTGCTTCTAATATTGTGACAATTTTCACTGAAAAAGTTTTTGGTTAATTTTCTATGTATCATTTCCAGGGGATGATTTTATTTTTCACCATGAAAACCAACTTTTTGTTAGTTTGTTTGTTTTTTTGTTTGTTTCAAGAAACAAAATACGGTTAGTGTATGAATTCTACATGAATTACAGCATTTTTGTTGCTGTTGGACAGTCATATATTTAGTAATTAAAAACAAACAAACAAAACTAAATGAAAACAAAAACAAACTAACAAAAACAAAACAACAAAAACCTATGCAAACTTTTTAGTATGTTACCTTATAGAAGTAGTTCAGGAAACTCTTGCCATATTACAGACTACACTGAACTAGCCCTGTATAGTTTTATGATTTGGAAACCACTGTGGGAATTGTGTTATAGCTGTAAATTCTCATATTTTCATTTGTACTGACAGAGCTGGCACCTTCTTGACTTATCAAAAGATTTAAAGGGCAATAAGAAAAATGAGTGCTGTGGTACTGTCGATGGATCTCAAAATGGATGGAAGGGACCTAAACTTGGAAGTTCTTCTAGAAGTTCTCCTGGGATTAATATAATATAAGAGGAAAGTCAGATTATGATGCATGGGAAGTTTGGTAGAACACTGTTAAAAAAATCTGATTGTAAATGTGTATATTTGTGGCAAAATGGTGGTTACAGATGGGATTAATGTAAAGTAAATAAGAACCATACAATCGAACTTTGATATCACTCAGGGAATACTTCTGATACTGGTTCCTTGGAAGGTAGAAACATACACTCTACTTTTCAAAATAGTAATTTCATTATTTTTATAGGGCATTCCCAAGTTATGTGATATTGTAAAATATGGCATAAATTTAGTCACTTGTAGTTTTGGATTTTTTATTTTCTAGCAGAAAATTTCAATTCCTCCAAAACTTTATGCTGCAAAATGAAAATGTTCCTTTTTTTTCCTTCTTTCTTTTTTTTTCTAATACTTATAATAATCAGTAATGTTATATAGGGTATTAATTTCCGTGTCTTGTTTGATTGAGTCAACTGTGTGTTAGCTCTTCATCTGCAGCCATCAGCCTACACTCTGTTGGAACTGAAGATAAAATATATAGCAGAAGCAACAGGGTGGAAAAAATTACATACAGCATCGTTGAGACTTTTTCAGGTTCCTCTTTGGGTAGGTAAATCAGCCAATAGAGAACAACTTTACTTTTGGCTCAGATGCTTTTCAGATCCACAGTGACAGAAAGGTTGGTTTTTGTCATGAACAGAAGGGGTTCTAAGGTTCTCTAAGGTTCTTAGTGTGGTGGTTTTACCCTGCTGGGCAACTAAACTCCACCTCAACCACTCTCTCACTCCCCCTCCTCAAAAGATGAGGGGGAGAAGAGAGTATGATGGAAAGAAAAACAAGGATCATGGGTTGAGATAAGGATAATTTATTAAAGGTAAAAGAAAGTGAAAAAAAAAAAAAACACAACAAAAACAAACAAGCAAAGGTAACATGTAAGCACAGAGGGGAAAAAAAGTATTCTCTACTTCCCATCAATGAGTAATATTTGTTTGCATCCTAGGAAGCAGGGCCTCAATATGTGAAGACATCTTCATAACAAGAACCTTCACTTCTTCTCCTTTCCTTTTCTCAGCTTTAATTGCATGTGACATCATAAGCTAAGGTATAACCCTTTGGTCCGTTTAGGTCAGCTGCCCTTGTGACTTTCCCTCCCCACCTACTGCCCACCCCCAGCTTACAGTCTTGGGGGGAGGGGGGGGGTTGGGGGAAGGGGGACACAGACAGGGAAGAAAGTCTTGATGCTGTGCTCAAAAATAATCAGAAAACTGGCGTGATACCAGTGCTGTTCTAGCTATAAGTGCAGAGCACAACACAATATGGGCCTCTACAGGGAAAGTTAACTCCATCCCAGCCAGACCTGGTACACCTAGGAGTCTCATAACTGAGAAAGAATTCTAGATGTGAATTATTCTTTTTTATAGGATCATTTCATCTGTAGCTTATGCAGCAAAGTGAAGAAGATAGGTTAGACTGTTAGTGAAGATAGCTAGTGAAATTAGTGAAATGAAACTAAGAGTAAAGAAAATTGTTCTTCCCATCTTGACAATTTATGTCCTACGTTTATGTCAAGAGTCAGAGTCTGATAATGCGAACTATGCAGTGGTGGATGTAAAAATGTGAGATAAAAAGACAGCATTGACAGACACAGTTCACTAGAGTAGTTCTCCTCTGGCAGGATTGTTTCACAAGTATTTCTTCTTTATCTGTCTATGAATGATCAAGTATTAGTATACCTTAGTATACACAGTTATGCACCATTTCTTTACTCCATAAAGGAAAGAATAAATAAGATATGGGTTATTTTTACATTTTCAAGACCCACTCTAATATATGGCTGTTTTGTGTGTGTATTTTTTCCCCTGGGTCATGACATATAAAGATATATTTATGTATGTGTGAGAAAACATAGGGTTTGAAATTGATTGTATGGGGTCTGGCTTGGATAGAGTTAACTTTCCTCAAAACAACCCATATAACACTGTATAGCTAAAGCTGTGTTGATATCGCACCAGTGTTTTGGCTATTGCTGAGCAGTGCTGGGACGGCATCAAGGCTGACTCTCTAAGCCCCCACAAAGGCCAGTAAGCTGGCAGTGGATAACAGGTTGGTGGGAGTCATACTCAGGACAGATGACCCAAACTGACCAAAGGGATATTACATGCTGTCTGATGTCATGGTTAGCACTAAAAGCTGGGAGAAAAGTGTTAGGGGTGGTAACAGACAGACTTGAAAGACTGTAGTTCTCTTCTCAGTGTCTAGCTGGGACTATTCTAGACAAAGAAGTGGGTTTCACTTAGCCTAAATGTTGGTACTGAACTTCTGCCTAAGAAGACAGGCTTAGCTGGATGAGTTAAGCAACAAAACTAAGTAAGAATATTTACTTTTCTCCTCTCTCCCTGTTCCTTTCTCTACCATAACTACACATTGTACTGATGAAAATAAAAGAAGATACCATAAATGGAAAAATGAATTATGCTGTCATGCTGGGCAGAAATAATGAGCTGCTGGCTGAAAGACTTTGAGACTATTACTTTGAGACTATTAGATGGAGTATTCCTGGGAATGAAAGCTGAAACATGAGGATTTGTGAAAACAAATTGTCACTTTTAACTTGGTTGGTGGCAATTGATGGATTTAGAGAAGGAGCAAAACTGATCATTGTAGCTCCATAGGTTGGTCAATTGCTTCTGAAACGGGAAAGAGGCAGAAACTGAAGATTCCTATCAGAAGTAGTTCTACCTCTGACTAGGAATTCATAACTTTATTCCTATCTTCCTCATCTGATCTAAATGAGAAAACCTTCACATGACATATGCACAATTAGCTAATTACATTATAATGTATGACCATTTAAAGTCTCACTTTCTTTTTGTAAATTACACTGACTGAATTTAGACATTCACACAGTTCTTGATATTTAAGCTATTAAATAAAAAGCTCCTTATTTCAGTAAATGGATTACTGTGTGCAGTTTTGTGTACTCACTTCCTTAGCCACTGTTTTTCTCACATTTGCATATTTCTTATTTTCATATCTGACAGCCCATATTGTATATGCATTCAGTCCTACCAATTTTGTTATGCAGATGTTTTCTGGGTAAGAAAACTCCTGCATACTTCTCAAGTGTTTAAAAACCATCTCTTCTCCAACCTTTTGAAAATAAAACATCAGATTTTTGAATATGTACATGAAGCTTCCAGTGGTGACTGTGCATACAGCTATTTTTTAACTTGCTGATAGTTCTGTATCATTTCACCTGTGACACAGGATACACGGAATGTAAGTTTTGATGTTGTTTTAAGAATGAAATTCATATTTGTCTTATAATTACGACTGTAATGTAGCCAAGTATCCAGGCTGAATGTGTATATGAGTGCATACCCTTTACACTTACCTAGCAATTCCCTTTCAGTCCAGGAACTTCACTGTTACTGTTTTGAGGGTGAGATAATGGATTGATTTGAGACAATGGTCTGACTTGAAACAAGGTGATGGACTGCACTTGTAGCCAGCTTCACAATAAAGCATTTGGCTTACTGTTATAGGAACTCTGCAGGTGAGAATTTCAGACAATCCTGGAGATTACCCTAGGCAACTTCTGTTGTACCCGTAACAAATGACAGTAGTGACATTTATGTCTAAAATGTGCCAATTAACTCCCTGGGTGGAGAATCTGGCTGTGACAGGTACTCCACAACCAGTCCTGCTATAGGATTGACAAAATTGCACACAGGTATATAGTATAAACTGCTTCCACAGTTGCAGTGATGGTCACATAGGAAAATCTTTTACATGTGCCTAAGACAAATAAGAGATGTTTTATACATAACTTAACCAACAGAAACAGATCATGCATGAACTTTAGTAGTCATGCAGAAACATGGACCACCTGGACTACAAAAATTCATAGGGAGTATCATGCTAGAGATGATGTAATGGTGACTCCCATCAACACCCCAACAGTGATTGGCCATCCTGTATGAGATATTTGATTCTCCATGTGAGCATTACCCCATGGAAATGTTAGGTACACTCTGTGAGTGTTTGTGCAACACCCATTCAATTCTTTAAAATAATCTGAACCAGCTAACTTCCAAAATCAAACTCAATTGCTGCTACCATAGGGTTTTCAAAGATAGAAACAAACACACACAAACAACCCCAAACCAAACAACCAACAAAAAAAAAAGAAAAAAAACAACAAAAACAACAAAAAACACAACAAACATTTCTGTTTAGACTTCCATCTGAAGCTATATTAACCCAAACCCACAAAATTAAAGAAATTTGTGTAGACAGGCTAATGCAGACATAAACAAACTAAAAACGCAATCAGGAGAAAAAAAGTATTAAAAAAAAAAAAAAGAGGAAAAAGAAGACACTTAAGACGTTTATAAAGAATTAGAATAATTGTTTTGCTCTTCCTTTCATATTATTTAGTCTGAGATGCTAAATACATTGTCCGGTGACCTGGAAATGAATTGGAAAGATATAGTGTTAACTGGACAGATGAAACTGTTCATTTCATTGGGTTTGATAAATAGCTTCCCTTTTAATGAACTATTAGGATCTAATTTTGACTTCAGATACCCATGAGTAAAAATGTACATTGAAGTTTCAAGTTTGCTTAGATTTTACATTAATTTGGCAAAGTTATATGACAAAAAGATGACATTTTCCTCATAAATATTGCCACTTGTCTAAAGACAATGTGTAAATGCAACAAAAGTAATAAATACAACACATTACTGCTTTGGAACAGTTTCTTTCTACTATTTTTTTGCTATAGCTTTTAAAATTTTTAGATTATTCAATCTCTCTATATGTACCAATATTTTGTGCTCTTTTTGTTATAATTTTATCTTTCTTCCTCCCCAAGATGATATCCAAATATCAAATAGTAATAGGAAAAGTTCAAGATTTCCTTAATATTTCCTTAATTTTCTTTAAAAATGCACCTTTGTGAAAAACATTTGTAAAGAGACAGGATCAGTGCCATCAACCTTCTCAGTAGGCAGAGCTTCCAATAGGCCAGATGCATCACTGGAAAGTCATACTCTCTGCAACTGTGTCCAGTTTCTGTAACTCAATGAAAAATGTGTAATGTAATTCTATAAAATGAACTTCTGGATCTCAGTTATCACTGTTATTATTTCTAATTCTTAGGAAAAAAAGGTGTTAAACACTGGTCATTTGAAATAATGCTATGCACTCCAGGTGCAAAGTAGAAGACCTCTGCAAATTTCTGGAGCATTTTATTATCTTTCAAAGTCTCACTTTATCACAACATGGACTGAAATATCTTCTAGAGAAGATAATGTGTTCACATGAAAGTGCTAAAATAAGCTTTTATATAAACAAGTACAAATCTATACAAAACCCAAACTGCAAACTTGAGCAAACTTGAGTGCCATGAGCAGTTTTCTGGGAATACAGTAAGTTAGAACAGGAAGGAAAACCTAATGAATTCAAGGGAAAATCAGTATCAGATAAGTGAGGATTCCTAAGCCATTTTTTTTTTTTGTCTTGAATTACCTTTTATCCTAATGAAAGCACACCATCATAAACTATCAAGAATATTGTTACTATGGCGTCAAAATGGGAACATTCAGTAGTGAAATATGAAGAAAATAAAAGTTGTTAAGGGATAATAACCCCATTGTTATACATATGAGACCAAAAATAAATAAAATTAAAAACAAACAAACAAACAAACATACAAAAAGAAACGAAACCACCCAAAGTCCCTACTCTTTCAGACTGATGTGAAAACTACTATTTTTTTACTATTGAACTTTTTATTGCAAAGGAACAGAATTCCACTGATAATGCTGAGGCAACAGTTTTTAAACATAAATTTTCCACATTCTCCTTTGTCTCTCTCTTACTGTCACTGTCCCCATGGGGGAAGATGTTTTAAGCTGCTCTGTGACTCATTTTTATTAACTAGGCCTCAGATACACAGTGTTTAAATAAAGGCTTTCCCTTCCCTTCCCTTCCCTTCCCTTCCCTTCCCTTCCCTTCCCTTCCCTTCCCTTCCCTTCCCTTCCCTTCCCTTCCCTTCCCTTCCCTTCCCTTCCCTTCCCTTCCCTTCCCTTCCCTTCCCTTCCCTTCCCTTCCCTTCCCTTCCCTTCCCTTCCCTTCCCTTCCCTTCCCTTCCCTTCCCTTCCCTTCCCTTCCCTTCCCTTCCCTTCCCTTCCCTTCCCTTCCCTTCCCTTCCCTTCCCTTCCCTTCCCTTCCCTTCCCTTCCCTTCCCTTCCCTTCCCTTCCCTTCCCTTCCCTTCCCTTCCCTTCCCTTCCCTTCCCTTCCCTTCCCTTCCCGCTTCCTCTTCCTCTTCCTCTTCCTCTTCCTCTTTTTTCTTTCTCTTTTTTCTTTTCTTCTCTTTTCTTCTCTCTCTCTATTTTTCCTGCTGTATGTGTCGCACTGGTTTGCTGTTTGTTATTCTTTTGCAAGGTGTTGATAGTAAGTCACAAGACCTTTTTTGAGTTACAACGAATAAACCAGCTGGCCTCAGGATTGGTATTAGGGAAGCTCAACCTGATATAGCATAAGATCACAGGCTAGGTGAATAACTGACCTTACAACAAGAATTTTAATATTCCAATCAGAGTTATGAGTGATGAGGGTTTTGAAAACAGCTTTTAAGAGAAAACGTGAAATCTCTGGAACTGCTATCAGGTATATACATGATGACAATACATAGCATAACCAAAACCATGGCATAATAAAGGGACAGCAGTTCATTAACATTGATTTTAATTAATGATCTGTGATATGTAACCATTAACTACAGATCAAATTCAAATGTAGTAGCAAAGGTAGTGAAAGGGAATGTTTCAACCTGAGTTTAGGTTAGGAATACACAAATCATGAGGAAGACACTATTTTTGAAGAAAACTCTCCAAACACAAACTAATCTCTATAGTCATATTTTTCAAGCATCTGCACAATTTACCCGCTGAAGTAATGCAAATACAATATATTTATATTGTTTTTTTTTTTTTCCTCAGGCTACAATCTATTATTTTCATTTTAATTTGTTACAAAATCTCCCTGATATAGTTTGTTCTCCTCAAAAGCGATAACTTCTTTGCATTACACCTAATCTGAAAGTCAAACCATACCAAACTAGCATTCTGTATTGTGATAAAGTTTAACTGACAGTATATTAACTAATAAAGTTCACCATATAATTACATAATATGATTATATTACTGTTATTATCATTTTTTAAAAATTCTAATTTACTAATACAAGTTATTAAAAGTCAGAGAATTAATACACGAGTAAACTGAAATGTAAGACTGATCTTGGCAAACTGCATGATAAAATTCCACTAAGTTAATTGGGAGAAAAGTAATGGTTGCAGAAACAATATATATTATGTGTCTGAAGATGCTAAAATGCAGCTAAAGAATTTTTCAGATGTGCTAAATTCAGTTTCTGACCTAACCATCAGTACTTAAGTTGCTCAACTATGTCATTGCTATAAAAGATGAAACAAATTCATTGTGAATGACTGCATCAGAAGGAGAACAGTGTGTGCCTTTTGTATATGATTAATCTATTGAATGGAACAGTTTAATGGAGAATTCTGAATAATTAATTAGGTGTAAACTTCACTTATTTCATTTGGTGACTTAAATCTCTATAAATCATTGCAAAATTCACTTTCTATGGATTTGCATTGTGGTCTGAATGTCACAAAGTATGTGCTATCTCCATATAAATATTTGGCAGGCAACATCTGTATTTTTTGATGTACTGATTTACATTATTGATTTTTTTTTCTGATCAATATTACAGTAAGAATACAATAATTTATAAATAAAGTCAACCTTACATAAGTTGTTCTACTACCAAAATATTACATATATTTAACTATGTTTTCATATGTATATTATCGTGTGACGGTTCTGTAGGGTAAAGATATGTTCACGCTTAAATGCAGTTTTAAAGGAAGCAGAATTAACTGAAGTAATTTTACTTCTAAGGATTCTGTAATACAAATGTCTTTCAATGGTCTGCAGATCCAATATGCTCAGTGTACAAGTAATGTTATCAATATGTATGGTGTTGAATCTCTATAGCTTTAAACTCTTGCTAAGATCTGAAAAAGTAAGTTGTGCTATGATCTCTGTTAACATTGGTGGTGACCCAAGTGCATTATCAACTGACAATGCCTCTTGTACATACTTCATAATGAACTGTAGTGGGAGTAGAGTTCAGTGATCACCCACAAACACTATGTTGCTGAATCATGAATAGATCCAAGGTGATTTTGCCAAAGAAAAACATCCTAAAATACTCTTCCTTAGTTCAAACAAAGGAAAAAGAGAAGAAAATTTCTCCTGTAGTGTTTCAGAGAGCTCCCAGAGCTCCTAGATACCATATTTAGTCAAAATAGGGATTCATTTTAAAATGTCAGTTATTCCTCGCTTTTAGAAACTATATTTCTTTAGCTACATGTTACTTGCAGCATTCATGTAAAAAAGCTGATATCCATTATCCAGCTTGTAGAAATTAAAGGCAAAGTGCCACAAAGGGAGACTGATACTTTTCTAGGTTATTGATTGATTTTTGTCTTGGGTCTCAGGGAGAAGTTGAAAGAAAGACAAAATTCTGTGAAACTCCAGCAAATAATAGTATTTCCTTCACTTTCTCAAAAACTGAAAATACATTTATGCTTTCCAGTTGAATTAGTTCAAAACATCTATATACACATATATACACATGTGTAAAAATACATGTTATATATTTAGATAACTGATGCAAAGGAATACAAAAACCAATATGAACACTCACATATTTAGGTTGTATATTGATGCTATGAACGTAAGCAAGTTCATGCACTTACATGAAACAAGGTAAATGTAATCATGCCAAATTAACCTATCATAAAATGGAAACAGAAAAATTATTTGAGTAAAAGACCACAGAGGGAGCCTGTTCTCCATGCTCTGCACATGTTCTGAAGTCTGTCTATGTATAAGATAATAAAAAGAGAGAAGTTTTCATTTTTTGCTGGGAAAATAAAGGTACAACGCTAGGCTGACTGCCATCCATTAGTTTTTCTAGTGACTTCACTCAGTGCCAGCGTTCCACCTTCAAAATGGGCTTTTCATAAATACTCTGAGTCAGAATAACTTTGTTCCCAGTGAGGCAGAGGAGAATTTTGCTGTTATTTTCAAGGGTTAGAAAGCAGCCATCATCAATTTTTGATCAATGCTGTAGAAAATCCCATCTAAAACATATACCTTTTTTACTTCATTCTCAATTCTGAATAATCATACTGTTGTTACAATGTACAAACTAATGGTTCAAAAGACAGAGGTTTTTCAGACTTATAATAATTTCAGCAGTAGCAGCATAGGTCTTTCATACATTGCCCAGCTGTTCATTTGTAATAATTGTGGGCAATGGGCTTGGGAAGTCTCTCTGCTTTTTCAGACTCTTGAGAATGTCAATAGGAGCACTTGTTTTGATGTGAACATCTGTGCCAGACTAAGAAAAGCTAGCCTAAAGATGTTGAGTGGCCATCAGATGGTAAAAATGGCTTTTAGCCACTTCTGACCTTATCAAGATTAATCTCTGCCAAGTGAACGATTTTACAACTTCTTTCCAGTGTTTCACAAAGTCTGATCTCTAATTCACTCATAAAGGTTATCTATAATTTTTTAACTTTCTGTGCTCTGAGAGAGACTTTATTCCATTCCAGGTCTTTTTTTTTTTTTTTTTTTTTTTTCCCACTGAATAATTGCAACACTCTTCCCTGTGTACTCTCTAGTTCTTCTGAAACATTGTGTATAGTCTGTAAAGGATTTAAGAACTCCTAAGCCAAAACTTCCATCCTACGAAGGCAGAAATAATCCCTTCAAAATTTGAGTAACTTCAAACCCTTCAGTCTGACAATAGCAAAAGCAGCAGCAGCAATGTTAACTACAGCTTTGAAACTAAAGCTGTTATTTTTTTTTCCCCAAAATTTATAGCTTGAAATTTTGAAATATATTACCATTTTCCTCCCAGAAGCTTCACTGTCAGTTACTAAGTAAAACCATCATTAATCACAAGTAGCTATAGTCATGTGCTGATTGTAATTTGGTCACACTGAACAAAAGACGAATGACATAGAATACTATTAGCAATGATGGTTTTAATGTAGACATTTATCATTGATTCAGGTTCACTTGATATGACTTTGGGATAAAAACAGGGAAAAATTGCCTTGCTGTTGAAAATTTTATTGCTTTAAATCATAATTTTGGCAGAGATGTGCAAATAAGACTGGCAGAGCTTTCTTTTCCAATTTTTTCCTCTTCTAAAAGGCAGAATTACAGAGGAGGCAGAAGAACCCAGATGCAGTGCAATTAGAAAAGTGAATGCAGATTAGTTGCCATCTACCTAATAGCTAATAATAGAAGCACAATTTTTGGCAAGCTATCTATTTATAGGAATCGTTCAGCTCACCTAGCTCATCAGAATAGGTAAGATCATATAAGATAGAGATCTACATACACAT
This sequence comes from Anser brachyrhynchus, assembly GCF_964034855.1. Classification (NCBI taxonomy): domain Eukaryota; kingdom Metazoa; phylum Chordata; class Aves; order Anseriformes; family Anatidae; genus Anser; species Anser brachyrhynchus. The sequence continues at coordinate 62,803,493 of NC_137696.1, read as the reverse complement.
TCAGCAAAGGTGTGTTTTTTTTTGCCTCCTACTAAAATCTTTCAACAGCCCTGCATAGAGCCAGGGCACTTAGACTGATGACACACTTAAGAAAATCTTCATTATCTATCTTTGTTCCAAGGTATCAGCCAGAAATACAAGGAAATTGTGAGGTTGTATGACAAGAAAAAGAAGAAAAACAAAACAATTATATAAATTTCTTGTAGAAAATCAATTATGCTGCACGTGTTAAGCACCTTTTCTGTTCTCTAAGTTAACCTTAAAGTTGTAAAGGAGGCAGGAGCAACACAGCAGAGAAAAACATCTATATTTCAAAATTATTATTACACCTTGAATATGATCTAGAACTAGCTGAATTTATAAATACATACACTCTTGGAATTCAGTCCTAATTCTCCACAGGAAAAGAAATATGATATTTTACATGTAAAAGTATAGAAAATCAAATATTTGTCACTCTTGCTTAGGTTTGTACACTAGGGGTGGAATCTAGAAAGTTCATTTGTGACTGCAGGAAGTTAAAACATAACGGTCCCATTTCAACTCAGCCATGCAGGTGCACACTGGGAAGAAGAGGTTATTGTGCAACATAAACCTGAGATACTTGATTGCACTCTCTAGGGAATTGCTTCAAGAAAATTTAAAGCAAATAGGGAGAGAGAAATAAAGAAGCTTAGTCAATGGGTTTGTAGATGTCACAGATCTGCAGGTCTAAAATACCATTTGTTGTGGTTTAACCCCAACAGGCAGCTAAGCATCATGTAGGCTGCTAATTCACTCTCCCCAGCTGGGATGGCAGAGAGAATCAGAAAGGTAAAAGTGTGAGAACTCATGGATTGAGATAAAGACTCTCTTTACTATGTAAAACACAAGCAAAGCAAATGAAGGAATTTGTTCATTGATAAGTTCACATAAGCAAGTGAATGATGTTCAGCCACTTCCAGGATAGCAGGGCTCATCATGCATAATGGTTTCTTGGGAAGACAAACACCATCCCTCCAAACATCCCCACCTTCCTTCTTCACCTCAGCTCTTATTGCTGAGCTTGATGTCACATGGTGTGGTATATCTCTTCGGTCATTCTGAGCCAGCTGTCCTGGCTGTGTCCCCTCCCAGACCCTGGTGCACCCCCAGACTACTCATTGGCAGGGCTGCATCAGAAGCAGAAAAGTCCAGAAAACTCCTTAGCTCTGTGTAAGCACTGCTCTGCAACAACTAAAAACATTGGTGTTTTATCATCACCACTTTCATCAAAAAATTCGAAAGAGAACATCATGCGAGCCTCTATGAAGAAAACTTTCCCAGTCAAAAATATGACAGGATTCAAAGACTGACTTGTAACAAATACAGCCCAAGAGGGTCTTTCCTATACTATTGTTTTGTTTTGTTCTGTGTTATTTTATATAATTAATGAGTTGCATAGCTGGATGTTATCTGCTGTGACCTGTGCTTAGAGCTCTGTGGAGACTGTCCATAGGCCAGCACGTGTGAAACTGTGGTAGTATTCATCCAGAAGAAAAAAATCTTGAAATCTTGACTGTTCAATAGCAAAGTAGGATTTTTTTTCTGTAGGTGTTTTTTCTTTTTCTTTCTTTCTTTCTTTCTTTCTTTCTTTCTTTCTTTCTTTCTTTCTTTCTTTCTTTCTTTCTTTCTTTCTTTCTTTCTTTCTTTCTTTCTTTCTCTTTCTTTCTTTCTTTCTTTCTTTCTTTCTTTCTTTCTTTCTTTCTTTCTTTCTTTCTTTCTTTCTTTTTTATAGCATTATAGCATTCTTGCTTTTTCTTTTTTTTAAAGTTTTGAGGACTTTTCCTTAAGACTGTGACTGGCTACTATTCTCATGATAGAACATCAGCAACTCTGCCTTTCTATTTGGTGTCTAAAGCAGTTACGCAGTTACTAAATGTTGAAGATGTACTCATAAAATAGTCTAATCAAGAACTATTAGTCTCTTTTTTTAGTAGGCAGGTTTTCCCCAGTTGAGTACATACTGTTTTGTTTTATTTATATACCCATTTGAATGCATTTCTACATATTATAAAGAAAACTCCTTTGTAGGACATTACTCATGGGCACATTTTTAGCTCTGAATTTATCCGTGTGATTTAGTATAGGTAGCAGAATACCTTAAGATTCCTGCAAGTTGGCACCAAAATGAATTTTCAAATTTCTTGTTACCCATTTCCTTAAGTACTCTCTTAAGATTACATGGAAAACAATTCTGTCTTGATGTATAACTCAGTTCATATAAAAATTCCAACATAAGATGACGTTAGTGAACTACACCACTATAGAACACTGGATAATTTTGTATACAGTAAGAAAGAAGTTTCAACATTTTTATCCTTTGCATACACCTTTCTAGGATGTCAAGCTGCTTCCCTGAGCGGGTGAAGACAACTAGTTAGGCAGCCATAGCATACAGGAAGTCCTGCTTTTGTTGTTATTCCCGATACATAAATGTGTCTCAAAAAGTAAACTCAACATTTAACAAGTGATTCAAATAAATAATTCTTGAAATGTACATTGTTCTTAAAGCATGTTCTGCAAGTCTTGCATTTATGCTTTGTGCCCTGCTGTATTTCTGTATTTTTGAGATTTTAATTTTATTTTTTATTTTGGTGCAAAAAAATAAGATAAATTATTGCTATTGTTATCAGCTAATCCTTCTGAGTTTGGCATAGGAAGACTGGAGTTGCAGTTGTAAAGTATGGTTCTTTCCGATTTGTGTCTGAGGGCCATGTAGTTGGAAGTGTACTGGGAAATTTTTGCTCTTAAAACTTCATGTTAGAACTGAAGTTTAAATGGCTTCCCCACAATTAACATTTCTGTTACTGAAGTCACGCAAGAAGACCTCTAGGTTTCCATTGATGAAAATGGAGAATCACGGTGATCTTGGCAGCACTTCTGGAGACAAAACTTTCCCTCAGAATCACAAATACACCTATAACTGGCGCAGTTAGAATCAGCCGATAAACATTCAGCTACAGAATTTGCCTAGTCTTGTATCTGATTAGCAGAGAGTCAGAACAGCATTGAGGAAAAATCCCTGAACAACTTCAAGGCTCTGATGATTTACTAAAACCTTTAACAATACAGTTTATGCTTCTGTATATTTTCTCTGTCACTGCTGCAACTGTGATTTATATAAAGGGAGCCTGTGCCCGGTCTAGAAATATAGACTATGTTGTGCAATCACTTCTAAGCTGTTCTGCTTGCGGTGTACTTTGATGAATAATACTCACTTCACACAGAGAGACATTCCCAGCAATCTCAGAATTCATGAGGGAAAGGAAAAACCCTACCCTGGCTACTTCTAAAATTGTTTCTGTTTTCTGGGGAAGGTAACCACAAAATTGTGTGTGGTGGCATGTTTCTACTCTATGCTTCAGAAAAGTCTTGACTGCTGTAGGCTACTATGCTCTTGCACATTCCTAAGGCCATAACAAACGGACAAACTGTTGGCACCTATATCTTTAATACTAAAGGTCCTATTTAGATGTAAGATTAAAATAGCTCTTGTGATGACTGTTGTGTATTTAAAGTCCCTGGAATGCATTTAACTGAAAGAAGTTAGTGGTGTGATGGACAATCATTACTAACAGGTTTAACCTATACCAAAATACTCTGTTTGAGCAGGAGCATTACCTCTGCTAAACTGTCAGCTTGAAAGCCATAGAAAAGTTTGATTAACATCCTATAGACACTGGATCAGTGTCTATTCTGGCTAAGGAATATTGTAGGTTTTTTTGTTGTTGTTGTTTTTTTGTTATCCTTGCAAGCTCCTTGTACATTTGTAGCTTGAATAAAATAAACCTGACAAAGATGCAATTTAACCCCTGTAATCTCAACACTTTAATCTTCAATTTTTAACAGTGATTCCTCTTGTAATGACTATTCATTTGAAGGTGCTACTCACATCTCCAATTGCTTCATACTCTTCTCTTACTTTATGTTGAATTAATTCTTTGCCCTCAAACAATATCTATGTTTCCTTTCTTCTTATCACCTCCAAATTAGTACTGGTGGTTGATAATAGCAATTTGTTAAGGGTAGCATATTATTATTATTATTATTATTAAAAAAATAAAATATTCATTGTGATTTTGCCCCTTTTGACAATATCTAAATCTAAGACCAACAGAACTTTTAATTTTCCTTTGCTTTAAGGGTTATATCATGGCAGTTGTGGCAAGCAAATGAATAGCTACTAGACTGTTGTGGCTGGGTGCTATAAGACACTAGAGATCTCTCCTGATGCTGAGGTTAGATTAGATATGTCATCAGATATTACTGTGTGTGGTGTTTAAGACTGGCCAGAAAAGCAGAATTCAATTTTGACAAATCATATCAATATTTATGTGCTTGGTTTTTTCCCACATTGGAAAGAAAGTGAAACCAGGTTTTCTACATCCCTGCACTATGATCCCCAGCCTACAAAACCAGTCTCCTGAAACATCGGGTTAGCAATGTCCCACCTCATTTAAGAACTGACTGATCATTAGGTTTACCTGGAAGGTATGACCACAGTCCAGTAGTGGTCAAAGTGTCTACCTTGGGAGAGAAAACTCCTGTTTAAATTCTGCTGTGGGAAGGGATTTAATCTTTGATCCTTCCTCACACTAGGTGCATGTTCTTCCTGTTGACGTCCTTGCCTCCCACCAACACCCTTTCTGTGACAGAACTACAGACTTGGTTTAACTACTGTTAAAAATTATTCTTTGAACTATGGCAGCAAAGAATCTACACAGTGGCATGCAACAAGGAGTACATTTTCACTGTGATTAAATAGACGTGGACATGCCAATGTTCATTTTCTATGTCATGAATAATGTAGTCCCCCTTCTCCTTCCTCCCCCTCTGTCTCCCACCCCCCTGCAGCTTCCATGTTCCCCTAGGGATTTTGTGGAAGATTGCTTAATCAGGTATAGGTGATTCTATTCTATAATTACGCTTTCAGCAGAGTTTCAGACTAGACGGCAAACTACGGCGCTAACACAAAGTTAGCAGATTAAGTCCCAATTATGCTCCTGTAAAGAATCACTATTTCATGAACCTCAGAGTGAAAGCTGTATGTATACAAAATGTTGTGAAACAAAAAAAAAAAAAAAACAACAAAAAAAAAAAAAAGAGAAGAAGCATCTTCCATTCTGAAATTGCAGCTGCCTGAAAACCAGTGGGATTCTCTGTGGATGATAAATTTTACACAGTTAGAGCTTTCTGAAAACAAATCCTTTGAGAGAATCTGCTGCTGTGACTATAAAGTGTGTTAAATGATTTTTAAACCCCTTGAATTCTAAAGACATTATTTGGATCAAATAGAGTTTATTTCCACCAGTACCATTTATTCTTGTTATCTTCTTTTAAGAAATGCTCTCTTGACTTATCTCATGCTAGATAAATGTCTTTTCTTATCTAGAAATTTCTTGTTTTGAGAAGTAGAGAACTGTTACTAGAAGTGATAAAGCTGTTGTTTTAATATTAAATGTAATTATATAATGGAATCCCACAAAACCTTGTTAAAGAAAAGAGATAATTAATTAATAGCAAGAAGGAAAAGTCCAAATAATTTTATTTCTAATGGTTACTGATCATGTAACGATTTAAAAATATTTTTATATATTATTTCTTTTTTTTTTTTTTTAAATGCTTCACATGATAGGAAAACGGATAAAGTATTTGCTGTTGCATTATTCTACTTTCTCAGTATTTGAGCATATGTAAAAATCTAGTTTTGTTCACCAGTTCCTGATTTGTATATTATGAAAAAGCTGGAAGAGGAGCATTTTCTTTAGAGGTCCCTGGATTAAGCACTCCTATATCTAAATATTCTTTGGCTCTTTGTCATTCACTGGCTTTATCAAACATTTGCACTTATAGAACAATTTGCAAACACTATTAAAATAATACCTTGCCTTATTCCCATGTGAAAGATAAATATCATGTCATATTCTTTAGAAAATATAGTTGGAGTTATGTAGGCACTCGAGAGAATATGGCAAATCAATGTTTTCTTATACATATTTGTCTGTTTTTTCTCCTTTTTGTACTTTGGCAAATGGCAGGATTATCATGTCACTTAACATATCAGTTAACATATATGCTTATGCAGACAGTTTGAACCCATTCTAAATTTATAGTTACACTATATACAGTCACAGCATGATGATCCTTGTTTTATGTTGTTGTAATCCCTTTAACATTATAATGCAATGTCAGACTAGGTTGCTCATCTTCCAGGTTCTTGAGCCATTCCCTGGCTGGCCAAGCACCTCCACTGAAAAAGAAGGAGGAAACACAGTATAATTATTGGAAGGGACAAGGCAGTTACTTTGAGGTGCAGGATACAAAAAGACTTTCTTGAACGAAGCCTCCCAGATGTTCTCATTGCTGCATCTTTCTCCACTTTGGGAAGGCTGATGAGGTTCAGTCAAGAGCAAACATCTATAAACTATGGTTTCTCCACAGATTACTGTGGATTTCTCTCATATTGTAAGCTTGTTTGCTGGACTCCCACTATTATCAAGAATATAAAGGAAATAAGGGAAGATAAAACATCTTATGCCAGACCAAAATATTTTTGTTACAATTCTGACTGTTATGTTTGACCTGCTAAATTGAATACTAAAATGGGGCCAGATAGGTCAGAAGTCCTGTTTTGCAATTCTGGCTTCTGATGTAGAAGAAATAATGGAAACTCTCTCAGTCAAATTCACAATAGCAATAACATTTAGTGAAGGATCAAGACCTCTTTCTCTAACCTTCCCTAAATCTGCAATTTCTCTTAGAAGAAATGGTAATTACTAGCCAAGATTTAAAAAGCATTTTTTATGATTTTTTTTAAGTTAGTATTTAAAAAAAAAATAAATTGTTTTCCTATTAGTGTACATTCAATAGCAGGCTATCAATGTACTAGTATCTACCTACAGTTTTTGGTTGGTTGGTTGGTTGGTTGGTTTTCTTTTTTTTTTTTTTTCTTTTCCTTTTTGATCCATGTCAGTGTAGGTAGTCATCTCAATTGATATCTACAACATAATTAATACTCTGACAGAATCACAGAATCACAGAATGGCCGAGGTTGGAAGGGACCTCTGAAGATCATATAGTCCAACCCTCCTGCCAAGCAGGATCACCTAGAGCACATTGCACAGGATGGCATCCAGGAGGGTTTTGAATATCTCCGGAGAAGGAGACTCCACAGCCTCTCTGGGCAACCTGTTCCAATGCCCTGTCACCCTCACAGCAAAGAAGCGCCCCCTCATATTCAGCCGGAACTTCCCGTGCTTCAGTTTGCACCCATTGCTTCTCGTCTTCTCACTGGGCACAACTGAAAAGAGACTGGCTCCATCCTCTTGACGCCCTCCCTTCAGATATTTATACACATTGGTGAGGTCTCCCCTCAGTCTTCTCTTTTCCAGGCTAAACTGGCCCAACTCTCAGCCTGTCCTCGTATGACAGGTGCTCCAGACCTCTAATCATGTTAGTAGCCCTCCTCTGGACTTGCTCCAGTAGCTCTGTGTCCCTCTTGTACTGGGGAGCCCAGAACTGGACACAATACTCCAGGTGTGGCCTCACCAGGACTGAGTAGAAGGGGAGGATCACCTCCCTTGGCCTGCTGGCAACACACTTCTGAATGTAGCTCAGGATACCATTGGTCTTCCTGACCATAAGGGCACATTGCTGACTCATGGTTAACTTGCTGTCCACCAGGACTCCCAGGTCCTTCTCTGCAGAGCTGCTTTCCAGCACCCCCCAGCCTGTACTGGTGCTTGTGGTTATTCCTCCCTAGGTGCAGGACCCTGCACTTGCCCTTGTTGAATTCACAAGCTTCCTCTTAGCCCAATCCTCCAGCCTGTCAAGGCCTCTCTGAATGGCAGCAAAGCCTTCTGGGGTACCAGCCACTCCTCTCAACTTTGTGTCATCAGCAAACTTGCTGACGGTGCACTCTGTTTCATCGTCCAGGTTGTTGATGAATAAATTGAACAACACTTGAACCAATACTGACCACTGGGGGACACCGCTAGCTACAGGCCTCCAACTAGACTCTGCACCACTGAGCACAACCCTCTGAGCTCTGCCATCCAGACAATTATCAATCCACCTCACTGTCCACTCATCTAGGACACACTTCCCAAGTTTGTCTGTGAGGATATTATGGGAGACAGTGTCAAAAGCCTTGCTGAACTCAAAGTAGATCACATCCATCACTCTTCCCTCATTTATACAGCTAGTCATCTCATCATAGAAGGATATCAGACTGGTTAAACATGATTTCCCCTTGGTGAATTTATGCTGACTACTCCTGATCACTTTCTTATCCTCCACATGCTTAAAGATGACATCCAGGATGAGCTGCTCCATCACCTTTCCAAGGATGGAGGCAAGGCTGACTGGCCTGTAATTGCCTGAGTCCTTTTTGCCCTTTTTGAAGACTGATGTGACATTGGCTTTCTTCCAGCCCTGAGGCACCTCTCCTGTTCTCCACAACCTTTCAAAGATGCTGGAGAGTGGCCTAGCAATAACATCGGCCATCTCCTTCAACACTCGTGGATGCACTCCATTGGTTCCATGGATTTGTGGATATCAAATATTCTTAGATGATCTCTGACCCAATCCTCTTTGACCAAGGGAAATTCCTCCTTTCTTTGAACTTCCTCTCTTGTCTTCAGGGTCTGTGGGCTATCTGGTCCTAATATCACTGAAGTTAAATGTTATAATTGAGCTTTAGTGCTTAATTTATAGAAAAATAGTATGAAATGGTCATTAATTTCACCAAAAATTAAACATTTCTTTTCATGAGGAAAACCAAGACATTTAATTTTTGAGTTGAGTGTTTTACTTCTCAGTTCTGCCAGCAACCCCTAAAGCTGTTATTTATTAAGTTCTTGCAGTGAGTATCCTGATCTTGCTGTAGAATCGGATTTTCTTCCACATTTCTTGCAGTAAAACAAACTCCATTCTTCTCAGCCAATAAGCTCTCTTTCCCATTCCCAGCTGCAAAGAAGATGTTTATGATTCAGGCTATTGTTGCTCGTGTGTTACACATATAGTGTTGGAAAAGGGTTATTTGTATCAGCACCAGGTTTTTTTTTTTTTTTTTTCTTAGCCATACACCCACTACACAGTGACTTTACAGAATGGACAACATAAATTCCACACTCTATTTGTTTTCTGTGAGTTCCTTTGTCCCATACAAATAGAACAACAGGAACTTACACAGCACTAAAATATGACCTGTATGGTTTTATTGAAAGGTCAATTTCAATGACCATCTTCTTCTCCTTGCCCCTTAGAGGATACAAGCCTGAAGAAATGTCCTATAGGAGGAAGATGCAAGCTGAACTCAAACCCTAATTGCTTCAGGAGAAGGGAAGCATTTGAACAGATGTTATCACAGAATCACAGAATGGCTGAGGGTAGAAGGGACCTCTGGAGGTCACCTGGTCCAAACCCTGGGCTTAAGCAGGGTCACCTAGAGAAGGCTACACAGGACCATGTTCAGGTGTTTTTTGAAGATCTCCAAGGAAGAAGACTCCACAGCTCTACAGGCAACCTGTGCCAGTGCTCCATCACTGATACATTAAAAAAAGTGCTTCCTGATCATCAGACAGAATCTCTCATATTCCAGTTTGTATCCACTGACTCTTGCCCTGGCACTGGACACCTCTTAAAAGAGCATGGTTCTGTTTTCTTTGCACCCTCCCTTCAGGTATTTATATACATGGATAACATTGCCCCTGAGACCCCTCTTCTCTTGCAGCTCTCTCAGTCTCTCCTCATAGGAGAGGTGCTCCAGGCCCTTCATATCTCTGTAGGACTTCAGTGTCTCTAGGTCTCTCTTTTACTATGTGGCTCAGCATGCATCCTGATGATCAGCAGGCGCTAATCAACACTTACACAGCTCAGGATAGCTATCAAATTGGTAGGGCCCAAGAGGTGGATCTGGGAGTGAAGGAAGAGTTTTGAGTTATATGGGTAGTACATGAAGGAGAAATAAAAGACTGGTGGAAGGGTACAGGAAGCGCCATGGTGGAGGTAGGAGAGAGGGAAGGCTTGCTGTATTGCTGTGTGAACAGCAAGTACAGAAATGCAATCTTCATGAGTTACCTGCCCCCTGGATCCAACTAGAGAAAAACGACTTTCTCTAATTGGATCTATCCAGCCCTTGTAGCAGAGATGTCAGAATCTCTGGTTACATACAGTAGTAGCTCCTATGTTAGGTATGAAAAAAGTATATAACAAATGGACTTTGCATCTATTTAGTATATTACTTGTACCTATAATGAAAGCAAATGACCAAATGTGAGGAGATGATTGTAAAAGAAAACCCAACAAGGCAGAAGTGCTTGCAGGTGATGAGGGGGCAGCTGGTCGGCCAGGAAACAGATGAAATGCATTTTAATCTTTGATCATTTTATAGCTTCTCCTTGTGTACTTGGTACTACTTTTTTATGTATTCTTTCTGCCACACTGCTTTTATTTCCTCTACCAATTTATTGCCTGTGTAACAGGCACTATTGCTTAGTTACCAATTAGTCACAGCACTCATACAATTTACAGCTGCTTGTCCATGGGTAAATTTAGTTCACACCATCTTCACAGCTGTACATGGATATATTAAGAGTAAATTTGTTTTGTATAAGTATCATACAGTAAATTTGATATCAAAGCTGGCTATGAATAAAAAAAAATAATAATAATTAATCCCCAAATGCTTTTTTAAAGCTTAAGGGGTAAGTTTTTAAGGACATGTGTGGGGTTCAATGAATAAATTTTTTTATTGGTAACACGATTTGGGTATTTATCTCCCCACGCAACATTTAAAACCTCTTAATAACAATAATAACAAAAAGGCCTACTAATGACATAAAAAGGAAAAAAAAAAAAAGAACAAATTTGCAAAAATTATCTTCTCCTCCGATTTCAGGTTTAGATTACCAGAGAGTGAGTCATTTGCAGTATTTTCCAAATTCAGGTAACAAAGTATCATATTTTTACTCTATTTTGCCTTAATGGATAAATTTTAACTTCCTGTGTAACTTTGGAATAGGTCTGTTCCAATAACAGAATCTGCTTAATTCCCATGATATCATGTAGGCACTGATCTTGCAATCACATTTGCACAGATGGACTCCTGCATCCAGATCAAGCCCACATATGCCAAAGAGGCTCCACACAATGAAGGCATCAGCTCATGGAAATCCAATTGCAAGAGCAAGACCTTAATTCCATTTAGTTTTGTCTCTTCCTAATGAGAGCTGTCAGTTACTTATAGTAATTAGGTGGCAATGGATGTTAATGGGATGAGATTTCAAATAAGCAACTTCAAAATTATATGAATAAATCATACAAATTTATTTGCTTGTCTTCTACCATATGTCCTCCTTCAACACCATGTAATTTGTTTTACATGTCTTAAAAAAGGCATATAATGTACAGGTATTGTATTTGACTTTGAAAAACTTCAAAGGTGATGCATCAGATTTTCAACTATTGTCACAAAAGAGAGAATTTACTTAATACTAGAATTGGATTTGAAAGTGAAGTTACAGATTTACAAGTAAAAATGCTCCAATCTTTTTTTTTTTTAATTATTATTTATTTATTTATTTTATGCTGACAGTGCTCTCTTCAGAAACAAAACTTTCTTCTCTAAATTGCTCTTGATATGTATGTCAGAGGGAATGAGACTGTAATGCTTATTTTAGTTATAAGGGTATGATTCACTACTACATTTCTCATATTTAATGTTGGTGTCATTTATTAATATTGGTAGTAATCTGTAGGGGGTATTTCCTCATAAAACAGCTATCATAGGGGTTAAGATACAGATTTTTATCCATCTTCCTGAATTTAATGCAACCTTATGCAAACAACATATTACACTATGCCTCTTAGTATGCCAGACACTTGATGTCTTCTGTGAAGAAAACAAACTTAAGTTAAACAGAAATGCTTTCACACCACAGAGTGCTCAGTAGCTGGATCAGGTCAGCATTAGACAATTGCAGGTTCCAATATTTTAAATAGAGTCTTTGCAGAGAGCACTGTTAAATAACTGCACAGATCTATTCATTTTTACAAACAGAGGCAATAATTGGTAACTATTGACAATGCATACAAACACTGTTCTTCCAAGAATAGCCCAGTGTGATTAGCTCTCAGTAGATCGGCTGTTCTTTTATGAACTCTCGAGTGGCTTTTTGTCTGTATGCATTTACAGATAAAGCCACTGTAACTGAGCACAGCTGATGACTCATCTCACTGAGTTCTGTACATCTGTTCCAAAACAGTTCATTGTTTTGTTGAATAAAGAACTAACTTCTATTTTTAAGAAAGTCTGGGTTCACAACATTGTTATTAAGAAAAAGCTCAGGCAGACATCTTATAATCTTAGCCTGTGACATGAAACTCCTGCTTCAGCCTAACAGCAGTACTCAGTCTAAAAATGTCTTTTCAACATTTTCTATCTGTTGACTTTTCTTTCTCTTACCTAAATGCAGAATTCAAAGCATTTTCCTCTCTAAATCACATTTTAGTTCCAGGGATTGGGGATGATTCAGAAGTAATTGGAAGCAGAATGCAGCTGGAGTGCTCATCTAGTTCATGTATAATAAGGACTTTTACTACTTGTGCCCATTCCTGGTCTTTTGAAATGCAATATTTCAGCAAGCTATTTAGCTCACACTTCTTTAAACAGCCAAGGTTACATGCAGCTAAAAGGCCAGGAGTCTAACCTTTTATGTAAAAATAGACAACAGTGTATTTCTGCACTATTGAAGAGTCTGGAAGGATAATAAAAAATATATACTTGAGCCAAATCATGTACTATATCTTAAAAATATTGATTACCATGGATAAACTTAGATTTATGGCTATTGGTGTATTATAACAGAATACTTTAACTTGCAGCTCAGGTGTGTAAACTTAAGTTTTCAACGTTTAATATTGATTTGTCTATAATCAGAAGAGCTTTAATGCTTACAAATGAAAGTGTTTAAATGTTTGTTTAACTTTCATACAGTAATGTCAACTTGATGATTGCTAACTTAGTAGTGAAATAGGATAAAACTTTGGAAATTGAGGTTGTAAAGCTCATCAATTCTAGCAAAATTTTGGTATAATTGACTCTGAGCTGGGAAATGGACTCCTTGTCTTCAGAAACTTCCTTATACTGTTCTGCAAAGATCAAACTCAAACAATAAATCATAATGCTTTTGCAAGCAGTACAGTTTTAATTTTCACAGTGAATGTATTATGAATTTCTTGATATTTTAGGACAGTGACTGCAGACCAGCTTGCTTGGTAAAATGACGGAAGTGAACATACAGATAAAACTGTTGGTAGTTAACATTCTTTGGAATAATAAATAAAAAACAACTACAGCAGCAGATGATTTCTCCAAAATCAAATCAAGCCAAAAGGAATGTATAATGGTGGATGAGAGAACCAACTGAAAGAACTGGATGAAGTCTTCTTTGCATTCCCTGAGGGGGTAGGTGTTAATTTTTTGCAACAAGGATTTAAAATCAGAATGGGGGGGGGGGGGGACTTTTTTCTTCCTCGTGAAAGCTTTGAAGTAGAAAATAAGATTTTGTTCACTGCAATATAGCAAGAATTAGACATTTTTCCTATCTGAAAATATCCCTTGGATTTTCATTTATGTTTTTGGCCTGCTGCATTTAGATACCAGTAACGCAAGAGCCCATAAGATGTCAGGGAAGACAAGACTGGTGAACACCACCTGCATCTTCACATTAAGTCTCTTCCCATGCAAGGATGTCATAAAATTTCATAAACAGATCAAGTGACAAATAAAAGCTGACCTTTTAAAAATTGTTGGCCATATAGGGAGGTCATTGAGAATCTCAGTGTTCTTACAGTTGGGAAACAAAAAGCTCAATTTTATTCATGGCTCAAATGTCCTTGTGTTGACACTGTCTTTTAGCTTAAATAGCTGTCTATCTTTCTTGATACAGTTATATCTGTAGTCTTGTCCCTGCTAAGTTTCTGCTTTATTAAGCTAGAGATCATGCTTTTTCTGCTTGTTTGTTTAATGTTATTTCCCTCCCTCCCTTCCTCCCTCCCTCCCTTCCTCCCTCCCTCTCTCCCTCCCTCCCTCCCTCCCTTCCTTCCTTCCTTCCTTCCTTCCTTCCTTCCTTCCTTCCTTCTTCCTTCCTTCCTTCTTTCCCTCCCTTCCTCCCTCCCTCCCTTCTTCCTTCCTTCCTTCCTTCCTTCCTGATGCTCTTAATCTTTTCCAATGCCTACTGTGGTCTTACTTCATCTTCTGAGATTGGAGCACACTACTCCAGCTGAAGTCTTTGCAATACTTCTCACACAGTAACCAGTGATTTTCTGGGTCCCTTGTAAATTGAAAGTGGTGAGTGTGGGGTTTGTGTTGCTGCTGTCAAAAACAAGAATGACAGGTTATTTGTTTCAGAAAACCATCTCCAGTTTTGTTTGTATGTTATAAAACCTTTAACAGTTTGGTGATGTTTTGATATGTAACACCTTAGATGGCTTGAAACTCCCACAGCTTTGCACAGCTGAGGGAACAAGACAAGATTTCTCAGTAAAAACAAGATGCTACTGGTGTCCTTGTGTCAGCTAAGCAGTCTTGAACCTGGAATTTAGTCCCTCAATGGATTCTCTTTCAGCTAAAGTCTAGATTTATTAACCTTCTAAGCACACTGCAAAGTTTGTATTTCTAATCTATCCAGTTTTAAGGAAAAAAAAAAAAAAAAAAAAAAAAGCTTGTTGACAGGTACAGGAACTGTTTAGCCCGGTTGGTCAAATATTCATTTATTTTATATTCTGATTTCACAGGAAAACAAGACTTACATGGTTATGCTGCATGTTTGGCTACATGTAAGTGCATAAACATATCAAAGTTATCTATTCATTTGTCTCCCACACCTACAAAACCACTTTTGAATTGGTTTCTTGATTCCAAGCAATTTGACTGAAGGGTAATATTTACACAGATTATTAAATTCCTGTAGCATTTTGTGAAAGTAGGTGGAAGGGTAAAAGGTGGGTATCAATTCCCCTCCAGTGATGGGAAAAGTTGCACTGTGAATTCATCCTTTATAAGACACCAAAGACTCCATGGTTAAGAGAAATACTTTATGAATGTTTGACCTTGGGAAAATTTCAGGAGTAATTTTATCTTCTTAGACTGACATCCATAGGAAACTCAGCTTCCTTTGTCCTAGAGCCTGGGGAACTGCTTTTTTTATAAACTGTGTTAGAACTAAGCAAAACTGTATATTTTCAATATCTGATTAAGTATTCTGCTCTTACATTGTGTAGGTATGCCTCTTGAGTTCTTCTGAACTCTTGAAATATGTTAGGCTGAATAATCAATCACAATATATCTAATATTTATACACAATCACAACTTCCACATCTGGCTGCATGCCTGTGCACCTGCTTATTTTTCTGGAGAAACTATAAATTAAAGACAGAAAAGTGTCTTGTAGAAGTAAAAGCATTACAAATATACTTAAAAATACTTAAAGCTCAGAGGAAAAATAAAGCATGGTCTTTACTCCTGGGGTTTAGCTGAGGAATTATTTAAGGATCCAGAGGAGAGCTGACAATAGAGCAAAAGGAACAGTAAAAAAGAATCACAATTGTACAGCGTGAACAGAGAAGTAAGAATGAATAAAACCATCTGTCAAACTCATTGAGTTTTTGTGCCTCTGGAGAATGCTGTGGTCATACCCCTTCCCCCAGGCTTGGTCATTTAACAAACTTTTTACTTGTGGAAACAGTAAAAGACTATATAGTGGTGGTGGTAAAGTGCAAGCCACAGAATGAGGGAAGTAAGACTTTTGGATCAGCTAGAAAGCATGCTTGTTGTTGTATGTGCTAGTCATTTCTTAAAAATGTCTGAACTGTCATTACTGAAAACTTTCTCTCTCTACAGAGACTTTCTGTATCTCTGACTTCTCCTACCACATTGTGTGCTTACATTAGAGAAAGGAAACAAAGTTCAAATAAACAAACATCTCTATCTGCAATATTTTCATTGCACTGGTGTTAATTGGGCAGGGATTTGGGTTTTTACTCATTGGTTGTAACTCAGTGTCTCCAGTATTTTTTTTTCCTCCTTCTTATTCTTTTTCTTATTAAGCTTTCTTTTTCACTGGAATCCAGACACTGGGAATTTTGAAATACCTCTTCATTGCATACAGTGAAATGAGGACTAAACTTTTAATGCTTCTTGTAGAAACAATTTCAAAAATTTCATAGAATACTACTTATATATATTTTTTTTTTTCTAGGAAATATGTTTATTCTGTAGAATTATCTTGCCACAGACATATATTCCGTAAAACTTCTCCCTCTCTCCCCTCTGTACTGCCCCTACTCTATGCATATATTTTGCATAGTTAAGCTCTGCATTTAAAGTCTGGAATCAGTCTGGAATCAGTCTGGAATCTGAAGATGAAAACCAAGAAACAGGATGGCTGCATTTCACAGAATATTCTTAATTTATTTGGAGTGAAATTGTCCTTTTATCACCTTCCCTGTAATGATTCTAGGTTCCAAAAGGAGACTGGAACAGAATGTCACTCAAAACCACTTGCCTGATTAATTTTTAATTTTGGGACATGGGCTATTTACTGTGGTGCTAGTGCAATACCTTCTACAGGAATTGTTCTCCTGGCTATCTGAATGAAGCAGTGAGAGAAGCTCCTTATGCAACATTTTGTTGTCCTCATATGGAAAAGAAAAACACTTATTCCTTTAAAGTGTTGTCCAGTCTGAAAATAGCTGGGACAGTGAAGCAAAAGAAAGATTTGCTTCCCACATTTGTGCACATGTAAACCATTGCCTGGCTGATATGTATTTATTTAGCAGTCTTACCTTTACATGATTATCTTCTGTTCTTCACTTCTATCCCTTTTAATGTTATTTTGGTTTATGAATTAAATCACCAGATGTCAGTTTAAGATGATGGAAAATTGTCTTTTAGAAAAAAATTGTTCTTTTCCCCCCTTAGTTTTAACGAAATTGTCTTCAAGACTTGAGCCTTACTTGTCATATTCAGGAAAACACTTTTTTTTTTTTTTTTCCTTTCTATGAGGTTCTAACATTGAAAACATTTGTTGCCTGCATGAGAGCAAAAGAAGAACTCTTTTACCACCCCCAATGGTACCCTGGTATCTGTTTTTGTGATGTCTTTAACCTGCACATAAATCTCAGCTTGTAATGAGCTGTATCAAACCTGTGTACCTGTGCTGAACTCATGAGAACATGATATCAGACTCATGTGCAAGACTTAGACTTTAGAACTTGAATACACTTCTGTTGCATTTCTGATCCCACTTTTGCCCAATCAATACCTAGCAATGTTTTGTTTGAGAAAATTCCAGTTGTTAAAATGATGTCTGCCACTGACCGTTTTGGCTTTATGCTCAAAACCCAGCATTTAAAAATGCTCCTGGATATGCTATTTAGATGT
Source organism: Anser brachyrhynchus (assembly GCF_964034855.1). NCBI lineage: Eukaryota > Metazoa > Chordata > Aves > Anseriformes > Anatidae > Anser > Anser brachyrhynchus. Next base: position 62,786,026 of record NC_137696.1, on the reverse strand, counting down.
ATACTATTGGTACATTTTATTAGAAACATACTAGATGGATTCAGAGTTTTACAACTCCTGTTTCTAGTGAGGTGCTGACAGTAAGGATTGAGCTTTTGGGGAGATAACAATGCTGGGATTTGTTCAGCTTCCAACTGGAGAAGCTCTGTTTGCACACAACAGTCATTCCAAAGAGGTCTGCACAAACAGCAGCCCTGTTTAGAAACTAGAAAGCTACCAGTGGGCAGTCATTTATAGCAATGCCTTTTTTTTTTCCTTTATAGATCAGGACTGGATTGGAACAGTGTAACTAATCTGTCAATTCAGTTTGAACTTTGACCTTGGGCACTTCAGGCTCAATTGAAAATTCATCTTCAGATATGGGAACGAAATGGATCACCTTGACATCTCTTTGGATGTGGAAAACACAGTGACAATCTGAACTTTGAACAAAAGATTTTCCTTCAGAAAGCTGAACGTCTTGCAAAGATCAGAAGGTTCAGTGAGAACACATTCAGATTTATGAAATCCTGTTACTGCTGAATGCACTCACACACAGACCGCTTGTGGTCCGTGGGTCCTCTACCCTTTTGTAAATCAAGACTTCCGAACTACCAGCTAGCCTTGATGAAACATTTGGCTGATGGCTTCACATTGTGGAGAAAAAAACATGTAACATATCTGATTAGCAGCTCACCGTGGACTGTAAAGTGAAATACTCCTTCTGAAAAAATATTACTGTGAGAGACACATAATTCTTTTAACATTTAAAACATTTTGAGGAAAAATATTCTGACCCTGAGACTACTTGTCAAATATGACTTGAGAGTTTCAACATCATTGAAAGTGCAGAGAGTTTATGCAACTCCTTATTCTTAAGTACCTACATAACCTGAAAGACTTTTCTTCATTTGAGGAAGAAATTTAAAGATAAGATTTCAGATGCCTTAAAAATACACAGTAATTTTAACTTTATTTTGGTTTATTTTGAAAATTCCTGTAGGGGTGGACATTAAAAAAAAAAGGTATTTGTTCTCCCAGATGTCTTATTTTGTCACAGCTCAAGACACTCACTTCAAATGCCACTTCTGCTCACTCTTCTCGCAGCTGTGATTCCTGCCCCTGATTCCTGAGGTCTCCCTGGTCTTTTCCTATGACTGCGATTTCTACATCAGATCTGTCCCACCTGAAGCTTTGCCACTTCCAAGGAGTGCATTTCTTTCACAGGGGTAGGTGAAGGAAGCTTGCAGTGGGAAAGAAAGTGCAGCCTGCTCTTGGTGGCTATCTCCCCCAGTTAGAGAAGCAGAAGCCAGGAAGGGATGAACGATGCCTCTCCATTAGCGCAAGCTCTAAGGAGGTGGACTTTTTGTTCTGGCATGCTAGAGTTGTTCCTTTCACCGGGAGACAGGATCTAGTTACCATCAAACTCTTGTCATATTCCCCCACGGCTCCTCAAAAGATGATAGCTGACAGTCTTTTAAGTGAAGGAATTAGGTGTTTCAGAAAATTTTGTGCCAATAATTCCCAGCTGAAGTAAGGAGTCATTTGTGTTCAAAACAGAGCTCACGGCAGAACCTGTGAGTGCTGCCAGAAATGGGGGTGGTGTTCCTGGCCATGTAGCCCAAGGGTTGGGGTGCAGGAGCCCACCACAAAGGTGGGGCCAGGGGCCAGGTGAGGCTCAGCTCCTGGGAGCTGAGGTCCTGTGCTTCGATTCCCTGGCAGTAGTAATGACTTCCACCAAACTCATCCTCAGAGGGGACTGTCATTTTAGTGAAGGCAGTGGTACTGGAAACATCTTCCTGGTGTGATGGGATGGTGTAACAAGCACTTTATGGAGGCCTGTGCTGAGCCCTGATGTGATTGAACTTCATGGCGCATGAAGGAGGAGAGGGCGTTGCTAGTCAGGGATGTAGCAAGAGTTTCCAAAAGCATGTGAACCCATAGAAACTGCAATACCATCAGCCCATGATGTCTTCTAGTCTCCCCAGAGTTTTTCCAAGTGTGTGTGAGAGGATTTTTGAGGAGAGATGTGTTGTTTTTTTCTGTCTTGGTTTTTAAAACCAATGCTGGCAGTCAGAAATGACATGCCTGGGGGCTTGTTCTGACTTGGCAGCAGAAAAACTGCACAGTTCACCAAAGTGATGGAGGTTGAACTCTGCCATCATCCGTTTTTTCCTCTTTGCCACTCCCTAAATATCTGGTGTGTCTGTCCTCTGCCTGCCTTCCTGGCAGGAGTGAGAGCACAGGGACACTTTTCTCCCCACCTTGGAGCTATCAACTATTACATCAATCCTGGAAGCAGGTGTCAAAAATCCACTTGCAGATCAATAAATCAGTAAGAATTGCTGACTGGTGATCTGTTTTGAAACCTAAGTCATTAAATGGCTAAGTATGTCAGGATGCAGGTGGGAAGAATTCCATCTCCTTCCTGGGGTTCTTACACCAAATTCCAGCAGTAAGGCAATTTTACAGATAACTTCTCTTTTTTGTCTATGTAGTAAAAATCTCCTTCTAGACAAAATGTCCAGCACACAGCCAGAGAAATACACATATGATGAGTGAACAATTGGCTGATGGGTCGGGCTCAGAGGGTTATGGTAAATGGGGTTACATCATGCAGGAAGGCAGGAAGCCAGTCATTTGTGGGGTTCCACAGGTGTCCATTTTAGGGACAGTTGTCTTCCATGTTTTCCTAAATGATTTGGATGCAGAACTTGAATGTATACTAAGTAAGTTTGTGGATAACACTAGTTTGGGAGGAGCGCTTGACTCCATTGAGGGTAGAGAGGCCTTGCAGTGAAATTTTCACAAATTAGAGGGCTGGGCAATCACCAGCCACATGAAGTTTTGGAAGAGCAGGTGCTGCATTCTGCACCCGGGAAGGGGAAGTCCCAACATAGGAGGAGCAGCTGAGGTCACTTGGTTTGCTCAGCCCAGAGCAGAGCAGGCTCAGTGGAGGCCTCATTGTGGCCTGCAGCTCCCTCACGAGGGGAGTGGAGGGGCAGGCACTGAGCTCTGCTCTCCGGGGACAATGACAGGACCCGAGGGAACAGCATGAAGCTGTGATAGGGGAGAGTCAGGCTGGGTGTTAGGGAAAGGTTCTTCACTGAGAGGGTCATCGGGCACTGGGACAGGCTCCCCAGGGAAGTGGTCATGGCACCAGGCCTGCTGGAGTTCAAGAAGTTGGACAATTCTCTCCAACACATGGTCTGATTTTTTGGGTGGTCCTTTGGGGACCCAGGAGTTGGACTCGATGATCCTTTTGGATCCCTTCCAACTCAGGGTATTCTATGATTCTATGATTAATATTTGTTTGTTATTAAGGTTTTGGAGAAGTCTTGAGTTGCCAGCCTTTTACTAACTGAATAATGTCATGCTGACAGATGTAAAATTTAGTTTGACAACTGAAATCATGTGGACACTGAGGGGATGACAGTAAGACCAGGGTGATGGGTGGTGTCACCCTGAAATCCAAAAGCAGAGCAAGGCACATCTCCTTCCAGCAAAGGTATCCATATGGAGAGCTCATCCAAGGAGGTTCCTGACCATTCTTTGCTGCTGTGTTGTGCATTCATGCCCTGCTTTAACACCAGAAGGTACAGCACTTCATTAAAACAAACAGGATTTGTAAGTTTTTTTTTTTTTTTTTTTCCATGACTGTGAATCCAGCAGCAGCTTTAATGCTAATATTGGGATTTAAATAGCTGGCCTTACAACAATCAAACAGGGATTAACCATACTTAGCTCTGCAGGAACATTTAGATCTTTAGATCAAAATGAGATACTTTAGAATAAATCTGTTGAAACTTTTATTTTGATCCCAGGAAGATCTTGGAATGAATGGGAAGCTTATTCTTATTTCTGAATACTATAGAATAATTGATTTTTCTATGTGTGATAATTGAAAGGGTGTTAGCAGAAGTTTTAAAGGTCATAGAACAATAACAATATAATTTCAATATCTTAAAGAAAACCATGCTAAAGTACAGTTAGCTCATTCCCTTCATCTTTAAATGATATATTTAATAGCATATGATGTTTCTTAATATTTAGCAAGTAGGTGTTTTGATTCCATTTATTCAGGCTTATAGTTTAACATATGCATTTACACATACTGCTTTAAACACAGCAGGAGGAAAGCACTTTTCATTTTATCCTTCCTAAATTTTTGCTTTTATTTTTGTCGCTTCCCAATATGCTAACACCCTCAGAAACATTAACATTTTTGATCCTGTAATATTAATGAATCACATCAGCATTGTGTTGTAAGTCACTATTTCTATCCTATCTCTACAGTATTCTGGCTTCCTCTCCCCCCCATTAGCTTAACTCAACCCCCAGAGTTGCACTGATTTTATCAGTGCTGTTTAAATATGTTACTGTTACTGAGGGGTTAAGCAGGTAGGATGATTGCAGTAATAAAAATTGATAAGTAGTCAGGTTATCCTTCCTAATTTATTGCCATGGCAACAGACAGCACATGTGGCTTGTTGCTGAAGAACAGAATGCTAATAATCAAATGTGTCTTACCCAAATGAATATATACACAGCTTACTAATACAGTGTCTTGACATTGTATACATTACTGAATAGCAGCATACATTAATTCTGCATCTACGTTACTTGATGCATATGCTCTGGAGAATAGGACAAATGAAAAAGCACGTCTACTACATCAAAGCTGTTCATTAAAATAATGTATTTTAAATAGTATATACAGTGAAAGATCCAATTCTTTAACACTTATCTTGTTTATTTCAGTGGGTGGTTGGTATACTAGGAAAATACAGTAATGCATAGTCATTGTGAGATGAGATGGCATAAAAATAACCAACACAGCACTGGAGTTCAATTAAGCAATAATCTCTGGGAAAAAAAAAAAAAAGGTCATTACTAGCAGTTAATGGTTGGTTTGTTAGTTAATGGCCCAAGGCAAAACTGAGAGCAGTTAAGCCTCTAACAAACTGGTTGTGAATTATGACAACTATGGTTTTGCTGGGGATTTTTCCCCCTATTATGATTGTATATGACAGTTTATGATAGAAATATTGTGTTTTTAAAAACAGTAGTTGATACACAGGAACCGTCATTTTTTCAAGGAAATACACATTTGATTTTCTATAAACAAGGAAGAAAAATACTCTTTTACATATATATACATATGTCTTCTACATATACAATAATACACATGTATTTCGTATTAAATATATAAGATATGCTATCTATGTTATGTAATAATATAGAGACTATATATAATGTATGAAGCTACATGTCAAACATGACCTGGGAATATCACTGAAAGTCCAGAGGATATATATGTGCATACACACATAACTTCAGGCTTTTGTCTAATGTCCTCTGCACATGCTTCAGTGAATTGGTAAAGAGAATAAAGGAGGAAAAAAAAGTCAGCTCATTCCACTGTTTTGAAAACTTAAAGCCCCTGCTTCATCTGCACTCAGCAATGCCATCATTAAAATTCTTAACCTAAAATCTTGTACCAGTCACTGTTTGTTTGGCACTTTGATCTGAAAGTTAATGTATCAGTCATGCTTTCTATTAAGGCCACAGGATTTGCTATAACCAGGACAAAATATGCACCCAAACTCATAAGACTGAGGCTTGAAACAACTGCGCTGGGGAATATAGTGTTGTGTCTATTCGAAATGAAAGCTTTGCTACATTGAGATGGATATTTTCCTCACCAAAATTCTTGGGATACAAGCACAGTCTACTTCCAGAAAGCAAAAAGTGATGGGGTTTTAATCAACTTCCTGGAGATTTAAAAGTATCTTGATAAACTGAAATGGTTGGTGAAAATTGCCATGATGTTATAGTAAAACAGCTTCACAATGAATCTGAGGTGAGGCAATTTCAGATAAGACAGGAAGCCGTAAAACTGTCATGAACATAAAGCAAACTGTATTTACAGTACAAGTACTATATATTCATTCTGAAAATTTTCATGAGTACAATTCAGTGCTATATAATAAAGTACCAATTTATATACGTGCAGGTGTAGGTAGGTTGCTAATTCTAGGAATGGTGAATTTGGACTAGATTGAGTTCTGGTGTTAGCTCTATTCATATTTATATATTAATTTTGTTAGATATGAAAAAAGAAGTCACTTTTCCAATCATCTGCCAAGAGTGAAAGTGTCCTATATGATCCTCAAAGAATGGGAATTTATATACAAAGAACTTCTAAACTATTTTAACTTTTGAAAGTTATTCTGAAATCTGTTTATATATGTATATATATACATATATGTGGATATCCATGTTTATGTATGTGCACACGGAAACACACAACATTACATGTGAAACAAGAATGCAAATATATTAATCATTTACCTCCCGATCTCAACGGACTAAAGAAGTGCATGGCCAAAGTTCAAATATGCATATGTACTGTCTTAGTGCTAAATACGTGTTTGCATTTTTTCCGACAAGACTCCTGGCATCATACAACAAAATAAAGACCTACTGTACTAGGTAGCTGTTTAACTTTTTTTTTTTTTTAACTGCCAATGTTCTGTCCCTCCTTAAACAAGCAGCCCAGCAGAGCTTTCAACTTGAGCCTTAGGTTACTATTTCTTTTTTTTTTTTTTTCTTTTTCTTTCTTGTAAAGTGCTTGTGCCCCACTAGCGAGACCTGCTTCACCAAGCAGGAGTTACTGGGATTGCAAGGAAAGTTGCTGCTGTGTAGATCTCTAGTGAGTCTGAAAAACAAAGTGATTGAGCTATGAAATGGGGAGGAGAGGGGGAGAATAAAAGAATAAAAAAGAAGGAGCCTTTCTTTAAGCCACTGCATATTCTTGTAAAGACTTGTAGCAAGGAAAAGATTCAGAGATTCCTAAGAGATACCAAACAACTGGTATAGATCAAGCTGAACTTGATATACTGTGGAGAAAAAGGCATGACCATTAGACTGAATTACATAACCAGATGGGCACACTTAAAGGATAGGCTCATGGAGAGGCTATTATTTCTAACATTTCCATTAAGAATGCATTACAGCACTGTAGCTTTATGGTACATGGGGCTTTACATTGGATCCACAATAAAAGAAACTGCAATTGTTCAACTGCATGATAATGTTAGAGTAAATATTACATACACCACCAGAAGGCCTCTTATTATTCTTGACAAATATCAGTACCAAAAGAGCTCCTCACAAAAAAAAATAACAGGATAATTTAAATTTATTTATTTATTTATTTATTTAATCGTTGAGGTTAGGTCAGACCCACTGACAATTTTTCCATCATATATTCTTAGAAGAATATTAGAAGTTCTAATACTTCAAACAGTTCCTGATGTCAGGTTTGCTTTTATCTAAAAGGACAGAAATATTTAGTCTTAGTGAAATAATAGACGCTACATGCAGAAGGGTCTGCAAAATATGGCCTACTATAGTAAAACCTTCCCAAGTAGAGCATCTGAGGAAAGATCTCCATGAATCTTCCCAATACTTTTTGATGTAAAAAAAAAAGATAATGTGAAATCTGCAGGATTAGCTGACTTCACTCAAGTTTTCCTCACAGTGGACTTTGAAATCACCACAGTCAAGGCCTTCAGTTATAAAATGACTGCTAGCTACCTCAGGGTTGTCTAGGTCAACAGTAAGGGTCAGATTGAAATGTTTTAGCAGCTGTTTTGCTTGTCAGTTGTTTGCTTGACGAAGCTGGTGGCCTTCTATGATGGGGTTACAGCATCGGTGAATAGGGGAAGAGAAACTGACATAATCTATCTGGACTTGTGCAAAGCATTTGGCACATTCCTCCATGATACCATTGTTTCTGAATTGGAGAGACACAGATTTGATGGACGGGCCATTCAGTTGTGTATGGAATTGGCTGGATGGTAATACTCAAAGAGTTGCAGTCAGTGGCTCAATGTCCAGGTGAAAAGCAGTGATGAGTGGTGTTCCTCAGGGGTCAGTACTGGGAACAGTACTGTTTTACAACTTCTTTGGTGATGTGGACAGTGAAATTGAGTGCACCCTCAGCAAGTTTGCCAACAACACCAAACTGCATGGTAGGTTGACACACTGAAGGGAAGGGATGTCATCCAGAGGGACCTAGATAGAGTTGAGAGGTGGGCCTGTGAGAACCTCATGAGATTAAAAAGTCCAAGGTCTTGCATCTGGGCTGGGGCAATCCCAAGCACAAATACAGGCTGGGCAGAGAATGGATTGAGAGGAGCCCTGAGGAGAAGCACCACCCTGACCTGGGGGTGTTGGTTGACAAGAAACTCAACATGAGCCAGCAATGTGCGCTTGCAGCCCAGAAAGCCGAGAGTATCCTGGGATGCATCAAAACAAGTGTGGCCAGCAGGTCAAGGATGGTGATTCTCCCCCTCTACTCTGCTCTCATGAGGCCCCAGCTGTGGGCACTCACTGTGTTCAGCTCTGGGGCCCTCAGCACAAGAAGGGCATGGAAGTATTAGAACAAGCCCAGAGGAGGGTCACAAAGATGATCAAGGGGCTAGAGCACCTCTTCTACGAAGACAGGCTGAGGGAGCTGGGGTTGTTCAGCAAGAAGAAGAGAAGGCCTCTCTCTGAAGTGGCCTTTCAATACCTAAAGGGGGCCTACAGAAAAGCTGGGGAGGGGCTCTTTGTCAGGGAGTGGTGTGACAGGACAAGGAGAAATGGCTTTAAACTAAAAGAGGGTAGGCTTAGATTAGATATAAAGAAGAAATTCTTTACTCAGAAGGTGATGAGGCACTGGAACAGGTTGCCCAGAAAAGCTGTGGATGCCTCATCCCTGAAGTGTTGAAGACCAGGCTGGATGGGGCTTTGAGCAACCTGGTCTAGTGGAAGTCATCCCTGCCCATGTCAAGGGGGTTGGGATTTGATGATCTTTAAGGTCCCTTCCAACTCAAGCCATTCTGTGATTCTATGATATCCTCTTGTTTATAAGAGACTGATATACCTTTATCACCTGGGCAAAATATCGGATTCTGATCAAATATAGGATATGGAATAAATACATCCGTGCTGCAACGGAGCACGGGATCGGGACAGGCAGGGCTATTTTTCGGGCATCGAGCCTACGTGAGGGAGCCGCCAGGCACCGGCAGCCCTCGTGAGGGAGGCTGACGAGACGTAGACGGAGCAAGCAGCGTCAGCGACAGCGTCAGCGGCGGGCCTTTTAAATCGGGCACCACCGCCATTTCAGAGCCACTTGCCGAGGCGACCGGCTCCGGGGCAGACGCGTGCTGCAACGGAGCGCGGGATCGGGACAGGCAGGGCTATTTTTCGGGCATCGAGCCTACGTGAGGGAGCCGCCAGGCACCGGCAGCCCTCGTGAGGGAGGCTGACGAGGCGTAGGCGGAGCCAGCAGCGTCAGCGACAGCTCCTCCCCCCGGCCGTTCAAAGGCAGCCTTCAAAGGCAGGGAGCGCGAGCGACCAGGAGCGCGGCGAACAGGGCTGGCAAACAGGGAGTGACGCAGCAGTTAGCGAGGCAGTTAGCGCGGGCAGGGCGGGCGGAGCGCTCACACCCGCCCTTAGGGACAACTCCTCCAACGGCACTCTCCTGTCAGCTGGGCTGCAATGGTCTCCACCAGGCACGGTGCTTTCTCTAGGAAGTCAGTACACACCCAGACCGACTGCCCGCCCAAACATGCGGCAGTTCAGCTCTCCGGATGCGGGGAGTGTCTGAGCCTCTTGCTGCCATCGGCGGGAGGCAGAGAGACTGCTTGCGTGAGGTGCGAGCAGGTGGACGACCTGGTCCGCATGGTGGCGGAACTCAAGGAGGAGGTGCAGAGGTTGAGGGATATCAGTGCGAGCGGGAGATAGACTGGTGGAGCAACTCCCTGCAGGACCGGAGGGAGAGGGACCAGGGTGAGACGCTCCAAAGGGGGGTGGACCCCCTGCCCTGTCGCCATCGGGCAGAGGGAGGGGACCTGCGAGTTGAGGAGGAATGGAGACAGGTCCCTGCTCGACCTCGCAGGAGATGCCCTCCCCTTCCTGTGCCGCCTTCCCAGGTGCCCTTGAACAATAGGTTTGAGGCCCTGGAGCTGGAGAGACCGGTGGGTGTGGATGAGGTAGGAAGCCTACCCAGGAGGATGCCTGAGGTGAGGAAGTTGACTCCACGCCTCAGGACTACCTCCACCAAGAAAGAAAGAAGGGTGATTGTTGTGGGCGACTCCCTCCTCAGGGGAACGGAGGGCCCTATTTGTCGGCCTGACCCCACACATAGGGAAGTCTGCTGCCTCCCTGGGGCCAGGGTCAGAGACATTACCAGGAAGCTTCCAAACCTGGTTCGCCCCTCTGACTATTACCCGCTTTTGATAGTCCAGGCTGGCAGTGACGATGTTGAAAAGAGAAGCCTCAAGGCTATCAAACAGGACTATAGGGGGCTGGGACGATTGGTGGAGGGAGCGGGAGTGCAGGTGGTGTTTTCGTCCATCCGTGCGGGGGAAGGGAGAGGCACGGAGAGGACGCGGAAAGCTCGCGTGGTTAATAGGTGGCTCAGAGGCTGGTGCCAGCACAGAAATTTTGGGTTTTTTCACCATGGGGAGCTTTACTCGGCACCCGGCCTGATGGCCCCAGACGGGTCCCTATCTCCAAGGGGAAAACGGATCCTAGGCCAGGAGCTGGCGGGACTCATAGAGAGCGCTTTAAACTAGGTAAGAAGGGGGACGGGGCTCAAACAAGGCTTGTTGGAGCTGTGCCGGGGGAAACAATGGCTAGGCCGGGGAAGAAGGCGATGGCCCAGCTGAAGTGCATCTACACTAATGCACGCAGCATGGGTAACAAACAGGAGGAGCTGGAAGCCATCGTGCAGCAGGCAGGCTACGACTTGGTTGCCATCACGGAGACGTGGTGGGACCGCTCCCACGACTGGAGTGCTGCAATGCCTGGCTATCGGCTCTTCAGGAGGGACAGGCAGCACAGAGGGGGTGGTGGCGTGGCTCTCTACATTAGAGAATCTTTTGATGTTGTGGAACTCCAGGCTGGGAATGATAAGGTTGAGTCCCTGTGGGTTAGGATCCGCGGGAAGGCCGGCAAGGCTAGCTTCCTGGTCGGGGTCTGTTATAGACCGCCGAACCAGGATGAGGAGACGGATGAGGAGTTTTATAGGCAACTGACAGAAGTTGCAAAATCATCGGCGCTTGTCCTCGTGGGGGACTTCAACTTCCCGGACATATCCTGGATACACAACACGGCACAGAGAAAGCAATCTAGGAGGTTTCTGGAGAGCGTGGGAGATAGCTTCCTGACGCAGCTGGTCAGTGAACCTACCAGGGGTGGTGCCCCGCTAGACCTTCTCTTCACAAACAGAGAAGGACTGGTGGGAGATGTGGTGGTCGGAAACTGTCTTGGGCAGAGTGACCACGAAATGGTAGAGTTCTCTATTCTTGGCGAGGCCAGGAAGGGGACCAGTAAAACTGCTGTCTTGGACTTCCGGAGGGCTGACTTTGAGCTGCTCAGGACGCTGGTTGGCCGAGTCCCTTGGGAGGCGGTTCTGAAGGGCAGAGGAGTCCAGGAAGGCTGGGCGCTCCTCAAGAAGGAAATCGTGATGGCACAGGAGCGGTCCGTCCCCACGTGCCCAAAGACGAGCCGGCGTGGAAGAAGACCGGCCTGGCTCAACAGAGAGTTGCGGCTTGTGCTTAGCAGGAAAAAGAGGGTTTATAATCTTTGGAAAAAAGGGCGGGCCACTGAGGAGGACTACAAGGATGTAGCGAGGCTGTGCAGGGAGAAAATTAGAAAGGCCAAAGCTCATCTGGAGCTCAACCTGGCTACTGCCGTTAAAGACAACAAAAAATCCTTTTACAAATATATCAACGCGAAACGGAGGACTAAGGAGAATCTCCATCCTTTACTGGATGCGAGGGGAAACCTAGTTACTAAGGATGAGGAAAAGGCTGAGGTGCTTAATGCCGCCTTTGCCTCAGTCTTTAGCGGCAATACCGGTTGTTCTCTGGATACCCAGTGCCTTGAGCTGGTGGAAGGGGATGGGGAGCAGGACATGGCCTTCGCTATCCATGAGGAAATGGTTGGCGACCTGCTACGGAGCTTGGATGTGCGCAAGTCGATGGGGCCGGATGGGATCCACCCGAGGGTACTGAAAGAACTGGCGGAGGAGCTGGCCGAGCCGCTTTCCATCATTTATCGGCAGTCCTGGCTATCGGGGGAGGTCCCAGTTGACTGGCGGCTAGCCAATGTGACGCCCATCTATAAGAAGGGCCGCAGGGCAGACCCGGGGAACTATAGGCCTGTCAGTTTGACCTCAGTGCCAGGAAAGCTCATGGAGCAGATTATCTTGAGGGTCATCACGCGGCACTTGCAGGGCAAGCAGGCGATCAGGCCCAGTCAGCATGGGTTTATGAAAGGCAGGTCCTGCTTGATGAACCTGATCTCCTTCTATGACCAAGTGACGCGCTTGGTGGATGAGGGAAAGGCTGTGGATGTGGTTTACCTTGACCTCAGTAAGGCTTTTGACACAGTTCCCCACAACATTCTCCTCAAGAAACTGGCTGCTCGGGGCTTGGACTGGCGTACGCTTCGCTGGGTTAGAAACTGGCTGGATGGCCGGGCCCAGAGAGTTGTGGTGAATGGAGTCAAATCTGGTTGGAGGCCGGTCACTAGTGGAGTCCCCCAGGGCTCGGTACTGGGGCCGGTCCTCTTTAATATCTTTATCGATGATCTGGATGAGGGCGTCCAGTGCACCCTCAGTAAGTTTGCAGATGACACCAAGCTAAGTGCGTGTGTCGATCTGCTCGAGGGCAGGAAGGCTCTGCAGGAGGATCTGGATAGGCTGGAGCGATGGGCTGAGGTCAACTGTATGAAGTTCAACAAGGCCAAGTGCCGGGTCCTGCACCTGGGCTGCAACAACCCCAAGCAGAGATACAGGCTGGGAGATGAGTGGCTGGAAAGCTGCCTGGCCGAGAGGGACCTGGGAGTATTGGTTGATAGTCGGCTGAATATGAGCCAGCAGTGTGCCCAGGTGGCCAAGAAGGCCAACAGCATCCTGGCCTGCATAAGAAGCAGTGTGGCCAGCAGGTCTAGGGAAGTGATTGTGCCCCTGTACTCGGCTCTGGTGAGGCCGCACCTTGAGTACTGTGTTCAGTTTTGGGCCCCTCGCTACAGGAAGGACATGGACGTGCTCGAGCGAGTCCAGAGAAGGGCGACCAAGCTGGTGAGGGGTCTGGAGAACAAGTCTTACGAGGAGCGGCTGAGGGAGCTGGGCTTGTTCAGCCTGGAGAAGAGGAGGCTCAGGGGCGACCTTATCGCTCTCTACAGTTACCTTAAAGGAGACTGTAAAGAGGTGGGGGTTGGTCTGTTCTCCTATGTGCCTGGTGACAGGACGAGGGGGAATGGGCGAAAGTTGCGACAGGGGAGTTTTAGGTTGGATGTTAGCAGGGAGAAATCAGCAGGGTAAGGTAAAGTTCACACTAAGGATCTGCTTATAGTAGGCAGAAAAGATTCACAATAAAACACTAGTTGAAATACCTTGAGCATCTAAAGCCTGCATTAACTACAGAAAAAGAGTCTTTGGAGGTACTTCAAATGCTACTTGTAATCAAATGTCTGAAAGATGTAGGTTGAGAGCATAACCTGAATAACAAGCACTATAACAATATACATTTAATAATGCACTTCATTGTCAAGAATGTCCAAATAGGTTTCAGAAAGGCAGAAAAAGGTGAAGTGTAGGAAAGGCAAAAAAATAAAATATTATCTGGCAAAATGAAGAAAATTCCCAGAAATGCTTTCGAAGATCTCTTTGCCTTCATTCCAGAGAAGACAAAACCTCCTAGATGCTTAGCTACCACTTGGACCTTTCTTTGTCAGCAGAATCTTATTACCTTACATCCAACAAAAGAATAGAAATACTTATAGGAAGAGGGAAAATGAAACCAATCCAGGCAACTACTGCCAAACAAAGAAAGTTCTCAAGCAGCTTGAGCTTCCAGTCTTCTTTAGCTGTGTTACTAAGCACATACACATTTCTGAAGCTGTCACTGCTATGAGCCCCTGAAAAGGGAAGATTGAGAAATATGTCAACAAGACATGGTGTAGGATAGGGACTTAGAAAAAAGATATTTTACCATCTTTCTAAATCGATTCACTGAAGTCCTATAATCAAAGGTCTAAAATTAACTTCTTGCTTTTGGCTAGTCTTAGCAGCTCTATCAGTTTCCCAGAAAAGTTTCTAAGTAAGACTATATATCTGTTGTTCAACTTGTGCATGAAATACCTTGAGAATCTTCTTTCCAGTAACTAGCAGTCAGAATTCATGTTACAGCTAGCTTGAAAATGGCTAAATAGTGGTCCTGGTTATTTTTAGCTTCATACAATCCATGCATTCACTATACTTTGTGATATTATTGAGTGCTGACCTGGTTTCACCATGACTTTATTCCGAGCTACCACTGAGAACAATTCATCTCTGTCACTTTGTAGGTTTGTTAGAAGATGCTTAGGGGTCCCCTATGGCTCATCCTTTGCTTGTCACATCTGGCAGGGGCATTGGAAACTTGTATTCAAATATATTTGCTCTGTTAGCATCTTGAAGGTTCTCATGATAGTCTCAGAAATATTGGATCCAAGTAAAACAGTCCTAGAAATGTCAAACATGATAAAAAAAGACCACTGAAATACAGAGATCCCAATCTTAGAAGGAATCTATTTTTTCCCTTTTGTCTAAAGTGGCTGATAATTTATATACAACATTTTAATTTACAAGATTCACTTTCTTTCTGCTCAATATTAGTTATTTGTCACACTCAGACAGATTCTGTGTCTTATGGTTAACTAACTGTTGAGGCCTCCAGATATCTAGATTATTTAAACATCATACTGCACTTAGGTGAAGTAATCTCTGTGACTGGCATGTAGTCTGTGGCTGCTGCCTAGAGTTCAGCTACAAGCATCACTTAGGAGCATCAGGATCTAGGACACCTAATATCCAGTTTGTGCATGGTCCACCCTGAACGGTGGGTCAAGACTTTTTGAATAATCATTGTGAATATGAGGGAAAACTGATAGAGAGAAAAGATCTAAACTTTTGCTGAACTGCTATCAAGCATAGGAACACCTGTAGCAGAACCAAGGCAGTTCTTACCATAGGTACTGTATTTCCCATAGGACTGTACTGGCTGACAGTCAGTCTGGTGCAACAACCAGGTACTCTTTATGTAACTCTCCTGTGTTCAACTAATTCATTACATTATATTTTCCCTTAATCTAATATAGGTGACATTTATCAAAGCAATTTTTCAACAACAACAAAAATTCTTGCCTTCTCCACCCCCCAAAATTCCTGAGACCAGCTTGGTTTTGGACTCCGAATTATTAGCTACAGTTGTCATATTGTAATCGTCTTGAAGTCGGCAGTAACAGTTAACAACTGCTGTCTTTTAAGAGAGAACATTTTCTGTTTTAGTTGCATAACTTGGTGTATAGTGTGCTTAAGAAGTATGTTGTCTTCCTCTCTGTGTCTTTACAGTTTTCATAGTAGATTCCTTTATAGCTCTGCTGGGTGTAAAGTCTTTTATGTATTGCTAATATCATGGTCAGTGCAGCAGACATTGTTTTGCCTGAACTATTTTCTGTATTTTCTGGTCTAGTCTATGCAGGCAATGCCCCATTAAACAGTTTCCTCAATACACGCAAGCAACAATATAAGAATGCTCTTTTTGGCTTCCATCTGACCTACCTTTACAAGATACAAGAGATAGTTCTCTATCACAGTGACTGCACAAACATAACTACATTTCAAGTGCTGAATTGGAAATAAAAGTTTAAGAGTTATTTTGTAATATTTTTTGTATTTGAAACAATAGTCACTTTTGATTTCTAGTGAAAGAAAATGTTTCATTTCCAAACACACCACGGGAATGAAATTTTGCTGCTTATTATTTTATTTTCCTCATTTCTTTACCAGCCTTATTAAAAAAAAAAAAAAAAAAAAAAGAAAAAGGAAAAGGAGATACCATCAGCCTCTTTCCTTGAACCTTCTAAACAGTCATTTAAATCTCATTTTATATATATATATATATATATATATATATATATACTTTTTTTTTTTCCCAATCAAATGGTGATATCAAGCAAGGTCAGAGGAAACTGTTTCGGGGAGAATGGGAGGTGGGGTATGATGCCATAAACAAGATCCCCAAATGAACTGAAATACAAGAAAAACTCCAGCAATACCACAACAACTGCCAGCAGTTGTCTGCAAAGGAAAGTCAGGAAAAGCAGTCAAAATTTCCACTTTAAGATCAAATTAATTGTAGAGCTAACTCTGCTTCTCTAAATTACCAATCTAGAAACCTAGTTAATTTGACAGTGTCTGTCTGTAAAACAGATTTTCACAATGTGTTAAGTGACAGAAAACAACCTGGTAAAACCTGAGCCTGCCAGTTGTACACTATAAAATAATTAAATACAGAAGACATTATGGGGTTCTATATACATTTTCCTAATGATTTCCATCTCATGGTTGTTCTGCATGTCATCTGAACAAAATAAAAAACAAACAAACAAACAAACAAACAGAAAAAAAAAAATGTTGTTTTTTCCCCCCTAGTAGCCAGTCCTATGAACATCCCCTTGATCTGGGAATTTAGCCAAGATTTTTTTTGTTTTTGTTTTTGTTTTTTAGATATTGCATTCAACCTTATTAGTAATGTAGGTGCTACTGGACAGATTAGGCCTACAGTTATACAAATAATAGCCTACAAATAATCCTTTGTGTTTTGCCCTCTTTAGGGAGGGTATAATCTACAGACTGGGGGGTTGTGTGAATGCAGCCAGTGATTTCATACAGACATCTTTGTTACAGTGTTGTAAAGCATATGATAAAATGAACCAACCCTGACTAATAGATTCAGGATTCATTTGTAGAGGAAAAAGAAATGGAAATCTATTTACCTTGAAGTGATAACATATCAGAGACAAAAAATGAAGACACCTTGTCTTCCTTTTTATCATCTGTGTTTGTCAGGTAGAAATACAGTTCATATTAAAGCTTAGTGTCAATACTTGCTACACGTAGTCTTTTTCATTCTACAGATAACTGATGATTTTATTTATTTATTTATTTATTTTAATTTATGGACACTAAATTAGATTTTTTTTTCTTAGAATCATCTTCAGACTACAAACTACTTTTATAGTTTCTATTTTTCTGATTAGAAAAGCTCAATCTTTCATCAAATTTTGAGAAATTACTCTCAGCCACAACAATTCCATTTGTCTGTGGCAGTAGTCAAATTTATAAGCCTTGTTATAGGTCTGGTCTCTGGCTGATTACTTAAAACATCTAAGGATCTAATTCTACATTATGTACACATGGCATGTGAATATTCATAATTTTAGGCTCCCATTGGATGTAACAGGATTTCTTCAATGAAAAAAGTTAAACAAATCTTAAATGGTAACAGGATGTGGCACCTTTAGTCAATCAGTATTTGTAGATAAAGGATTAGCTGACAGTTTTGCTACATTGTGTTGGTCTTCTATGAAAAATCATTTATGAAGTTATCCATAAGTAGTAAATACATCAGTCACTCAAGATGCTAATATCCTTTTGTTTGCCACAAGACCATAACTCCTCAAACTGAAAAAATTCTGCAGACCTTTTCTTAATTATTCAAAGCATTCTGCTTAAGATCACTGAGCCAAGACATTCTCTGAATTGTTCATGTGCCATCAACAGTTAAATTCAGATATTTCTGAGATTTGATTTGTTCAAGTGCAGAAGATACTACTCAATATCCTTTTTTTTTTTCTTTTTATTCCCCCCCCTTTCTTTTTTTTTTTTTTCTGAATAAGAGACTTTTAATTCAAAAGACTGTTGACAGAACTGACACGAGTAGATCACATCAAGCACAATATGTTGTTCCTTCTTTGGAACTGTACATATTGTTTTTCTTTCTCTGTGGATGTTTATTTGAAGGATGAATAGGTCACTCTTAGCAGGAGAGCTCATCACATGAGTGCCAGATACAGAAGACAGATGAGTCAGTTCCACACAGACTACAAATTATGCATGCAGGATAAAACTATATTCATATTTGCATTTGACCTAAAGTTCAACTTTCAAAAATAGGTTTAACAGAAATTATTCTGAAATTCAGAAAATGTTTTGCAGAAAGGAAGCAGTTTAAGCAAAACAGCTGAAGAACAAAGAAGACTCTGCTGGTAGGAAAAGAATACATTGAGAATGAAATACTGAATGTCAGGCTGCATGAGTTCCAACCTGTATTTAATATACACTTTGAAATGTGTTTATCAGATGCATGATTGGTTGATACTGCTGCAATGTTCAGATCTCAGCCACTGTCCAGTCATTGATTGTCATTGTAAAATATGGTTTGGTAGAGAAAATCACACCATTTTTGTAAAGAGTGCAGTACAAAACCTCTGTCTTCTCAGTGCCTCTCTTGCATATAGTCCAAATAAATCTTTTTTTTTTTCTTTCATTGTTTCTTTCTTTTTTTTTTTTTTTATTTTTTTACACACATGATTTGGATACAGGACTGTTGCTGTCTGTTTTAACAGTATGTACAAATGAACACAAGGTGGGAAAGTCACACAGCTCTTTACAGGAACTGCAGCAAAGTCTAAAAAAAGAAAGCTGCAGTGAACAAGAGCACAATGCTGAATATGACACTCATATTTGTACTCTTTCTTAACTGTCTTAAGAAATGGGAGCTGGGGGACATGTGACCCAAAATATCTCTGTCCAGGGCTGTTATTTTGCCATAATAGAGGCATTATATTATTTACATGTGCTCAGATTTCAGAAGCATAACAGATGAAGAATAGTATAGCAAATAAAGATTGTGGAAATAGGCGAGGCATGATTGCAGCAGACTTACAGGGTGATGGGGATTCTAATGTGTACAAGTTAACCAATTAAAATGGAACCACACCTATAAGCAATCCCAAGAAAGAGGCAAGTGATTTTGCAAATAGTCTCATGAAATAAATATGTGTGCTTGAATACTTGGGGGGTGGGGGGGGGAGGGGGGCAGGGCAGGGCTGGGCAGGGCAGGGCAGGGCAGTAGGGGGAATAGTCTAAGGGAGAGTAAGGGAAGAGGGAAAAATATCAGCCAGCCTACTAGGTCAGCTAATTATACCCATTTTTATGCCATTCAAACGTAATTGGGAATGGGAATATGGGTCCATTGAATGACCTACATTAGCATCAGATTTCTGTATTCCTCTAGGGCAGCAAGCAACGATTTTAATAACTGTATAAGTCCAGAGAGTACTGTGACTTCATTAGGTCAGAGTTGTGATGGGAGATGCCCCTGACAGACTGGCAGAGACCATAACATGTAAGCATACAAGGATCCTTTCTTCTGACCCATTTGCTCAGCAAGAGTCACAGTGCTTCATCAGAGTGCCACGTAAGTTCTGCTAGCTCATTGTGCCAGCTGTTATAGACCCAAGAATCCTAGGGAGATGATCTGACTGTTCAGTTTTGGGCCCCTCGCTACAGGAAGGACATGGAGGTGCTCGAGCGAGTCCAGAGAAGGGCGACCAAGCTGGTGAGGGGTCTGGAGAACAAGTCTTACGAGGAGCGGCTGAGGGAGCTGGGCTTGTTCAGCCTGGAGAAGAGGAGGCTCAGGGGCGACCTTATCGCTCTCTACAGTTACCTTAAAGGAGGCTGTAGAGAGGTGGGGGTTGGTCTGTTCTCCCACGTGCCTGGTGACAGGACGAGGGGGAATGGGCGAAAGTTGCGACAGGGGAGTTTTAGGTTGGATGTTAAGAAGTACTTCTTTACCGAAAGGGTTATTAAGCATTGGAAGGGGCTGCCCAGGGAGGTGATGGAGTCACCATCCCTGGAGGTCTTTAAAAGACGTTTCGATGTAGCCCTTAGCGATATGGTTTAGTGGAGTACTTAGTGTTAGGTCGGAGGTTGGACTCGATGATCTTGAGGTCTCTTCCAACCTAGAAATCTGTGATACTGTGATACTGTGTGATACTTTCTGTTCAGTGACTGTTAGGTGCAACATAGAAATGCTAGTACCTTCAGGAGAAAATATTTAGACTGAACATCATAATTTTGTTTGTTTGTTTGTTGAATTGCTAATGAGGCCAATTTCATCCTTTTAACCAATGAACAAATTCAAGTAAGTTTCATTTTGTGTAACACGTGTAATCTTTGTTTAGAGCAGGATAAGAACAGCTGTTAATTACAGTTGTGGATCATGGGGAACAGATAGTCCCCAGCCCTTTTTGCAGGCAGTAGTGGAGTTAGCTTCCATTTCAGAAAACTACTTATAAATCAGAGAAACACACCTACTAGGAACTTTGGAAGAGGGGTGGAGGGGTTGCTAAGAAAAAGTTGGTAGGAAAAGGAATGGATCTAGAATGGTTAATCTTGAATTGATTGTGCCGTAAGAGCAAGAATTCCATCTCATTTCTCTTCTGTTTCTAAACAATTGAAAGCTTGAGGATCATGGCCTCCCAGAAGATCTTGTAAGGCTTCTCCAACAGGTTATACCAGCTAAGTTGTTGTGCAAATTAGAGTTTGGATATACTGTCCACACTGAGGTCAGCTGCCTCTATAATACACTGTTTCCTTCTTCCCTCATTCACACACATGTCCCTAGAGTGGTGTCATCTTTTTATACATTGTTTGGTTGTGAAAGATGACCATCTCTGTGATAACACATAATGTACTCAGAGCATTTTCATCATTATCTCAGTTGCTTTGGTGATTACATCACTTAAAAAATTGAGTGAGATTTCTTTTCTGGCTTTTCTTTCCTTCTCACTTTTTCTCAACTGAATAACTTAAACTGTATTTTGTGTTCTAATTTTAAGCACATATGGGCATGACAGCTTTTTAATGAAGTTCTCAGTGCCTGAATACCTGTTTCTGACACTTTCATACAACATCCCATAGAGAAGAAATAGACCTTAACATATGTTAAAAACTGTGTAATCCAAAGAGTAAGTGTGAAGCCATTCTAAGTGATACTGCTCTCTTTTCCACATCCGTAAACAAATTGGGTGTAATTTTAAAATAATATACTTCTACCTCCTGCTTTGCTTCACTTACTGGCAAGACTGCAGAACAAGACTGGTCATTGCAAAGGAGAATTATTTTTTACCAATAACCTGCATCTGACACCATTTTTTTTCCTAGCATTTTCAGGAGGAAAAAAAAAAAAAAAAAGAATGATGCAAACTTCCCTCCCCCTCCCCCACCCTCTTCCCAAAGATAAGTAAGTCTATAAGTAAGTCTAATAGTTTTTTCAATTTCTGTGCATATGTAAATTTTTCTATACTTTCAGCTCCCTTTGGTGTGTGGCTCTAAACATTTATTACTTCTGTGCTTGTATGTCAGACTGCTTGCTTTTTCAGTCCTTGAAACTGTGGGAAAAGTAGTCCCTTTAAGTTTTTCTGTTTTAAGAAAAACTGAAACATCTGCTAAACGTGAATGTCTGGTTGGATGTGCTTAGCAGCAGAGACATTTGAATTGAATAATTTACAGGGCTGATCAGTATACATGTTTTCATACTGATCATGTCATCCTAATCTGTCATGTAGTCTTTTAATAACACCATTTAAAAATAGAACCATTTAGTGTAGAACTCTGATTATTTTCCCAGTGTTAAAATGGTTTTATTTTGAAGTTACTGTAGCTCTTTTTTTTTTTTTTTTTTTAAGTGGAACAGAGAATACACTAAGGCGGTAGGATAACATGCCTCTCATTGACCTTTTGTTCTTACCCTGAGTTATTGTATTGCCATGAGGCACAGAGAGGAATGAGTTTTACATTTAAGTAGAGAGTGTCTGTGACTGAGTCAGGAATAATTTCCATATTTAAGAAAGCAGTGTACAAAACTCACAACAGGGCTGCTTAAATGGCCAGCAAAAGCTTAGCATAGTTTCAATGACATTTCATTCCATACAGACTTCCACACAGACTTGCAATGTCTCCCCATCTCAATTCCCTGTTCAAATCTGGACATTTAAGGAAATACTGTACAGTCAGCATCGAGGTAGCTTTCCTTCACCTTCTTTCACCACATGGACAGACTCTGTGATGGGTTTTATTAATGGATTTCCAGAGTCTTTGGGATCTTGTCTCTGTTTTAACACAAAGCTTCCCTTTTTCTTTTTGTCACTATTGGGCATCATCTGCAAAAACTCTGCCAGGCCAACCTGGCAGAAACTAACATAAATTGATGAAGATTCAATTCAACTACACTTGGAATAAACTTCTACCATGATGTTATGTCTAGATTCACATTAAAGTAGGAAAAAAGCTTAAAACCATTAGCTAGATAATGGATCTATGGTAAACAAGTCATTCAAAGTGTTTAAACTGAGTGTTGTTTGCTCAATAGTCTGGTTTATTTTCTTAAGTTCATGACAGCTAGTGAATGAAAAGCAAGTAAACAAACAAAATATTATTTCCTAAACTAATAGTGAACTCCCATGCACTGCAGTTGTCTGAATTGTTCATAGTAAAAAGCAATGTTGGTTTTGAGATTAATGAACTCAGTAATGCTTGCAGTGCAATCCCAATTTTTTAACCTCTGTATCAAGTTATTCAATTTTCTAGGCTTCAGGACTTCCAGAAACACCACTGTTTCATTTTGGACCTCCTGAGGTGAATTTGCATTGAAATGAAGCATCGTGGTGTGATGATGTGCATCATAATGTGACTACAAGATACAAAAATGCAAGGTCATCTTGTGATGCAATGTTATGTATACATACATACAAGTGTTATGATGCAGCAGTACAGAGCTATAGTGTTTCTCCCTCCCCACAAGACAAATCTGAAAGGTATCACTTGTGTTTCACACTGAACATGTTGCCTGGAGGATGATGTGGAGATACTGATGGACAACTGGTGAGAAGAGAGAAGAGAGAAGAGGAAGAGAAGAGGGAGAGGAGAGGAGAGGAGAGGAGAGGAGAGGAGAGGAGAGGAGAGGAGAGGAGAGGAGAGGAGAGGAGAGGAGAGGAGAGGAGAGGAGAGGAGAGGAGAGGAGAGGAGAGGAGAGGAGAGGAGAGGAGAGGAGAGGAGAGGAGAGGAGAGGAGAGGAGAGGGGAGGGGAGGGGAGGGGAGGGGAGGGGAGGGGAGGGGAGGGGAGGGGAGGGGAGGGGTGGGGAGGGGAGGGGAGGGGAGGAGATGAGAGGGGAGGGGAGGGGAGGGGAGGGGAGGGGAGGGGAGGGGAGGGGAGGGGAGGGGAGGGGAGGGGAGGGGAGGGGAGGGGAGGGGAGGGGAGGGAAGGGGAGGGAAGGGAAGGGAAGGGAAGGGAAGGGAAGGGAAGGGAAGGGAAGGGAAGGGAAGGGAAGGGAAGGGAAGGGAAGGGAAGGGAAGGGAAGGGAAGGGAAGGGAAGGGAAGGGAAGGGAAGGGAAGGGAAGGGAAGGGAAGGGAAGGGAAGGGAAGGGAACCCAGAACAGGTGACTGATTCATATACAAATGTGTGTTGAAATGACTCACAATGGCTGCTGAATGTAGAAGGCCATGCTTGAAATATATGAGGTATCATTTTCAAAAACACTTAAATAACTGTGTCCCCTTTCTGACAGATTCTAAATCCAAGTATGTCTAGCTTGCTGTTGCTACTGCCCGTGAGTGGATTATACTTACATGTTAAAGTGCAAAGTAGATATTTGCAAGTATTGTCTACCAAGAACCTTAGGTGTATTGCTAGCCTGAAAGAAACGATCTGCTTTAAAGTTAGTTCAGATACAGTGAGCATAACAGACCACTGCTAGTATGCTGTAGATATAGAAGCGCACAGACTATACATAATCTAAGTCATTTGGGTAAATAAAACTGCAGTTAGGTGATAAAATGTTTTTATAAAATGTTCCCTGAACTCAGTATTTGTAAAGATGTGTGAACAGACCTGAGGTACTCCTTGCAGATGAAATGTAATAATTCTGATGGAAATATTTTGTATAAATGTTAATGTCTTCTTTTAAAGTTAAGAGAATAAAATTCTGTGACATAAGTATGTTTATATTATGAATGCTAGTTTTGATAAAATAAAATCTTTGAAGAAGATTGCTCTTTTGAATATGTACTCAAACATATATTTTAAAAGCTGCCTAAGTTTTCAAATAAACTTGCTTCTCAGATTGTCGTTCTAGTCAACTTGGAGAATATTTTCTTTCAGAGAAATCTGTCTACTCAGCTGAGCTTTCCTAAGGCCACCAGTTCAAGTTAACATGCAGTTTTCATAGTTGGTTGATATAACTGTGAATTGCTAAAGCCTAAAAATATGTAATATCATCCTTGGTAGTTCTTGTCTTTTCATATTCTTCATAGAATCTTAGAATGGCTTGGGTTGGAAGGGACCTTAAAGATCATCTAGTTCCAATCCCCCTGTCATGGGTGGTGTACCTTCCACTATATCAGGTTTCCCAGGGCTCCATCCAACATGTCCTTGAACAGTTCCAGGGATGGGACATACACAACTTCTCTGGGCAACCTGTTTCACTGCCTCACCACCCTCTGAGTGAAGAATTTGCTCCTAATACCTAGTCTAAATTTCCTCTCTTTTAATTTAAAATTGTTTCCTCTTGTGTTATCACTATCTACCCATATAAAAATTGACTCCCCAAGATACTTTGAGAATATCTCTTTCCCTTTGTCCTACTGTAAAAACAAAATAAAACAAAAAAACAGCAACAAATATGAACACAATGGTGGAGATTTTTTTTTATTATTTCTCTGTCACCTTTTCTCCTGCTAAGCTGCTGTATATGAATATGTATATTTTTTCATATGAAATTAACAGTCTGAACTAGTTCCATCTTCCAGCCAAGCTTATCAAGCACATCAAACACAGCCCAAGTTCATAAAGAAAATCACAGCTTCTGCCTCTCAAAAGATAAATCAATTGAAACAAGTGTATCATATACATATATATATATATTTTCTGTATCAGCTGTGACTGTAAGTACTTATGCTGCTTTGACCATCATTTAATTGTCTTATCTTTTGCCTTGTTTTCGTTTGTTTGTTTGTTTTATTTTGCCTGCCTTTTGACTTTTTTTTTTTTTCCCAGTGTAAAGAAGAAAACACGATTTTAAATGGGTTACAGTAAGTACTGTAGAGAATATAAATTTTTTTCTGAATGGAAATAGTGTGTCATTTGTGCTCAAGTAGAGGAAAGGCATTTTCAATTTCAGGCATAATGTTGGTCAAGGGTTCCTGCTGATTCATTCTGGGCAGGGTGAGTCACAGCAGCTAAATTAGGTTTCTGCTCTGAATCATCATCTATGGGAGAATATTTTACTCCTCTGACTATAGACAGAGCTTAAAGATATTAGGCTAAAATTACGGTTTGCCAATATCCATTTCCTAACTGTCTTTTTCTAAAGTCCATTCAGCTCTGAATTCCCAGATATAATGGATAAGACTAGGTAAACTGACACTTGACATTTATTGGATGTTCTTGAAAAGGTCATAAAGGCAGAATTTATATAATCCTGGAAGTATCTTTCTCCCATATTTTTGTAATAGTAATAAGTATTTTTACTGTAGAAGCACTAACACTACTTCTGTTACACAGTTAGGAAAAAAAACAAACATAGAATTACCAGGTTCAGAAAATACGTAGATGTTTTGCAATCCACAAAGAATTCTTCAAAATTGCAGTTAGAGTTGTAATTTCTTATGTTTATTTTCCAAGAAATTGTATATCTCACCAGCTAGAATTTTTAAGCGGAGTTATAAATGGAGCTGCCCTCAAAATATGATTGCAGAATCCTTAACAAAATGGGCAAACATTCCCTCTGAGTCTGGCAGTAATACCTTTGCATTACTTGGTAATCATCACGATAATTATCATGACAATAATATTTGGTATTTTTGTTGATTACACAACAAAATGTAGTAGGGATGCTGACAAATGGCTAAAGTTTATAACATTGGAGATGGCCTGCAGGTCTTCATTTGTACACAGAACAAATAGTTCATGAAAATAGTTCTGTAAATCTCGTACAGTTACACAGCATTTTTTTTTTCAACTCCAACTTCATCTAGAAAAAACTTATATTTATCTATCTATATATTTATATCTTTATATTTCAATATGTGTCTTAAATTAAACTTTAAAATGACTAGCAAAAGCCAAGAATGTGTTTTCGCTTTTATTGGTAAAGTAAGAGATTTCTCACCTTTTCCAGATAATGCATTTCTGCATTTCTAGTTTTTCCAGGACAGCTTGGAGTTTTAAAGTTGTTGGCAAAGCCTTTTTCTTTTTCTTTCTTTTTTTTTTTTTTTCGTAATGCATTTTAAAGCAGTACATTTTTATCTTAGTCTAGGGAAGACCACTGAGTGCTTCTTTTATCCCATTCTCAGAGACAGGAACAGAAGAACAAGGCAGATTTATTTGAAAGGGGCACAAAGAAATAACATTCACTAACTCTGACTGTATGGAGTTTATTTTGAAATGTTTGTACCAGCCATGCCACCCCTCAGGCTCCCTTCTCCCCACTGGCCATACAGCTGCATCCTGCTTTGACAATTCTGGTGTATTAACAGGGGATTGAAGTGTGGCATCATTTTTACAACTTCTTTCAGTTTGCTTTGATCTCATGGCTTTTTTCCTCAATAGAGTTCAATTGCAAGCAAAAATACAGGGCAAACATTTTTCTCATGGCTATTATAGAATATATATTTGCAACCACATTCCTGTCTTTCCAGGAGTGTATTGTATATAATAAAGACAGCAAATAAACAATGTCTTTCCCTGCAAAACACAAGAGACGGCTTAGTAAGGCTGTTCTGTGTCTGTTCCATTTGAGATTAGTAGCTGGAGAAGTTTGATTTGTGTCACTTACAATAACTATACATTTTAATCTGGCTAATCCATTTGAACACAAGGATGGTGCATTACAAATATAGCATAAAGAACTGCTACATTAACAGTTGTATTACTCAAGTCAGCAAAGTCAATACTTAAAAATTAGGAAGTAGTGGAATCAATGGAACCTATGCATCATT
Organism: Anser brachyrhynchus; assembly: GCF_964034855.1. NCBI lineage: Eukaryota > Metazoa > Chordata > Aves > Anseriformes > Anatidae > Anser > Anser brachyrhynchus. The sequence goes on along the minus strand of NC_137696.1, from coordinate 62,759,093 downwards.
ATGTATTATTAATTTGGTATTCCTCTTCCTGGATGGGCTCAGTAACCCCTATTCAGTTTATCAGGAGATAGGGCTTGCATGTTCACATCATTGTTACACTACTAACAGCAGCACTGATCTCAATAGAACATTACCAGGAAAGGGTCTCAGAGCTGTCTTTTTTTTATAAATGTCATGAAGGTAGTCTGAAAGATTCAAGCTCAATATAAATTAGGTGCTTCAGATCCAAAATCATAAAAAAGACAATTGTCGATTCTCATTTTTTTTTTCTACATTATTTTATGAGGTAAATATTTCCTGAAGATGCATATGGGTATAGCCTATCAGTCCATGTGTAAACTCAGTGTCCCGTGCCAACCAGATTGCCCTGTTGCTGTGTGCCAGGTTTGGCTCTGCAAAGCTTTTTGGACCAATTTTCTTCTACTGCTCTACGATTGTTCCTGATTTTTCTGGTTTGGGTCCTACTAGAAGAAGCACATCTAGTCTGTAAGAAAAAGTCTCCTGGCTCTCTCCTGGCTACCTGGCTCACAGCAGCCCTGTGCAGCTGTAAACAGCAATTACAGACAATGTCTGCTTGTATGCTGGTAGCTCCTTGCTTCAAGAATCCTTGCTGTTTGCTCTGTGAGTGTAAGGCATATACAATCTCAACAACACCAAAGTCTTGATAATGTTAAGGGAGGATAACTTCATCACAGGTGTATTGCTATTAAAACTGAAAATGCCTTCACTAAGTATGTAATTTACCATGAGCCTAAGAACTGACCAGGTCTGCATGGATATTCCAGGGAATGGCAAACATCTCTTAAGAGATATTTAAACAAAGTCTCACTTTTGAAAATTCACATCATCAGGCCATCTAAAGTTGGACAAAGAACAGCTGCTAGATTTTACTGAAAGCTAACTTAACACCCATATAAATATTTAAACAAAGTGGCTTGACTGGTTCTGGAGAATCTTCCAGAATAGTTAGCCTGGCTAGAAAGATAGCATAAGAGAATTACTACATGTACATTTGCAAAATTAAATGAAATTAAAAGAAACAAATATGTAGCTTTGGAAGTCTGGGGTAGTTTCTCTAATAGACAAGGGCAGTTTTATTGCTTATATGAATGACAGTACTTCATCTCCAGCAATTGAATATTGTAGATGATGCCTTCAAAAATTGTTTTAAATGTGCCTGATTGTATACAATTGCATGAATTTTAGTCCATATACCAAAAACAGATGTCATTACTTTTTTTTTTTTTTTTTTAACAGTGTGAGTGGTAGAAGAGGCAGTAAGACTTCTGGAATGCAGTAATCTAAAAATAGTGTGACTATTCCACATTTGCAACATTATCTTTTATTTATAAAGCTATGTTTTGCGTTTATTGAATGGAGCAAGTGTAGGTAAAGCCAATGATCTTGCCTCAAGTGTCTGAAAATATTAGGCAATGTACAAACACAAAAAAGAAAAACGAATTTGGAGTAGCACAGGAAATACAACATTCACCATAAGTTTTTATCTCTCTGTTACAGCTCTTGGCTTTTAAAAATCTCTCTGTTTTACTTACTTAAAGGAAAGAATTGGTGTAATAAGCTTTTAAAATGGGTAATTCTTCTGAAGAGACCCAGGTTCACTGATAGCAGATCACAATGCCTTCAAAACATGAAATGCAGAGAAATACTCAGCTCTTACTAAATAAAACTGTCATCAGTGTTTCTTACTGTGAAAGTGACATAGAATAAAAATATGAAAGGAAATTGAGGTCTATGGTGGATTTTTCCTCTCACTGTAAAGCCATAAAAATGATAGTGTCAAGAATTGTAGCCTATGTAAATCGAAAATTTAATTGCATTTAATTGTAACTGTTCAGTCAGTGGTGGAGCATTTAAATCCAAAAGAGGGCCTATAATTGTTTCAGTTGCATTGTCTGACTTTAATTAACATTGAGTTATATAGTGAATGTACAAAATTATCAATGAAAATGAGTGGACCCTTTTAAATTGAAATAAATTGCATTTAGCCACAGTGGTAGAAGAGGAGATCTTTAATGGTTCGAAAATTTAGGGGAAAACAAACAAACAAGAAAAAAAACAAACACACAAACAAACAAAACAAAACAAAACAAAACAAAAAAAACACCTTCCCTGCTTTTTAGGTTAATTCAAGCAGTTAGGATACAAGCTTTTCTTACATTTCTTTTTATTTACTTTTCCATAACAGAGATGAATAGATTTTTAAACAGTTGTATGCTGCTGAGTTTAACATTTATATGCAGTGACTGAAAGTAAGTCTTTTAGTTCAGAAATGTATTCAAACGGCTTTTGCTTTGTTAGCTATCTGCATTTGAAATCCACCAAATCAACTGTAAAAAAATCACACTGAGTTTAATGGACAAAGATTCAGGCCCTCTTAGCACCATCATTATCTGTCTCTGATTCTGCAACTGACTCCACATGGGAGTCAATTGAAGTCAATGAGGCTTCAAGAGGGCAGCGGAATCTGTCTATGCAAAGTCAATTGCTGGACTTATGCCTTTGTAACTAAGCATTGTGTTTGCATCAAAAATGCATTGATCTACTCTGTGAAGAACATAATGGGGGCCTCTACTCCCAGGGTAGTATTTCTCTTCTCCTGCTATGTTTTATCATGATTTTTCTTAATTTATATGTATACATGCTCTGTTTTTTAAGACTTTTTTTTAATATGAAGTGAGTCACTATATTCACTTTTGTTGGTGCTTTGAAGATGGTGTGCCTCTTTGCTAAGGTTTTATATGAGAAAATGTTGATGAAAGGAGATCTGTAAATATATTACTGCTCTACAAGCAACATGAATATAATAAAAATCTGTGCCAAAACCTCTGTTATATATATATAAAAGGTTTAAAGGAAAAATATCTGAATTTTGCCTAATGGTTTGTAGTAATGGCTATGCAATGAAATTTTGATTTTATTTTCTAGATTTTCTCCCTTCTGAGAAGAAATCAGAAAATCAAACTTTGTATCTTGACCAAAACAATAGAGAAATGCGTGGTTACTCAAAACTTTGTCTGAGGATGATAGTAATTAACTTATACAACAGCATTGGAAAATTATCTTTCATAAACTTTTCTGGACTTCAGGCTTTAGATCTTAACTGTCATTTATTTGTTTATTTATTGATTGATTGATTGATTGAATTTTCCCCTTCCGATTTGTCTAATCCAATGGTTACTATACAGTTCCCCAGGATGAAAAAAAAAAAAAAAAGGTTCAAGCTCCTCAGCTGTCCGAAGATGTTTCCAGAAAAAAAGACTGACCATGTTGCTTGAAAGTAGATTATTGGTAAAGAGGGAAAAGGCAAAAGGAATCTCCCTGACTGAAGTTTGCTATGCTGAACAGAGATTTACCAGATAAATAATGTACGTCACTTCAAGCATTATGGTCATTTTGAGTTCTGACCTGAAATCTGAAAATGACCTACAGAGGACTTTTAGAGGAAGGTGACAGGAGCTGTTGAAGTCCAGTGGAGGTGCAGAGAAAATACAGGAAAAAAAACGTCAATACCTTCCCTACCAGTTCTTGACTGCCTTATTGGCCCTTTTGTAACAATGGAAAATTAAGCACTCTCCCCCCCTATCCCTCTGCCTGCCCCCCCCCACACACACACTTTTTTTTTTCTCTCTTCCTGTGGCTGTGGCTAAGCATTGGTAGAGAATAAGGAATAAATTTGTTGGTACTGGTAAGTTATAGTTATGTGTAAGTCTTAAATACAAGGGGAAGGTTTCTAAATGTTTACTTCTTTTCTCAAATAACAGTTTAGATAGTTATATATTAATAAAAACTATTTACCATTTTAGCCATTTGGATACGTTTCATATCAAATGTACTTTTTAAAGCAGTGTTTTGACTAACAAAAATGCATTTTAATTAACATGAGCAAAGATCAGTAAAGACCTTTGAGACAATAAATAGAAAGTGCTGGTTCTTCCTTCAACTTCATAACACAACCATTAATAATGACCTCTGATTACAAGATACAGATTGCAGAAAGTTACACCTATTTTTAATGGTCACTCTTCAGGCAGTCAGAGATACTGCTTACACTGCCAAAATATGCCCCAACAGACTTTACTGGTTGCATAAGGTTAAAGAGAAAACAGCCTTTGGGTAAAGTCTGCAACTTTATAATGGAATAACACACAAGAAAAGCTTCTCCCAAATCGTGCTACAGAATCTGTGGGGAAGATATTGTTGAGGAATGAGATGTCAACAACTGACATTAATAACAGAGGCAAAGTCTACTTTGTGAATGTAAGAGAGTGGGACTCACTATACATTGCTTTGCAGACATTCAGAAAGTCTGAGTTTAAGGCTTGTCTTTCCAACTGACTTAAATGTTGTAGGAAACATTTTATCTTTCTTGATATTACCAGTTTTAATTAGTCCTCATTGGATTAGGTTGACAACCCTTTTTGAAGTTTAATTAGTGTATTTCTGCATCTTCTTCAGACCTATATTTGCATGTACATTCATTACTTCCACAACTTTCTTCTTTGGATTTGCTCTGTGGATAGGCCTGTTGGTGTTCAATACACAGTCTTCAGCCAGGAGTCTTCCTATAAGCCAGCAGTTCTTCCTATATCCCATCGTTTTGCTCTCCTTTTAAAGTGCATACTGACAGGCTTCTTCTTTCCTCTGTGTCAGGAACTGCCTTTAAGGTCTGAAATCTTCTGTGCTGCATTCATGATGTCTTAAAATTCCCATGTGTGCTCCATCATTGTTTCCAGATGTAGTGCTTGTTTCCTCTGGCTGTTGTCCACCACAACTTCATCAGACAGGTGACCTGATGCCAGGAATACTGTCCATCTATAATCCAGTGATCATCATGCCAATGAGAGGTGATGAATCTGGTACAAGATCAGGCCAGAAGCCCAAGAAACAAGTCAGGAATGACAGGGGATATGGTACAGGGCACGCTTGTATGCCCTGACCCACGCCTGAATGGAGCCCCAGCCAACAGTTTGAGGGGGCCTTGATGGGGGCCCTGCTGTGACGGGTCAGGGGAAGGGTGTCCGTGGGTGCAGAGACTCCTGACAGCAGTCATAGTTGTTTTCTTTTCTGAGGACTGTCTCTAAAAAAAGGGAGGAAAAATGCAACCTTTCTGCTAAATTCTCCTGTTCTCTATTTTCTATTCCTAGGGCTGCTTAGATGCTGAGATCTCCAGCTTGTTGTCCTTCATCCCTTTAATTTTGTCTCGCTAAACTATCTTTCTCTTCTCCCACTCAATTATCATTTACAATACAATTTTTGAGCAAACTGTTCCAACTACAATAGTAATGAGACAAAACACTAAATAACATCTTTATTCAAAATTTTCAGCACAGCAAGGAGTGGTTCTTTCTTTATTTGCATCCTTGCCCATGGCAGGGGGTTTGGAACAAGATGATCTTTGAGGTCCCCACCAACCCAAGCTGTTCTATGCTTCTAAGGTTATTTTGGACGAATCTCTCAAAATGTCAGCTCACTGCTGCATTTTAGTTTTCAGATCGTTTGTGTATTAAAAAAGAAACTTTCTTCCAAAGTATGTTAATATACACTTCCTTTATTGATGTCTTTCGTGGAAAGTTAACACTGACAAATAGTACAAAAAGTAGAAGTGTCTAATAATTTTCCATGTTGCTCATTCAGCTTCTGCTCCACTCACTAGTGTGACAATGTTATTTCTACAACTGAGAAAATTTTGCCTAGGATATTTGAGTGGATACCTACAGCTTTCTTGTTTGCAACTAACAGCTGTCTGTGGGCTTAAAAAGCAAGTAGAGAACTTGATCACATCAGTGATGCGAAAGGGAGAGCAAAAGGTTTTTTAGTCCTAGCTCAGTGATGCACCCTGGGCACCTGCAGTACAGCCTCTGATGTGACATGATTACATTTAGATATATCTTTACCTGGAAGTATGTTTTCCCAAAATTACATGGGTGAAATTACATGGAATTACATGTCATATATCAAAATCCAATTGAACTGGCATAAATGGATTCTTTAAATGCTCTGGGTAACATAGCATGGCCTATGACTAATAGCAAAGAAGACTTAACTCTTCATCTGCTTTCATCTGCTTTCAGGCAGTCTGTTGATGGATATAAAGCACTGAGTTACTAAGGCATTAGGGGTACTAAGTTAGGAGATGGTTTATAAGATAGTACTGGCTTATCCACTAGGATCCAAAGCATTATTATTTATGCCTTCCTGAACAAGAGAGCATATAGTCCAAAGCATCAGTAACTGTTTCCATGGGGATGCCTGTATCATGCTGCCTTTATAGATCAATGACCTCCCTCTCCCAAACAAACAAACAAACATAACAAAAAAAAAAAAAAACAACACAACAAATGAGCAAAACCACCATACTTATAACATCATCTAATGACATCAACAGTGAATTGTTAGTCTGTAAGTCTTCATTCTTTTACCAGATAATATCTAACCTGTAATCTTGTAATTTGAAATAGCCAACCTGTTTTGAGTGTTGATATTTCCATTCCAAAAAAAACTATTTTAAGCACTGGAAAATTATGAACTTACTGCTTTTTTTTTTTTTTTTCCAGTTTGTCATCATGCAACATTCTTGTGCTAAAATATGGATGCATTTGTCAGTACATCTGTGCCACAGACACACTCTTCTTCTTCCATGTCTTTCTGTCTTCTTTTTCCATTTGTTGTAAAGGCTGTTAATTTTTTTTTTTCTCTAATTACTACTTGTGTTTTCTTATTACTGATAAGACAATTCATGACAGTTAAAAGGATATCTCAGCTTGCTAACTGGTAGAAAACAAAACCTCTGCTTATTTACAAACTTACATAATATAATCAGATTTCTTTTGTGTATAAGCTCATCCTTTTTTTTTTTTTTATAAGTACATTACTAGACTGCACTGTTTCCGCTTACTTTATCATTGATTGAATTGGTTATTTAGTGACAAATGTCATATGATTCTACTGATGTTTATGGAATTGCAAAGGAGTAGTCTTTTTTTTTTTTTTTTTCTTTTCTTACTGCCTTAGAAAAAGCTTTTAGTTTTATTCTCTGCTACTTTTCTTGGTAAAATGAACAAGAAAAAGAGAAAACAGCAAGAAATCATTAGTTGGTGCTGGCAGGTCAATGCAGTGAGATTATTCCTATAGACTCTAGACTTGCTCTGTCTTAAAGATAAAAGGTAACATAATTGTATGTTTTGTCATGATGTTATTGTCCAAAGAGAATGTATTCTGGTAAATAGGGTAATTTTTTACTGAATGGGGCTGCAAATGTTCTCTGAAATTGCAGCTGTAGACATATTTAGGTACTGGCATAAGGTTTCATACATGCTTTCCAGAGACTGGGAAACAACCCATCTTTCTGACTGTAAAGTCAGTATGTCTATCTATATATTTTTATTTCATCTCAATTTTCAGATCATTGAAGTCTCTGCCAACAAGATACCTCTTTCCAGAAGGTGGAACATTATTCTTTATATAAAAAAACATCACGCTGTGCCTCACAAGGAATCCTTTGAAAGAGAGCGGAAGCTGTAATACTGTCATTAAAAAAGATTCCAACAATTCAGCAATGGATTTACCAGTTTCCACTCAATGTTTTAAAACTATGGCCTTACAGAAAACTATATTTTGAGTTGTGAAAAGGTGCTAAACATCAAAAGACATGCAGTGGTTGTGTTTGGATGCAGATGTTATTTATTAGAAGAGATATTTTTGAGAAATTTAGTGTTTGTCAATGAAAATATGAATGTCGTTGTTTCTTTGTATGGGGTCTAATACAATACTTCAAGTTTTACTAGAGACTTTAATGCATTTTGGATTAAATCCTTCATTCGTGAATGTCCAATGCATTTTGGATTAAATCCTTCATTCGTGAATGTCCAGTACATCTGTAGATGTTAAACATTTTATTTGACCTATCATTTTGTTGCAGATCATCCTATGAAAAACCACTGCAGAACAAATCTGTTTTTGGAAACAGTGATGTTGTAGCATTTCTTCTAAACAGAAGCATGTTTAATGGTCAATAAAATGAACTCTTGGCAGACGTTCAGCTTGATGATTAAAGAATTCCTGCCTTTACAATAACAATATTATAGTAGAAAATAGCATTAGGAAACTGACTACACTGATTGGCTTGCAGTGAGTCATAGATTTGCAGTTATGGTTCTATAATTGCACAGGAATGACATCATAAAGCAAACTGTCACAATACAGTCTGATTTTTTTTTTTAAATTATGGTTGACTACTTTAAAAAAGTAAGTGAGTAACCTGTGTGTTGCATGGTAGATGGTTAGATGTATCTATTGACAGAATGAGTTTTCCATTATAAGCATTTGTATGTTCTTTGCTGAAATGGTCTTTACTGGAGAAAAAATAAATAAATAAAAAATAGAGACCTGTGTGGTCTCCTTTGGGAACAGAAGTTTATTATTATTATTATTATTATTATTATTATTATTATTATTATTATTATTATTTTATTTTAGTGGGCCTGGATTTTATCTGCTTTACAAAAAAGGTCATGAAAATCTAAAGTACATAGCCAACTCCTTTGTTATTGGTCTCTGATCCGATAGCTCAGAACACTGGCAGAACTAATATCTGATGGCATCTTCCAATGTACATCTGAATTCACAGAATCACAGAATGGTTGAGGTTGGAAGGGACCTCTGTAGGTCATCTGTTCCAAACCCCTGCTCAAGCAGGAACATATAGAGCAGGTTGCCCAAGACTGTATCCAGATGGCTTTTGAAGATCTCCAAGGAGGGAGAATCCATGACCTCATTACACAACCTGTAAATTCCTGCATTGGGCTTCTAATTGCCAAACTCTGGTGTTCAAAATTCCTACCCTCCTGTTGACTATATTTGAAGGTATCAATTAGCATTAGCTGTATTATGGTTCACCATCTTTCAAATGTTTTCCCATTCCCTGAATATGTCCTATGAATTATAAAGAATAAAAGAGTTTATTTTGTCAAAACTTAACAAAGAAATAGAATAAAGGAAGACACCACTATCTCTTAGCTCCGGTGTCCTTCATTACACAACATCTGCCTGACCTACTTCAGTTTCCTGCCTGGTGTTTTTCTTTGTTTGTTTGTTTTATGAAAAAATTGTGAATAGGTTCACATTGCTGACATGATGTTTTTCATATGGACATATATATCAACATTAGAACCATTTTGCTTCATTCTTGCTCTTCTAGTCTATTCTGAGCAGCTCTATTATTTTTCCTGTAGTTAATCCCTGAATTTATTATGGGCATCCTAAAGTCATTACAAGTGGATTTCGCTAGCCAATGACAAGTTTCAGGACCATGAATACCAAGCAGAGGCAACAAAATAATAGCTACATTTACTTTAATGGCCCTTCTGTCATTTTCTGAAGAAAAATTTCAGGACTGCACTTTTTGCATCAGGAAACTAAAATTCACAAGGAAACAACTTTCCAGTCCAAAGCACAATTTTAATTTTTTGAGAAAAAAATAAATAAAAAAAATCAAGGTTTAGTTTAGCCCAAATGTGAAAGTGAATCGATTGAATCTTTTCTGAAAATATCACACAGATAAACCACAGTCAAAACCACCCTCAAATCTCAGTACACTGAGGTTAATTTACGTTAGGTATATTGAGTTTAATGTCATAGATATATGTCTAAACCACTGGACTATGGAACGTATGCCTCTTTTTTAATTCCTTAATCTACTTGTATAGTTCAACGTGAGCTGGGTCAGAACATGTGCTGTTCATGTTCTCTAGTTTTGACTCTGCTTATAAAAAACTTTTCCAACAGAGTGTTCTTCAAAACCTAGTACAATTCTGTAAAAAAAATCTCTTGATAAATAGATTTCTGGTAAGAGAAGAGAAGCGAAACTTGGAAAAATCTCTGCCACCCAAAATCAGCAACTTTTTCAGTTCCCATCTCCAGTATTCAAAATGACCTCTTTCATGTAAGATCAAACAGTACTGATTTCCTCACTCTTCCTGGATCCAAAGGAGTCTGAGATAAAAGGTTGCTTTTGGACTTTCTGTGATGAAAGAGTAGGAAAGTAAAAGGAGTCAGTTGGTTTTGATCCATTTTCTTTTCTGGAAAAGGAAAAAGAAAAGGCTCTATAAACAGTATGCAAAGCAGGGTCCAAGACATATTCCTTGTATGGTATTTGAAAAACAAATGTGAAACTCTGGAACCAAGGAACATGCCTCTGTCAGGGATGGGTAAGAAGAGTTAGTGACAGGAGACAAACATTACCTCATATTGCTGAGGTAGGTTTAACCAGGCTAGAGAGCCTTCTAACCCTGAATCTCTCCCTTGTAGTCCTATTTAACAACCTGGTATTCCATCTTCTGTCATTTATCCCTAGAAATTGTCATTCTAATACTAAATTCTTTACCTCAGACTTTCTGGACCTGTCAAAATTCCTATAGTAAAATACCTACTTATCTTCTGTAAAAGAGGTGTCCATATATGCTTACACTGCTGAGATTACCATGCATTTTCTGTTTAGAATAATGTATCGTCACAGAACATGCTCTGCCTTGTCATTTTTTTTTTTCCTCCTTTTTGTGGACAGTGAGGTGCTTTCTCTGGAGCATGAAATTTTATCCCTGATCTACCTGGATGATATTTTTATCACAGCCCTTTAAGTAACCTATCCCTTTTCTATGCTTTAGCCTTGGTTCATTAACTTTTCACCCAGGGAATGTAGTAAACAGAGAAAAATCAATTCTGACTCAATCCAGCTCTCTAAACTTTCTGGAGTTCTTGTTCAACACTGAAACCATGACCCTGGAGACTCCTCTTTCATAGCGAATGTATATTAACTTTGTCAGTCAGTCTGATTAAATCTCCCATTCTCTCTCTCTCTCTCTCCCTCTCTCTCCCTCTCTCTCTCTCTCTCTCTCTCTCTCTCTCTCTCTCTGTCTTCTAGGCTGTTTTTCGCCCCTTTTTATGCCAACCCGTACTGAAATGAGATATAACAGAAGCACACCAGTTTTACCCTTAGGAGATGGCTGCAGATATTGTTTGATTGATGGCTATTCTATTTTCCTTCTGAGTTTGTTTTTACTCCCATCACCTTTTGTTATTTTCTTGAAACTAGAGCTATGCCCAAATAGGAAAAGTGAGACAGTGAGTAGGTCCCATTAAAAATTCACATTGTGTTGTTCTATAGCAGTAAGAACTACAGTATCCCTTATCCTAAACTACCTGGGGCAGTGACTGTTATGGTTTCATAGGAAGTCTGAATAAGGCAATACATACAGCACCTTCAAGACCAGAGGTAATTAAAGCTTCTCCCACAAATAGTATATCAGAATGGAATTTTTAAAACCCGCAGAGCAGAGCAATAACCTTTTCTTGCATTGCTTTATAACCTACTCCATGTAAAAAAATAGACACAACACAAAAACTCCAAACGAGAGAAAAGCTTTCTCAGCAAATGTTTAAACTAGTTTAAATTTGTAGAGGGAAAACAACAACAACAACAACAACAAAAACAAAACTAACCAACCAAGCAACTAACCAAAAAAATAATGAAATATTAATTCCACATAAAAGAGGAAGTGTTCTTCAAAACTGCAATAGCCTGTCTATTCCTTTACTTAAGGAATGTCACCTTGTGTTGTGTTCAAAACTGTTTTTATTACAGTTATAGTCTATTTGCCTCATGTTGTTTCTAGATGACAGGTAATATATGAATACATTAGTTTGGATATCATTATAGCATAGCCTAGGTTGATTAATTCTTGCAAAGCTGCACCATATAAGTCCTTTATTGCTCCTAGAACATGATTTGGCTTGAAGGTTTATATCTGGCAGTTTATTGTACCAGACATAACCCTAGTATGCAGATGTTAGTTTGAAAATTTCTGTATTTATTACATAGTAAGGCTTCTGAAGAGTTTCCTACTGATCTAAACAACATTGTTCGATAACCTCATATAGAAATGAGCAATTTCACAAAATATTTATTAATCCCCTGAGTGATAAGTAGATCTCATGGGTAAATAGAGACTCTGAATCACAGCTTGGGCATTAGAAAAACCTTTTTGAATGTGAACACAGCCAAGTTTCAGAATGTCTTTGGCTCTTGTAAGAGGGATTCTGTGCTACAAATACGGATATGAATCTGAATGTAATGCCGTGTTTTGGGATCTGTTCTATTAAACTTTTGCATTTATGTAAGACATCTGTGGCCTATCAATTCCACCCTTCCTTCACCATTATTTTTTATACTTACACTACTAATTCCTTAAAATCTTAAAAAAAAGGAAAAAGAAAAGGCTCTATAAACAGTATGCAAAGCAGGGTCCAAGACATATTCCTTGTATGGTATTTGAAAAACAAATGTGAAACTCTGGAACCAAGGAACATGCCTCTGTCAGGGATGGGTAAGAAGAGTTAGTGACAGGAGACAAACATTACCTCATATTGCTGAGGTAGGTTTAACCAGGCTAGAGAGCCTTCTAACCCTGAATCTCTCCCTTGTAGTCCTATTTAACAACCTGGTATTCCATCTTCTGTCATTTATCCCTAGAAATTGTCATTCTAATACTATATGGCAAAATGGAAGACTCGAAGATAGAAAGCTAGAGCCTCTAAACTTTGCTTTGAGAGATAGCAGTGACAGGTCTAGAAACACAATTGGAAACAAGATAAATATTGTATTTTCTCTGAATTGATGGAAAAAACATTGGGAGTGCATTAGAAGAAAACTTGTACAATGTGTCCTGTACCATTAGCAAACATACATTAGAGGGCAAGATGATGTCCATTTTACTTGAGGGAGGATACTTTTGTCCTGTAGCTCATTCTATACATAAATGCACACAGCAATTTCTACAGCAGAAGAGGCCAGTAGGTCTATCCAGTTGATCCTATCTGTACAAGTGGTCAATGCAGAAGCTTTGGAGGAAGTAGTAAATGTTGTATACCTAATTTTAAAATAATATACTAGAAGAAGAAATTCCTTCCTGACAACAACTGTTGAACAATTTGTTTCCTGAAACCATGTCTGTGAACATATTTTACGTTTTGATTCTTGATGAAAATATCTAACTATTAAAAAGTTATTGAACACATTCATTAAAGTTAAAAACATCTCTGAAACACCATGAAACCTGTACTGGATTTTTTCTGTTGTTGATGTTGTTAAAGTATTACAAATGACACTAGTGTAGAATTTTCACACCTTAAAAGCTGTTTTAGTAAGATCTAATGAAAAAGGCAGCTCTCAAATGAGCAGGTGTAACTTTATATTTGTTTTGTAATTTAATCATGATCAAAAACTATTGTTTATAATACTGTGAAGGAGCAAAGACAAAACACTGTGAATTACAGTGGATAAACCTGTACTTACAATATAATATAAATTATTTATTTGCCTCTCACAAGATGACAGTATTCATATTATGAAATGCTCAATATTTATTTGATGTTTCCATATTTATCTGGCGTTTCCTAATGAAGGTATTATTATTATGTACTGTCAGTGTGGTATGCCATGAGTCCTCAGTGAGTAAGTAATGTCACCATTGCACCCATTAGTCTCATGACGTAGCATTTCATTCCATTTAACTTAGCTTTAATTATTCTCTGAGTGATTAAATACATGTGGTGGTCCACAAAACGATCTATTAAGTTAAAAAATGAACCAAATAATGCCAGAAATTTGGAGATACTTTAAGATTAGCATTGTCTCCTGGAAGTATTAGGAAGTGCAAATTTTATTGAAAATTTTATTTCTCCTATCCTCTTTTTCTTCCATTTTCTCCTAAGTCCCCCTAAGTAGTGGGACTCCTAAAGGAACTGACACATGATTAAGCAGAAAATTATGAGATGACATACAGAATACCTTACTCAGTCTTTTCATTTTTCTTTTTATTTTTTTTCTTTTTCCTTTTTTCCTTTTTTCCTTTTTTCCTTTTTTTCTTTTTTTCTTTTTCTTTTTCTTTTTCTTTTTCTTTTTCTATTTCTTTTTCTTTTTCTTTTTCTCTTTTTCTTTTTTCTTTTTTTCTTTTTCTTTCTTTTTCCTTTTCTTTTTCTTTTTTTCTTTTTCTTTTTTTTCTTTTTCTTTTTCTTTCTCTGCTTTTTCTTTTGCTTTTTTATTATTATTTTTGCTTTTTAATTATTATTTTTTATTTATCTTCTGAGCAAGGTCTTCAGACTTGAAAGAACTTGGAAAACAGAGTCACAGAAGACATGCTTGGAACAAGAGCTAATTCATCAATCTATGTACTCAGAACTGGAAAAGTTGTGACAGCTGCAATATTTATGTTTATGAATTTACCGTCTCCTCTTTGCTACTTTGTTTTCTGAGTCTTTCCATTTGTTTACTTATCATATTAAATAAAAATACGGTGTTAATGATCTGGTGAGACTTACATCAGAAAATAAGAGAATGGTTAAAAAGGAATTGTGACCTGTTAAAGAAACAGTGCAAGAGGATGTGTGTTAGAACTTTAGTTTCTAGGCTTGCATAAAGATTTCAAAGTTTTCATTTTACCTTATCAGGGGTCAGTTGAAAGGCAGGGCAGATCACAGAAGAAATGGTAACAACTGAGAAATCTATTTTGATTATTTTGATTTAGAAGTGGAAGGAGGGATTTCTCTTTCTTCTTCTTCTTCTTCTTCTTCTTCTTCTTCTTCTTCTTCTTCTTCTTCTTCTTCTTCTTCTTCTTCTTCTTCTTCTTCTTCTTCTTCTTCTTCTTCTTCTTCTTCTTCTTCTTCTTCTTCTTCTTCTTCTTCTTCTTCTTCTTCTTCTTCTTCTTCTTCTTCTTCTTCTTCTTCTTCTTCTTCTTCTTCTTCTTCTTCTTCTTCTTTCTTCTTCTTCTTCTTCTTCTTCATGTGTATATATATATGTGTTAAACTATTTGATTTTAAGATGAATAAATAATTTCTACCACTAACTTATAACTTGGAATGTAACAAAATAATTCTTTTCATTTGCAGGAATCTAACCAGAGGGATGCTTTAACCACAGAAATTGATTTAACCAAAGGAAAATGCTTCCATTTAGCAAGAACAGATACCTAGTATAGAAAATGCAATACTCTGGGACAATGTTGCAGCTACCTTGCATTTGTACATTGTTTTTATGTCTGCACTGAAGAAAAACAAAAACAAAAACAAACAAACAAAAAAACAATCCATAAACTGAACAGGTAGACTCTGAGTACTCATGTACTTCAGGAGAATCTGACGGCTTTTAATAGGTTGTATTTACACCTCTGCAATAGTTTCATATATATGGTTGAAATATTTTATTTGAGCTGGATTGTGGAGAAAACTATAACACAACCCCAGCAATACTAATGGTATTTTTAGAGTCGATAAATATTTAACAAGCAGTATTGTTGTACAGGAGAAATATGAGACTAGATATTGTGGGGGAATACAGACTGATAACAGATTAAAAAAGCTATGGATTTAGATTATCTTTAGAGGTTTTAGTAAAATAACTAGGTGCAAAATATAAATCCTTGACAATGATGCATAACAATGTATTTTGTTACAATGACAGATGGAGGAGAACAAGAACTGCAGGCCCCATACTGTAGTCTAGTGGAGTAAAAACCTATGACAGGAAGACAGTCCGATGTTAATTTAGCACTCTGACCCTTTTGTCCTGCAGGAACTTATAAAAACAAAATCAAAAAAAAGAAAAAAAAAAGAAAAAAAGGCAAACAAAGCCCACCAAACAACAACAACAACAACCAAACAAAAAATAACTAGCAAACACACAAAACCCCACCTTTGAAATAAGTACACCATAGAGGGACAAGAAAGCTCATGACTTGAGATCTTGTATTACTGTTTAAATGTAGGTTTCAAATAGCTATCCAGAAAATAAATATGTTAGCAAATTACAACTATCTAACTTTATGGAGTGGAAACCTTTATTTCTTCTGCAATAGGATCTGAGTGAAGAGCAAGAAAGAGCATACAGGACCAAGAATACATAGATGTCAGTTTATGACAACTTCTGTGTGTTAGTGACTAGGACACTAGGTGGAATACAGACCAGATTAAGTGGTCAAAATGAAAAACCCTTATGTCAGATGTTTACTGAGTAAAGCTGATCCCAAAGAAACAGTGTCTTTAAAAACACGGGCACTTCAAAAGATGTTGTGGGAGTCTATTAATGTTTAATGACTACTAGCTGTCACACTAGATTGAGATCTATCAAAAATTTATAAATAGGAATGGTCAGGAATTGTTTAAAAAAATATATAAAGAAAAACACACAAACAAACAACAAAACAACAACACTTTTTTTTTTTTTTTAATTGGAAAATGCCAGTTCATTGCAATCCAAGGTTTCTTTGCAAATACAGCTTTAACCAGGCCTGACTTACTCTCTTGGCTCACATACAGTGAGACAGAGCTCTTGCTGGTCAGGAGTCAACCTCTACCTGTCTTACTATCATGTGTCAATCCTGGCATCCAAACCTTAGGGACAAATTGTCCCTGACTGATTCCTGACAGATAGCTCAGGTGGGGGCCAAGGGCAAGAGCCCCAACTTCAAAGCAGCTTCCAAGAGAAAGGGCCTTGCTAAGGTTCATTCAAAGTGTCTTCACAGCAATTTTCCCCAAGGCCAGTAGTGGTCCCCAAGGTCATTCATTGCATTCTCTCTGAGCTGATCTGGGACCCTCAGCCAAACTCACATGAGCAGGCTGGGGGAAAAGTGTCTGCAGGGCACTGATACATGTTCAGCTGGAGTGCAGGTAGCAGTTCCAAGTGGAACACAGACTTGAACCTACATTTTCTTAGAAAAGTCCCCTAATTGCTAGCTTTTAGTGACTGTGGGATCTTTTTATCCCAAACTTTATCACTACTGTCTCCTACCCAACCTTAACTAAACTCTGAGATAGTTAATATACAAGGTGTGTCGGGGTACTGGTCATCAATTCAGCAGAGTTGCTACAATCAGGCTGTGATACTTCAGAAGGAAACTCAGAAAGAATAATGCAGGAAATCCAACAGCTCTTTGGGTATAAAGTGTTATCAGAAAAATAAATTCTATAAGCTTAGCTAGAAAAGGTGTTGGCTTTGATTTGGGAATGGAACAATACAATTTTGGGTACAAAATGAATATGAAGTTCAACATATATAAAGCATTTGGAAGAAGTCACTTCTATGTTCATCCCCCAAAACTCCAAAATACATTGACACTCTAGGGCTGTGACAAGAAAAAGAGAAAAACTTTTTGAATAAACCACTGATGAAAGCAGATACACTTAGCAGAGCACACTTTTCAGAATGTAACCCTGGCATTTTCTAAGAAGCATGCCACAGTCCCTTCCTGTTTCTGAAAAAAAGTCCAATCCAGTCTGGTAATACCTGAAGCAGGACATGGTGGCTGTTTTCCAAGAAGCAGCTGATGTTCTAGGCTAGAGGACATTGTGAGAAGCAAGTACTGAAAAAGTCAGTACACTCCCTATTAGGGTAATTTGGTCTTCATGCATAAGTGTTGAGTACTGCAAACATAGTGAACTTACAGCAGAGAGTGAGTCAGATCAGTTCATTTTAGTAACAGCATGGTCACAATCAATTGTTACTTTTGTTTCTGGAAATACAATTTGGCAACGAACATGATCAGGAAATTGAAGGCGTGCTATCTTCAGAAAATGAGCCACAATATACTTCAGGAGAACTACGACAATTGACTGACAAATAACAGGAGAGCAGAGCCAGCACTGAAGAAACAAAGAGACTGATAGAAAATGTGAAACAAGTGGGGATGATGTTACCTGGCAATGTTTAGTCATTGCAAGCCTGTTTTCCATGTTCCTTCTGAGCATGGAAATTTAGAGAAAAGATTGATGAGGTGGAGGGCTAAATTCTGCTTCTCATACAGGCTATGTCATAGATATTTGCTCCTGTTCATCACAAAAAATAATAGACAGCAGAAACAGCCAAGAGGATAGTAGTAAACAGACTACTCAATGCAACAGAAGAGATAGTTCTCCATGACTATGACTTACCTCACTTTAACTGTGTTGAGCAGGCCTCAGCACAGTTAAAAACAACTGCAAAATCACAGAATCACAGAATTACAGGAATTGGAAGGGACCTCAAAAGATCATCAGGTCCAACCCCCCTGCCAAAGCAGGTTCTGTAGAGCAGGCTGCCCAGGTAGGTGTCCAGATGGGCCTTGAATATCTCCAGAGAAGGAGACTCCACAACCTCCCTGGGCAGCCTGCTCCAGTGCTCCATCACCATCACAATGAAGAAGTTCTTTCGCATATTGGTGTGGAACTTCTTGTGCTCTATCTTGTGGCCATTACTCCTTCTCCTGTCCCCACAAACCACTGAAAAGAAGTTGGCCAAATCCCTCTGTCTCCCACACCTCAGGTATTTATACACATTGATGAGATCCCCTCTCAGTCTTCTTTTCTCCAGGCTGAACAGACCCAGGTCTCTCAGCCTTTCTTCATAGGGAAGATGCTCCAGGCCTCGTATCATCTTTGTGGCCCTCCGCTGGACTCTTTCCAGGAGATCCCTGTCTTCTTTGTACCGGGGAGCCCAGAACTGGACACAGTACTCCAGGTGAGGCCTGCTCAGGGCAGAGTAGAGGGGGAGGATCACCTCCCTTGACGTGCTGGCCACGCTCCTTTTAATGCACATCAGGATCCCATTGGCCTTCTTGGCCATCAGGGCACACTGCTGGCTCATGGTCAACCTGTCGTCCACCAGGACCCCCAGGTCCCTCCTTCTTTACAGTGCTCCTCTCCAGCAGGTTGTCCCCCAGCCTGTACTGATATGTGTGGTTTTTCCTTCCTAGGTGCAGGACTCTACACTTGCTCTTATTAAACCTCATTTGGTTTCTTCCTGCCCATCTCTCCAGCCAGTCCAGGTCTTGCTGAATGGCAGCACAGCCTTCTGGCATGTCAGCCACTCCTCCCAGCTTTGTGTCATCAGCATACCTGCTGAGGGCTGAATGGCAGCACAGCCTTCTGGCATGTCAGCCACTCCTCCCAGCTTTGTGTCATCAGCGTACCTGCTGAGGGCAGACACTATTCCCTCATCAAGGTCGTCAAGCAATTTCAAAAAACAAGACTCCACGCTGGTTGTACCACTGACCATGGAAGATTTCTACTGGTCATTGGAGTTCAGATCAATGTTGAAAATTTTTCTGGAAATTCATATAGAAGCTGCAGATATCCAGTATGTCCCCAGCAATAGGCAATCAGCCCATGACCTAAGGGCAATGTGTACAGTGTTTTCAGTGTCACTATCTTGTACAAGTTAATAGAGTCAAAGCGCATGTGAAAAACAAGCTATCCATCATGCAGGTTTGGAAGGCCACAAAAATAGGATGAAGTTCCTTATCAATAGCATAAAAAGAAGCTGTGATTTGGTCTCTGATTCCTATCAAGTTTGAACAGTGTGAATACCAGCGGAGGTCAAAGGAGTTACAATAGAGGTCATGGGTAGGATTTAGATATTGTTTTAGCTGTTACAGTAGTAACTATTTTGTAAATTGACAAAGGAGTTAGTATTTCTCATCTGTAAGTGCTTGGAAGCAAGAAGAACTGAAAACCTAGATGCCTAAGTTGTTGGCTATGTACTGAAATCTCTAAATCCTCTTTAAAAGTCTGGAACTTTTCCCCTAAAATATCCATGGTGCCCACTAAAGTCAGATAATGTTGGTATAAAAAATGAAGCAGGACTAGAAAAAAAAAAAAAAAGAAAGAAAAAGAAAAAGAAAAAGAAAAAGAAAAAGAAAAAGAAAAAGAAAAAGAAAAAGAAAAAGAAAAAGAAAAAGAAAAAGAAAAAGAAAAAGAAAAAGAAAAAGAAAAAGAAAAAGAAAAAGAAAAAGAAAAAGAAAAAGAAAAAGAAAAAGAAAAAGAAAAAGAAAAAGAAAAAGAAAAAGAAAAAGAAAAAGAAGAAAAAGAAAAAGAAAAAGAAGAAGAAAAAGAAAAAGAAAAAAAGAAAAAGAAAAAGAAAAAGAAAAAGAAAAAGAAAAAGAAAAAGAAAAAGAAAAAGAAAAAGAAAAAGAAAAAGAAAAAGAAAAAGAAAAAGAAAAAGAAAAAGAAAAAGAAAAAGAAAAAGAAAAAGAAAAGAAAAAGAAAAAGAAAGAAAAAGAAAAAGAAAAAGAAAAAGAAAAAGAAAAAGAAAAAGAAAAAGAAAAAGAAAAAGAAAAAGAAAAAGAAAAAGAAAAAGAAAAAGAAAAAGAAAAAGAAAAAAAAAAGAAAAAGAAAAAGAAAAAAAGAAAAAGAAAAAGAAAAAGAAAAAGAAAAAGAAAAAGAAAAAGAAAAAGAAAAAGAAAAAGAAAAAGAAAAAGAAAAAGAAAAAGAAAAAGAAAAAGAAAAAGAAAAAGAAAAAGAAAAAGAAAAAGAAAAAGAAAAAGAAAAAGAAAAAGAAAAAGAAAAAGAAAAAAGAAAACATCACACAAAACCACCAACAAGCAACAAAACCACAACTGAAAGGTGTTCAGGAGATCTGCATGGGAATGAAAGATGTGACATAAACCTGAGGGGTGATCTGCAACCATCCAGAGACATAGCTGGAGGCTAAGCTATGACATCCAAATGGTCCATCCCTATGCCTGTAGTTTTAGGCAGTTCTCCAGAATCCATTGGCTGTATTGATGAGATTGCCATTCACTGTAGTAAGATTCTATCTGCCCAAATGTACCCCTGCTAGTCCTAAACTTCTTGCATCTGTCCCTGGGGACTTTCTTGTAGCGTAGGGAGATGTTCACAAGCTTGTATGACTATACTAAGCTTCCTAGAGTGTTTTTGAAGTTAACCAAACCAAACAAAACAAAAAAAATCCAACAAAAACAAACACAGAATACAAGCATGATCCTTATTATTGATAATCAAGGCAACTAAACACAAAACAGTGTCAAAAGAATGTCCTTAAATCCTGCTTTCAATTTTAGGTCTGTAAAGAGATGCCAAACTTGTTAGTCACAAGAAATGAAACAGAAAATCGGAGTTTCAATACCATTTTTTTCTGCTTTTGTGTAGGTTTCCAGAAAGCTTTTATTGGAAAAAAAAAAAAAAAAGTAGAAAGCCTACTTTGTAAAATCTAAACTGAAACTTTTATCATCTTTTAGCAGTTTTAAAATTAATGGACCAACTTAACCAGTTAATAAATGTTGTTTTGAAAACATAAAGACCTTTGGAGGAATAAGCAAGGTAATGAATTCAGTACTGTGGAAAAGTTTATGGCAATGTAGGCAGTAGATGGTTGCTATTGTATCTCATATTTTCTTTAGCAATCTTATGAACCTTTTACAACATTTCAGAGAGTACTGTTTTTGCTGCTTTTTCTCCTTGTTCAGTACGCTGACATTTAGAGATTATTTTTTTCTCAGTGCAACAGGAAAGTTGATAAGATTGTAATTCATGTTGGCAAGTATGTATTCATTACATTGTTTTACACTTTAAAGGTGTATAAGTAGCAAAGTAACGGATTTAGTCATAAGCTTCTGACTAATTGACAAAATACAATAACAAAAAATGTCTGAATTCCTTTTCCTTTGAAATAGGTAACTTTTGTAGTGTTATTATCATTATCTGGAAATATGAAGGAAGAAAGCCCATGCTGTCTTATTGTAGAAGTGCCTAATGTCTTGAGTACCATGGAAATGACAATTTAGTGAAAATTTATGGTTTTAGAGCTGTGCTATGAAAATTTGGAGCTGTAAGCAGAATATTATTTAAGTATAACTGATGGATCCATATCCAGAGATCTGTCTTTCCTTTTTGTTCACCTAAGGGAGCCACTAGTTTATCTTAGAAATACCTCAACTGCTGGCTTGTGTGTGCGTGGCTGGGTAGCCCATACATACTGTCTGTCTTCACCATACAAAGGAAGGTCCATTTTGGCTGAGTGCCAGATAAACACAAGTGTCTCCTATTTTATAATAATAAGAATAATAGCTATTATTATTATTATTATTATTATTAGATAAAAAATCAAAATAGTTCATTGAAAATCAAAATACTCACTTAAAAATGTCTCCCCCCTCTGTTCACCTTCAGGTTATAAATCAAATTCTTGTTAACCTTATTTTCTTCTGTTAGTGGGGTATCATGCTTAGATTGCATATCCTGTGATTCACTCTGTTAATTCTTATTTTCTGAGTCATGACTATTGAAGTAGAAAATATTCTATTTTTCTCAGTTGCTAAATGTAAAATTCAGTATGCTTAATTTTTAATTCCATCTCTTTTTTTTCTTAACTCTAAGATTTTCCAGTATCAATGATTAATAAAAATGTTTTCTGAAATGAAAATTTAAGCTATTGACATATGTAATTTTACAGAACAAAATTTCAGACATAGGAACTTTGTGCACATGAAGAATAGACTTCCTTTTTGACATATTTTATTAGTTGAATCATCTTTGTTTTTAAATTGTGGGAGAAATAATTTCCACTCGAAGAAAAAAATGGTTTCATGACACATTCTGACTGTCTTTGAGCAAATTTAAGTTTTGTGACTGAATATGAGTTGATCAATAATTTATTAGAAAAGAAAGGAACTATCAGTTGGCTCTCTTGTACAAGATAAGACTTGGCTATTTATTTATTTATTTATTTTATTTAAGTTCATGGTGGTC
Source organism: Anser brachyrhynchus (assembly GCF_964034855.1). Lineage (NCBI taxonomy): Eukaryota > Metazoa > Chordata > Aves > Anseriformes > Anatidae > Anser > Anser brachyrhynchus. The sequence continues at coordinate 62,736,503 of NC_137696.1, read as the reverse complement.
GATCCTCAAAGTGGAATGTTAATATTGACGTGGACACATGGAAAATCGTCTTGTACAAACCAATTTCTACTGTCCCCAGATCTTTTACCTTGAAAAAAGAAAATGTGCATGAACTAAAGTTGACAGACTTTCCATACCCTTAACCCTGGTGGAAAAAATGCCCTCAGTAGTGGATGAATCATCCTGTTCTATTTATTTATTTATTTATTTATTTATTTATTTATTTATTTATTTATTTTTATTTTATTTTTATTTTTTCTGATAAAGGTGAAATTAATCCCTTTCAAAGATGTTGTATAGCAGCAGCAAATTGTGGCTTCTGCTGTTGCTGCTTTATTGACTGTTAAGACACCTTTGGGTATGGTTGAGAGAGTGGGGAAAAAATAGAAACATTATTGTGTAATCAGTTTTGTGTGTTGCAAGGTGATAATAGAATTGTAACTTACAGCAACATTTTGTTCTCACAAATCATAAATGTTTCTTAAAGGAACAAACAGCTCACAGACACTTTCATGATTTGAAATACTACTTTTGAATTCCTTGGTGCTTCATTTTATTGTGTTTACTTCTCTGTTAGCTCTGAGTGACTGCCAGATCTAACTATGTTGATTGCTTGTCTTTGATACATACTCCTTCCTGTGGCTAATATCCTTCCTGATATGCTCTGTCAAGTTTTGGGTTACATTGACTTGGGATATGGATTTATTGTTCTCTTATCTCTACCTTTCAGATAATTAATTAACCTCTCTGGTAAGCTTTGTATTCTTCTCAGTCTTTGATGGATCTTACAGTTCAACACAACTGCAATTCATTAATATTGCAGACCCTTCAGTTAAGACTGTGTCCTCAGGGCTCCAATGTTTTTCTTGCACATTGTATGCAAGAAAAGAAATATAATGCTCTTTCCCAAATCAGCAAGTAGTGAATCAATGTTTTTGTCCTTTCTCGCATGCTTACTTCCTAATTTCCTTTTCTTTTTATGGCAGTTATAGATACCTGTAACTTTGTTATGCTGAACTATTTTTACTCCTACTGTTCTGTTTGACTCTCCCATAGAAAACATTCTCAGAATATAGACGATTTTTATGTGATTGAGTTAATGTCTTATCAGAGTTTTGTTTTCTCTGCAAAGAAGTTGAAAGCCTGAGTTTCTGTGGTCTTTTGGATCGATGCTTGGAAGCTGGATTTAGGTATGTGTACTGAGTAGGCTGAGGTGATAATTCAGATGAATTTTATAGTAGAGATTAATTACTCTTAAAGCACTGAATTTGCCTTTGCAGTTTAATGATTTGAAGTCAGCTTGAAGATGATTCTTAGTCTTGCAAACTTGCTTTGCTAGGTCTTTTTCACCTGCATTTCTGTTTACGTACTGATAGGAGTAGACATAAGTATTGGAAGTTATTCTCTGAGAGGCCAGAGCAGCATATCTATCAATGTGGAAAAATGTTGATGCTCACTTGAAAGAAACCTACTTTTTTCTTTTTTTGTTAATGTAGAAAAGATGGTATTGTTCACATTTTTCATATTTGTAACTTCTGATCACTTTTTCAGCTTTTATCAAGAATGTTGTGATCTTATGATGAAAACTAATCTAATTTTCTATCTCAATTGAAACTAGAAATTCCATTGAGTTGTACCAGTAACATTCTGTCTGGGCTGAACTTGGCCACCAAATGACTCCAAGGGGTTCTTAGTGGGGCCAGCATTTCCAGCGAAGTCACTTCTGAACAGTTTCACATCCAGTGATTCCAGCTCACATCTTACTTTCTCTGCTCATACCTGTATGTCTTTCAAGAAAAGTGTGCAGTATTTTCTTGTGCTACAGCAATAGCACCAGAAGCTTAGCAAAAAGCTTGAAAAATGTCTCCTTTCTCAATGTGTGTGTGCCTGTGTGTGTTAGCAGATGTCAAACCCTTGACTCATATTATTTTGTTTAACAGCTGGGCAAAGTTTCCAAACCATCTACTGGTATGCAGTGATATCAGTAGATGGACAGGAATTTCAATAATCATGAATACCTACAACTGCAGCCCACTTAATATTCTCTGTATTCTTATGAGGAATGTAATGTTCCCAATTAAGCTTAGCATTTATACACACTGTGCAATATGGCTGACTATTCACATCCAGAATTCTTTAGAAGTAATAAACCTGGATTGTACATTAAAATGTGATATGATTCCCAGCTGTATGCTGCCTATTCTTTTGGCACTTGGCACCACACATTGTTTTCCACTGGTTCAGATGACAGGCAGAGACCATCTGAGGCAAAATGAAACAATTTCCAACTGGTGGGCTTGATAGTGCAGGTGACATTAAATAATTAACAAGTTCTCTTTCAGAACCATGCCTCATGCTTTAATTAATATCGCTTCTTAAAATAAGAAGTTGTTTACCATTGCTGCTTCTGCAAGCTGATTGCTGCTTGCAAAAAACATCTGAGACATGACTATGCCCAGGGGATTGCTTTCACTTCATTGTTTATAATAACTACAAACAAAGAGCTGCAAAAGCTCATCTTGCCATGAGGCGTCCTGACAATCTGCCAGTTTAGTCACCAATAATAATGAGACTGGCACAAGCAATAAGCTCAGCACTAATCTAATGAGGGCCTTCTTCAATCACCCATTGATATTGAAGCAGCTGCTGAGCACCCGATGTTTAGGACACACTTACAAGAAGTATGCTTCCAGTTACCTGGAAGCATAGTGAAAAGTAATTACCCCCTCAATATAGCTTTGCTAGCATCCAGGAGCTATGTCACCTTTTTCTCTTTCCCTTCCCCACCTCTCAGAGAGCACATTCTGGCCGGCCCTGATCAGTGGCATATACTGGCTGGGGTACCCAGTGCATGGAGAAGGCTGGAGAAGAGGCTGAGCTGGACCTGGAGCATGCACCCATGCAGAGCTGAAGCCATGTGTGATTTACTGAGCAGCCTGTGCAGGGCCTGGGTGATGTCACTTCCGTCACTTAGTTCCTGTGGTGAATGCAATTAGGAACAGATGGGCAAATGACATGATTCCATTGCTAATGAACTTCCCTACTGGGGAAGAGGACAGTGCATTACCCTTTTGTACTTCAGACTCTTAATTATCATTCTTATTTTTTTGTCTTTTTTTTTTTTTCCCCAGCATAATTATTACACATCTTTGATTTTTATATTCTTTCTGAGATAGTTAACTAATTCTTGCCCGGTTGGGAAAGTTCTGAGAAGGAGACAGAAAAAAAAGAGGTTTTATTTCTAAGTGGAAACAATAATGTTTTAATACACAGCTTAAGAGAACAAGAAATCTGTTCTAGCTCAAGTGCTTCAATACCATCTTCTGCTTTCTCCAGTTCATATTACCCTCTGCTCCAATGAGTTTTCTAAAAGCAGCCTTTACAGAAGAACTCATGCTAGTGCAGTCTATGCATCAGTTTAGATGTATCTGGAAGAACAGGTAGGAAGCTACTGATTTGGGAAGGATCAAATATCATTTCTACTAAACCGAAGAACAAGAAAAAGAAAACCCAAAAAACATTTGTGCTCAGGTTTTATATTTCACGGTAATAAACCAATAAAAAAGCATTCTGTCACCACTAAAATATGTATCTTAGCATCAGTATGTCATGAAAGGGTGATGATAAGCATTCAGTTGTAGTTCTCTTTTCCCCCTTCTAGTGCTGAAGGGGAGGATGGAACATCTATATTTTTAAGAAAAAAAAAAGTCAATAGTTTTTCCGTGTAGTTTCTTCATTCTGAAAATGCATGTTCATATTTTTGGTAAGAAATCTCTATGAAGTGTGTCAATAGTGAATATAAAAATAACCTTATGCAAAATTGAAAAGAGAATAACTTCAAATATTCAATCAGTGGCCTATTGTTTCTCTGCTTTCTTGCTCATGAAAATTGTAAAGTCTATAATTGGATTTTTAACTTGTCCATTAGTTGCACGGCAGCAGTAATATATAAATCTCTACTCTAGGTCATATTTTAATTTTCCACTGTCATTACGCAGTTAGGAACTTGGCTTAACTTTAATCACCTTAACGAGGTAAATAAAAAAGATAATCTCTACAGATTATTCCATTTTAGTCACAGCAAGAGTGAGAATTAATCTTTCCTTGGAGTATTTCAGAGCACTTATGTGAGACATCTTAAAGGTAAACAGTGTCAGTGACTTCATAAAGTAGGAATAAAAAAGTATGTTATGTCATAATGGAGACTGTAAATGACTTCTTCGTAGTGAGAAGAAATTGGAAGAGTTAATGTCTTAATACTTTCTACAACTGCAATGAGTTTTAAATGGTTTAAAAATTGGGGAGGGGGGTTGGGCATGAAACATCCTTGAGCTGTAACTGCTAACTGCTAACATTGGATTTAGTCTTGTGAAAGCATTTTTTGGTGCTGTAACTTTCCAGGAGTGCAGAGAGACTTATGCACTCAAAGTACCACAAACTGTTAATGGCTTCCACTGAAACAGATGGCAACATTATGATCATTTTTGCAATTAATGCTGACTGCAGATTGTTCTTGAGGCTGCAGTCATAGTTCTCCATCTCCTATGTTGCTGCAGTACTATTCAGTAATAGAATTTATTTTATAAAATTCTGATAACCCCTTCTTTCCCAAGCTACTTTAAATGTTTAATATATTTGGGAGATGGCATGGATTGCCTTCTGCTACTCACATGTCAAAGGTCTTGCAAATTTAGCAATGTGTTTCTCCTGTGACCCAGAAATTTACAGTAATATGTGATCTCCTTTTTGCCCTGGACAATAAAATTAGAGATTAGTAAGCTAAGAACATCTTAAAGGTACACTTTCTAAAACAAACTATAAAGCTGTGAATCATTGGCACACTTATACCTCTGCTTTATTGAATAAGTGAATATCTTATGTTGAATTTTGTCTCTTGGAATTAGTATGGTGAAATATGAAAAGATTGTTGTTGTTTCAAATTGAATCTAGGAGGAAATAGAATCAGTGCCACAGTCATCCAAACAGCAATGAAATGTCATGTGTCATTAAAAGGAAATGTGAGGCAAGTAGGCAGGAATGTTATGCAGTCTGATAGCACAACTTAACTTCAGAATTAACAAGCCGAAGATAAAGCAGCTGAGAAGGATGTTTTCCAAAATAGCTGGAAAATGATCAAGCATTGCTGACAGCAAAATAAGGGAACAAAGGGATTGAGGAATACCTCTGCAATGGCCCAGCTGCGGTTGCAGCCAGTTAGCTGTATTAGTCAGCTACAATATCTCATCTCCATTCCCACATCCGTGCTACAGCACGCACAACACATCAGGCACTGGGGGAAGGTGCATTTTTATAGGCCCAAGGGCTCAGGTGCCAGGGAGCTGCTAATATCAGGACCTGGAGCTGTGAACCCTCCATAGGTAGCATCTTAATGTGGGGCCTAACAACAAGTTCTGCTCCCTGAGAATCAAGTGGGGCATCCAGTGCCAGGACAGTCCTGTGGTCAGTCTGCCCAAGTTCAGCATTCAGAGGAACATGACACCGACCTGGGAGCTTCTTTCCCTGCAAAGGAAATATTTCCATGCTTGAGTAGCACTCTTTCCCAGCTGAATATTTAGTGAGATCCTGGACCTAAATGGTGGGCATTCCAGAGAAAGAAAGTACTGCTGGCAGGCTGCACCTTGCCACTGTGAGAAGCAATTGTCCCTCCAATAATCTGCTGTGTTCTGGAAGGTGTGCCTTCCAAATGCAACGTGGAAAATAGCACAGAATGGAAAACTGGCAGAACTTTGAGGTGCCTCATTAAAAAGTGAAGAGTTTTGTGAAATTCAATTTGTTTGAAAACCTGAGGAAGGGAACTGATTTGTGCTTTCAGATCTTATGAAGGTGAACAGTTTAAAATGCAGGTTGGCAGGGTTCAGATGCTTGTTTTTCCAAGGGTGCCATTGCAGTGTGCACATTGGAACTAGGATAGGAATCCTTCATAGAGTCATATCAAAATAATAAGCTGATAATTTTACTTTTTTTTTTTTTTAATATATATATATGTAACTTCTTGTAGCGGGAAAAATACTTTTTTTTTTTTTTTCCTTTCACCCCATTAGAATGTACATTGTTGAATGACTTTGCTGTGTAGCTAATGAGCTAATGTCTCTGTTTCCTTGGATTTGTTCTAATAAAATAGATAATTTATAACAATGTCACAAGATTATTTTACCATTCATGAGCCACAGTAGGAAGTAATCATGCTGTATGTTTGTAAACAACGGACATTTTAATAACAAGAAAGTAGTTTTAAGAGGATTTTATTATCACCACAAGAGAACAACAGAGATTTAATCTACAGCACTGATTATAAAATACGGTACTTTTCAGAGTGAAACAAAGGTCACTGATAAACCCTTTCCAATTGAGCATCACTGAAATGATAACAATAAGTAGTGCATTGAATTCTATCATATACCTTGAAGATATCTGTTGAAAGATTTGTATTGTTTCAAAGTTAAGAGTTTCTGGTCTTCAGGAAACATACTCATTGGGGCTAAAAATAATATCTTGTTCAGTTTTACATTTGTTAATTGAAAAATGTTAGCTGAAATAGAGTAAAAAAATAAAAATAAAAATAAAAATAAAAATAAAAATAAAAAATAAACTTCACAACCAGAAACGTCACATGGGTTATTGTGACAACCATGGAAAACACCAGTGAAGGTTTATCTTAGTATATGACTTCAGAAATATAAGTATATATCAAAGTTAAGATCATATACTTGCTATTTAAGTGAGATAAATGGGGCATTTGGAAAGACAGCTCAAACTATACAGATTTGTTAGGCTTAATGCATTCATAAATATTTAAATTGTTATATGGATTATGGAAAGAAGTTTGCGGGATACATCTGCCTTTTTTTTTTTTTGTCTTAGGAGAGACTGGATAAGGAACCTTTTGTTTAGTCTGGGTATGATTTGATCACTGATACTGTACATAAAAACCATACTTAGAATTGTATATATATATATTGTATACACTAATAAGGCTTTCCATTAAAAAAAAAATCAACAAAATAAATCTTGAGCTGATGTATGAGAAGTGAAAATAGAAGTGAAAACAAGGAAAAATGGTCCCTGGAAAAACATCATATAATATCTTTGCATTAAGGTCATTCATCTGTGCGAAGGGTGGATTTATATTGACCACATAACAATTGTGATGCTCTTTTTATTAATATTTGTAAAAAGCTGTGACATTCTCTAATTAAAGGGATATGCAAGTACCTGGTGGTGTTATTTGTCTCTCAACCACTGGCATTTATAAGGCTTCAGCTTTTGCCCAACTCCTTGAGATGGTGTCTGACAGAAAAATGTATCTGGATGACAGGAAGTCACACAGTTTACCTCTCCAGGTGAAGAAACAATCTGCTCTCTCCATGTCCAACAAGACAAATGTTTGCCTGGTTTGTTCTTAGTGATCTTTAGTATTATAGATGTTACAATCTTTCCAGTAAAACCACTACAGTGATTATCCATCCTTACCAGTATTCTTCTCCTTGATGTCTGAATACTCATTGCTGCAAAAGAGAGGATTTTCTTCTTCCTCCCTCTTTCTCAACATTTTTCTAGGCTATCCAGACCCGGTGGATATCTTGCTTTGTGGACCATTTTGATTGCTCTCCGCTGGAGTCTCCAGTCAATCAACATTGTTGTTGAAGTCTCAAAAATTGGAGATGGGGTTATAATAGAAGCTTTATTAAACAGACTAAAGCAGTAAGATTACTTCACGCACAGTCTTGCTGTCTATATACTTGTATATATATCCTCAGTGTGATTGCTCGACATGATGTTATTGACTCATATTCAGCTCCTGATTAAACCTAAGACCCACAGTCTTTTACAGGATTTCTACCCAGACAGTAATTACATAGTCAGTATTTGCAGCTGATTATTTCTGGCTAAATGCAGTATCCTGCATTTGAACCTTAATATTTCTTAATAAGAAAACACTGCAAGACAGAAAAATTAAGTTCTGAGAAAGGGTCAGATATATTAGTTTTTGTTGTTTTTGTTTTTCTTTTCATTTTCAGTTAGCACATACTGCTTGCTTTCATTACTTTTGCTGGTGGAAACATTATTTCATATATTTATTAATTTCAAAAATAGTTGACTAAATAAAAAAATATTGAGTAGTAAGGTCATTATTCAAAAACCGAATATCTTGAAACTACTCACAGAAGTCTGGTCAAAAGGCTGCAGTAGAAACAGAGGCATTTGTATGATATACTAATTTAATACTTTCTTAAGTGACCAAATAACTATTTATGAACTCCTTTCCACTGCTTTTTATGCTTGAAATCAGCTGGACTCAGTTTTGTACATATCCAGTTTGAACTGTTACTTAACATTCCTTAAGACTAAAGTAATTAGCTACAGTTTTGTAGAATTATGGAAATGAGCTGATTGCAAAGAAGAGAGATTCATCACACAGCCTTTAAAGCAACAACACTGGTAAAATATATTGTACTATTTTATTTTTTATTATTATTATTAATAGGAGGAGACTAAGAGTACCAAAACCAACCAACCAAACAAACAAACCAAAACACCCTGTAATATAATACATTAAGGAAACATTTTTAACTGTTCAGCCTCATCTTTGATTAGCTGGCAAAAAACAGATACATACAACTGGTTAGCTATTTTTACACGGAAAACACATGATACAATATGAAACACTGATGTAACCAGAATTGTCAATCAAATATGAAATGGAGCTGTACAGCAAAAGGATTAATTCAGACATTAATAGTCAAGAGAAAAAGGCTTGCTTGCATCCTGAAATAGGAGATTATTAGCCATAGCAACATAAACAAACACTTTTTGACGCATCTATTTTCTTGTTAGATGAGATTATTAACAAAACAGTGAAGCAGATGAAGACATAGATTATACTGCATTTGGCTTATTTTCAGAATCATTTTTTTGTTGCTAATTTCTCTTCCAAATGACATTCTTTGCTAAAAGAAATGGTCAACAATTCAATCATCATGCACATGTACACAGCATACTCTTCACTGCCGGACTCTTGTTCTGTTATATAGTGCATTTGAATAAAATTTATGGAGATGTGAAATCTGCTTGAATGTGGTTGGAATGAATGTCTCAGAAAACACATTCAACAGTAAGTATTCCAGATCACAAGGAAAACTTTTCACCTTTCCTTGCAAGCCACATATATTGCACTATTTATGAAAACAAAACAACAACAACAAAAAAAGCTGGACATTGAATATATTCCTTTATCTTCATACTATCTATCTATCTAGCTACCTATTTATTTATTTATTATAAAACTGACCATAGCTTTGTTTCTGGGATCCTAACTGTCTAAAGCAAACAGAAACTTAATTATCAGCTACAGCTGCAGTGAGGCAAAATTAGGACTCTGGTTTTAAGAAAAAAAAAAAAAAACTGAAGAATTGTATGCAAAATTGTTAACTTATTCTTCTGTACTTTTTATAATATTAATCTTAAATCTTTAATATAAACATAAATATAATATTAAAGAAATTGTGATTGTCTTGGTGTATGTGATAGTAAGGAATTTTTATTCTATGATATGGTTTAATTCGATGCCTGGTTTAACCTCCACAGTAGTTCCATTCCCCTGATTTGCTTACTCAAGGTCTTTATTGCCCTATAACCTGCATTGTCACCCCAGGAGCTAGATAGATTACATTTCATAACTGTCAAAATATGTAGTCTTTCTTCATTTCCTATTTATCCAGTGTCACTAAACTTTCATTTCTCCATAGACTCAATGTCATTATTTATGAATTTTGAAGTTAGAACACTGTGATACTAAGAGTATAATGTTTTAACTTATCTTATGTAACTAGAGCATAAAGACTTATTTCCCTGGTTTTGAAATCTACAACACTTGCCCTTTATATATGTTTTAATGGTAGTCTGGTTGGAAACAATGAGACTACCTGGTTTGTAGTCATAACACATTGCACTGACAGAATTAGTGTCCTTGGAAGCATGGGTCTCTCATGAGTTCAAAGCGTTTGCTTTTCTGCATGGTCAGGTTTTCTATTTTTATATTGTAATCGTAAGCTGCAAATATTATATACATACACGCATATATATATACGTACACATACATACAGATTTTATATACACACATTGAAAATACATACACATTTATACACAAATATATATATATGTCTGCATTCCATCAGTCAATTACATTGCATCTTTTATTATTTGTCTGTAGCTTATACTCATTACTAGTTGTTATTACAACATAGCGTACTAGAGCAATTTTTTTTTTTCCTTCACTAAGCTTTTCATTACTTTTTAACACTGAAAAATATGTTGTGAGAAGTTCCTTCCAATCTCTGCTGGAAGTTTACAGTGCTATGTTGGACGAGGCATGTAAACCATACCAGTTATCCTGTTCTAGCATAGGTACCATTTTCATTTTCCTCCTTACAACCATCAGTTCTGGTTTCCTTTCTGGCCATGGTAGGAGCCATCCCTTTCCTCAGATCACCGGCACAATGTACTATGGCAGTAGTGCATTTTTTTCCAAGTGTGAGGCTCAGGAGAAATCCTCAGATAAGGTTGCTATGGCATTGCTGGACTGTTTGCTCTTTATTGTGAATGCCATGCTTGAGTTCCCCTTTTTACCTTTATTTGTATAATTAGTGGTTAATTTACTGTAATTTAATTTTCAACAATGTATTTAGACTTTGCACACTTCATTTAAAGGCTATACCTTTATTATCTTCAAATCCATGTACAGATATCTGCAGGGAATGGGAATATTTAAAGGCATCTTTCTCAGTATTGATAAGGGCATAGAAACGGGTTATTTTATTTTATTTTATTTTATTTTATTATTTTATTTTATTTTATTTTATTTTATTTTATTATTTTATTTTATTTTATTTTATTTTATTTTATTTTATTTTATTTTATTTTATTTTATTTTATTTTATTTTATTTTATTTTATTTTATTTTATTTTATTTTTTTCTGTAGGCACTAAACCTCTCTATAACCAGAGCATTTTGTAAACATCTGCACTATTAAATAGCACAGCAGAATTTAGTGACCTCATCAGGTGTTATAGGCAACTACAGCAAGTCCCACCAGCCCACTGTTCCTGGTTGTACCCCAAGGTGACACAGTATCCAGAAAGAAACAGGACAAGGAAACTGACTGCATCACTAGGCAGAAAGGCCTGTCTTTCAGCTGATGAAGCAACAATAACAGACCTACAGGGATTTGTTTGCTACTTTTGCACATGAAGGTGAGGTATCAGGAGGCTTGTTGCTGACAGGAATAGGGTAAAGAGGGAAACTTCTTGCAGGTAACACTAGTTGCAGAAGCTGCCCTTGGTATCTAGAGTAAGAGTTACCAGAACTTAATTCAGCATCACTGCAGATGGTAAAAAAGGGAAAAGATTGCTTCAGTAACCTGAAACAACAACAAACAAACAAACAAACAAATAAACAAACAAACAAGCACTTCATTAGCTCATCCATTGGATTTTACTTCTACACACTCTGACCAATGCATTAGTCTATACAATGCATAGAGCAAACTGACCATAGCCCTGTTAGATGTGTGGGGTCTTCTGACAACTGGAAAGCTTTTAACATGATTTGAATTGCGAAGGTAGAATTTGCTTACAGCTTTCCTCCTTTCCCACCCATAGTTAGATGACACCAGCAAGTACTGTATATTAGAAAAACTTGTCCAGCTCTTTTGCAGTGTTTTGCAAACTAACAGTCAAGATCTTGCCTAAACATAAAGTCCTTTATTAAATGATAGTTCTTTAAGGTCTTATTGAATTAACAAGGACTTATGGTGTTTCACATAATGGCAGTACTGAGAATTACTGGGAAAAAGGAAATTTCTGAAGGCAATATTTTATGGTATATGTTATAGTGGTTCACATCTCTCTATACTTAGAAAGGGAGTAGATTTCTGTTGAACTGTCTTATATAAAATGAGGAAATACATAGTTGGCTTTGCCACAATGAGTATAGGATAAAGGTGATGAAATTATTTAGATCAGAAACTATATGTAGTCTTAAGCGTATTAGAGAGATGGGCAGTTTTGTTGGTATCAAAACAACAAAACAAAACTGAGTATATCAATTTAGATGTGTATTATATCTTGTTAACATTTTCCTCCTCCCCATCTTCTGAATCTGGAATGCTTATGGAATGGAAAAATGGCCACATCTGCAAAAGGATATATTGTGTAAAGAACCGGGAAAGACTTTAAAAGCCTGTTGTTTCTATTTCTTGCCCATTTCTTCTTCCCAGATTATTTTTGTAAATAAAATGTCATTGCTGTTTTCTCAGTTTTTCAACACTTATTTACTATTTTAAGCAGATTTTGTTTATTCTATCTATTTAGAAAGCAGTAAGAATAGTTAAAATCAATCAGATTTTGTAAGTCTGACCAGTAGGAGATGACAACTAGAAAAGGTGACCATACTGAATTACCTTAAATATCTTGTCTGTCTCTGATTTAGGCCAAGAGCAGATATTTATAAAAGAGTAGGATATCTGGTATTTGTAGAATACATCTTCACTATTTTGTGCTCTCCAAACATTTTGTGGTTCCCTGGTTTTTGGAGACAAAAGTTTTAGAGTGAAAACCACTGTGTTTAACACCCATCTGTCAATCTTATCTTTCTTCCTGTCAGTAGGATTACTCCTCAGCAGAATAATTGCGATTGCGTGCCCTGAGATACCACTTGCTTAGGCAGCTAACTCATTCTTTTGGCAGCAATGACTTGGGGGGGAAAATAAACAAAACAAAATAAAACAAAATAAAATAAAATAAAAAATACAAAATAAAAATAAAAATCTTCCTTTTCTGTAGTGAGGACTTTGCCCAGACTATGGAAAAGAACAAGTATAGTAACCAAATTAAAGCAGTCTTAGAGGAGGTGGCAGTGGTCCTGCTCTTTCACTGATGCATCAGAAGAGCCTCTGTCACGCTTATAGTATCCCAAACTCTCTAAGAGTTATTAGTCATTACGTGTAGCTCTCCAATGAGTTTTAATGCAGATGCAGCCTGTAAAATTCAGATCTGCAAAAGCTGTTCAAAGTCAGAATGGTAGTTTAGAGCTCATGTCTAGTTTCAACACTGAACAGCTGTCATTTCAGCCTGCAGAGCAGTGAAAGAAGAAAATCCATTCTCTATAATAAATGTCCCATCCATGTTATGACTTTTATCCTGTCTTCTCTTATGAGGAGATTTTGGATAGTGTTTATGTGTCATAACGGACAGATTATCACTCATATGTCCTCCCCCATACATAGCTGTGAAGTATTTAGGTGTGTATTTGCATATCCATAACCACATTAAGAGAGATGAGAAACACGACTCATGAGGGACTTCTTAAACCAACAAATCCATTCCCTACAGCACGGCAAAACTCTGGACTATCCCTAAAACTCACTGATTGATGTTAACTATTTAGTCTTGAAGAGCTCCAATGAAGGTGATCGAACAATCTCCCTCTGCAATTTATTCACTAAAGCTTAGACTGTTCTTATAAAGATTTAGGTCTTATTTAACATATTTCCCTTTCTCTAACTTCCCAATAAACCTAATAGTTCTCAGTCAATGGAGACTAAGAAAGAAGCATCTCCCAGCATATTTTGTTAGTCACCATACCTCCCCTCGGTCTTTATTTCCTAGATGGTTTCTTGCGGGACTGGTTTTGTAAATGCTTAAACTTTGTTGTTGTTGATGACGTTTTTCTCTGAACTCTCTAATTTGTCTGTTATTTGTCAAATGTAATGCTTAAACCAGGGTAGGACTCCAACTGCTGTTTAATAAACAATAAGTAGCACAGGGAAATTAACTCACTTGGTTTTAGATCTATCATTCTTGATACAGTTTAATACCCTTTACCATTCATTTTCTTTCTCCCCTCCCCCCCCCCCCTTTTTTTTTTTTGGTATGAAAATGTTACTTTTTTGAGTCACAAAAGCTTTGTCATCCATCACAAACTCCTGTCCTTCTCATTACTTGCCTTGCCTTCTATGTTTGAACACATGATTATTCTCATGCTTTTAAACATCAGTTACACCTTGTCCCTATTGGGGAGGATTTTTTGTTCCTTCTAGCAATTAATTAGTTATTAATATAGCTATTAAATTAGTTATTAATATTTTATTAATTCTAGTTAAAAATTATTAAGAAGTTGCCTCTATGTGTACACTCTAAATATTTTATTTTTTTCTTGCAGCTTAAAATAAGTTTGGTTTAGCATGTATTTTGATATATCCCACACCATGGCTAATAAAAATATTGAATGGTTTAGGAAGGACTCCATGAAGAAACTCACCTGACATTTGTGTCAGCATAACATCAGATAGGTTAATAATTTTTAAAAATATTTTATTTTATTTATTTATTTATTTATTGATCAGCTGAGAAACATTTAACTCCTTCAATATTTCTGTTGACTTTAACTGTAAGGCTCAAAAACTAAAGTAGTTCAGTGTTAGCAACTTGGAATCTCCTTCTTTACTGTTGCTAATCAGCTGAACAAATGAAAATATGGGGCCCTAAATTGACTATTCTATCAAAGCTTTCCTACTATTTCTAGCAGGTAGAGTTCTGAATCACACCTGTATCAAAGTAGAATCAAAACTTCTGTGGCTTGTCGAAGCAAGGCATGAGATGGGATTTCTGATTCTTTTGCATGTGTGCAAGAGGGAGAAAGACTGGCTGGGGAGAGAGGAAATTTGGAAGAATGTGGGAAAAAAAAGATACGTGCTGGCAAGTTTTCAACTGTTTGTTCAAAAATGGCAGGTGCGTTGCTCGGGAATTTCCATGTGGCCCAAAGGTAAAAATTTGATTGATTTCACTCCCTTATACTCATTTTCTTTTTATCAGATTGCTTACAAACTTTAATATTCTTGAGGAATGATAGACCACAAAATATCCTGTGTTGTACTAAAATCCTTAAAGGAGTTCATCCCTTTCACAGACATCTTTCTTTCTTTCTTTCTTTCTTTCTTTCTTTCTTTCTTTCTTTCTTTCTTTCTTTCTTTCTTTCTTTCTTTCTTTCTTTCTTTCTTTCTTTCTTTCTTTCTTTCTTTCTTTCTTTCTTTTTCTTCCTTCCCTCCTTCCTTCCTTCCTTCCTTCCTTCCTTCCTTCCTTCCTTCCTTCCTTCCTTCCTTCCTTCCTTCCTTCCTTCCTTCCTTCCTTCCTTCCTTCCTTCCTTCCTCCCTCCCTCCCTCCCTCCCTCCCTCCCTCCCTCCCTCCCTCCCTTCCTTCCTTCCTTCCTTCCTTCCTTCCTTCCTTCCTTCTTTCCTTCCTTCCTTCTTTCTCCTTCCTTCCTTCCTTCCTTCTTCTCTCTCTCTCTCTCTCCCTCTCCCTCTCCCTCTCCCTCTCCCTCCCTCTCTCTCTCTCTCTCTCTCTCTCTCTCTCTCTCTCTCCCCATAGGAGGCCACTGGCTTTTTCTCTTGGTGACCCTTCTATTAATAAATATTTTAAAAATCATACATAGCAGAAGAAAATACATCACAGGAATTTTTAGTATGCATTTAGTCTTCAGTTACATTTGCAGTCTTCCTGTTATGATATCTAAAACTTTACAGATATTATAAAGGCAATAAAGGCAGCACAAAAACAAACAAACAAACAAAAAAAAAAAACCACTCTGGCATCTCTGCAACCGTATGGAAGTTCTATGAGCTAAACATCTACAAAAACAAACAAACAAACAAACATAGACTTGGAAAGGATCCTAAGGAAGTTTACCCCATTTCTCTGAAATAGGATTATACAGATCCAAGTTCATAATTTTAAATGTCTATACCAAAATTGCTCTCATTTTCTTTAGTGAAAAAAATGCGAGAAAATGATTATATTTTGAATATAATCTTTCATTTCTTTAGGACCATACTTCAATGATTCTGGAGACAAATAAATAAAAGTATGACACCTGTCTTTCCTGAATGTACATATACATAAACATTTGTACTCTACTACTGATAGTGCTGGCCTTCTGCACAAGTGTTACACAGTAAACAATAGAACATATACTAAAACCTAAACTATAAAGCAGATGGACTATATACTGCCTTCTGTTTGGGGAAAACACTGAAAAAAAAATAAATATTTATTTTAACTTGTTTATCAGTGAGGTAATTTTCAAGGTGTAATAATTTAAGAGACAGTAAACTTATATGTACATTCACTGTGGTAGAGGAACTTAGGAAAATATTTGATGCATCCTAAATCTTGTACTGTCTTTTGTTTTATAGACACTGTACTAAGTATATAGGTCAGAAGAGAAATAGTAAATTGTTCTCTGTCTTTGTAGTCTGTCTGCTTTCAAACAGACAACATTCTTCAGATGCTTTGCCTACAGTATCTCATCCCTTGTGCTACCGAGCTGAAGAATTTGAAACTGCTGAAAAGTGCAAGGAAAAGGATGCATTTATGGAAATATAATGACAAGTTTCTAATTATTGCTATTATTGTTATTATAAATATTCAAGAAATAGAATCAAAGGCAGGCACTTAACTATCCCTAAGAATTTGGTCTTTCTTCTTCTAAGAATTAGTGGAAATTATTCATATGTCCAGGCTTCTTCTGCCATGTCTAAACATATTCTGGCACTCAGCCTTCTATGCAGAACCTTACACTGTACAGTCATTGTCCCTTGGTGGTGGTCTTTCAATATTCTACTGCAATCTGTAATGTAAACACCCATGGTAACTTGTGCTGCTACTATTGCTGTTTTATGACTTCAGGGAGAAAATATATATACATATCTTTAGTGCCTGTCCATCGCTATAGTATTTATTATTATTATTATTTTATTTATTTATTTGTTTGTTTGTTTGTTTGTATTATAAAATTTTAGCCTCCAAGAATTGAAAGAGATATCTGGTTCCTGCAAATTAACTTGAAATTTCCAGACGGGATTTTTTCTTACATCCAGTAAACATTCAGACAACTTACCGAAGATATCAATCATCTCATTGGCTCCTGCCAATAATTATGTTGAATAATTATGTTATGAATTATATATAATATTAACTGTTTTCATGAGTGTCACTAAAAAATGACCAAAAAAAAAAAAGTGTCTCCTTGGGCTCCCAAGAAAAGGCCAAATCAGCCTTTAGTAATACGAAGCAGCAGTGCTCACTATAAAAAATTAAGGAGAAAGCTGTTGACTTCAACAGACTCTATACAGGCCATTACTATTTCCTGAGCATGAAGATAGCTCAGTGGCACCAGCATCATTTAAAAGAAATTTCAGCAGACATTTTGCTCAAATGTGAAATATTACCATTTTCAGACTTGTGAAAGTGGAATTTGGGCTTCTAAGACAATAAGTATTTTTGAAAACATTATTCTTAGTTCTTAAAGTGTCAAACACAGACGTTCAACTTGTTTGTATATTTGATACACTCAAAAAGAAAAACAAGTGGCTTGTTATATGAAAGTCATCTGGCAGTCTATTGCTGAGCTAAGATTTGGACTTATATATTCTTTAAAATAATGGTTTTGTTTGTTTGTTTTAACCTGTTTTACACTTTTCTTACCAGTTATTTTATTAAAATAGAGATATGTACAGAAAACACATGGTTTGTGTTCTGTAATATTAGCATTGGATTTTTGTTTTTAGTAAACATTCAAAAGAACCCTAACAGCACAATGAATATTTGCAGATATTTGTCTATGCTTCAATTTGATTGTCATAGTTTTAATATAACTTAAAATGATCCAGAGCCTAGTTCCTAGGATTGTTGAAGCCTGCAGCACAATCTTCAAAGAGGGAAATGTCATTAAAATAAGTCTAGTACAGAAATCTCTGAAAGTTTTTTCAGAATAGAAAAAAAAATATGTATGTTATTCAAAATGTCATTTCTTGCTGAGATCAACTTTTTTTTTTTTTTCTTTTCTGAACAACAGTTTCAAATTCTTTACTAGTTTGTCTGTAATTGATGTAAAGCACTGCCAGCAATCATTTCTGCAGTATTTTCTTGACATCCCCAAGCAGAGTTCACTGTGACCAACTGGCCATTTTCTGTCTTAAAAAAAAAAAATCTCTTAAAATGGTAATCATATTAAAATAATTATATATATATTTTTTCACATAAATGAAAGCTTTCAAAGTCCTTCTTTCTCAAATTTTCTGGTAAGCTGCCATGTTATTTTTAGTGATATGATAGCTATATTCAGTGTTGAACATCACTGTTGTCAAATGTACTGATAATTCCTCTGAGGTCAGTGACAGAGATTGTGTCTTGTTGGTAAGGAAAGCAGACGCCTTGGGCATGTTGAAACTGAGAAACTGGATTCTCCTAGGAGAGCAGCCACATGAGAACTCTGAGCTGTTACCTCCCAAGCAGGAATAGGTGAACCGATTTATAAGAAATGAGAACTGACACCTTTGCTTAAAACTAGTGTCAAGCGTGGAGAATAGTTTGCAGAATTATGCATGACTTTTTTTTTTTTTTTCCCCAGTCTTGTTCTTCCATTTATGTTTTTCTCTTTTCCTCTAGGCAGGTTTAGAATAGACATGTATCAAGGAAAAATGTCAAAATGCAGATTCAGATATGGATATTAAAGGTATAGGTGACCATAATTTCACTCTTAGGCTTCTGTACCAAAAAAAAAATGATTAAACATGCAAGCATTTACTGCTTTACTAATCCACTTTTTAAAGTTTTCTGAGATTCCTTTCAAACATTTTCCAAAATATACTTAATGTTTCAGTAATTGCTTGAAGGAGCTGGATATTTTGTTTATGATCCAGCAAAGTTCAGGAGACAGATGTAGCTTTCATCTGCTTCAGAAACTAGATCTGAGTGTGTGCCGAGGAGCTTTGCAGTGCTTGGCATAGTGAGGCTGCCCGTGTCATTGCTCCATTTGTGCAAGAGAGAAAGAGTTATGAGAGGCTCTATGTCCTCTTCACCTATTGTTTAGTCCAAAATAAGATTAAAGACAGATTCCTCTTCTCTTACCTACCCCGTGGACTCCCACTTTTCCTGCTAACTGTACCAATTTCCAGCACTGCACAGATCTATTTGAAAAAAAATAAATTAATTAATTTAAGCTTATTGACATTTCTTATTTTCATACTAGAGTGAGTATAAAACTAAATATATATATAAATATATAAATATATCTATATATAAATATAGATATATAAATATAAATAGAGCAGTATAAAAGATGAAAACACATAGACTCTTGTTATTAACTTAATTCTATGATGTGGTAGACAGGATTGGGTCTTATAACAACCAAAGGATGATTCATTTTGATAAAAATCACTGCTGGCTTGAGATAGCTTGAGATATTTACTGGGGTGGATCATTTTAAACAGTTTCAGAAAAGTGGGGAATCTTTATCTGAAGGTAGAATTCAAAGGAAAAGAAGGAAATGTATTTCAGATATATTGTGATATTACAGACATAGGGATAGATAAAGAAAAAATATAAGGACTGGAGAGAGGAAAAAGGAAACCATACAGGGAAGGCAGAGGATATCCCATAACTACACTGTCTTTCATACATGAACAAGCAGAAGACTATTCAAAGCAAGAGAAAAATATAAACAAGGTTTTCCCCAAGAAAATAATATATTTAAGAAATAGCATTATTCTGGGTGAAACACAGGTTAGAAGTGAATCTATCCTGGTGATGCATACTAATTCAATATTATGTTTGTAAATCATTTTCAGTGCATGTTTCTTAGGTTGTTTCTAGGATTTTGAAAATGAACAAGATTAGTTTTTCATGGCTTGATGTGTTTGTGAATACCTGCACAGTACTCCATCCAACGGACATGTTTTATCAGTTGTAAAACAGGAATGTACTTTCTTGTGAAAAATGGGACTTCAGAGACAGCTCCATAAGTAACTGCTGAATTAACTATGGAAAGTGTCTCTTAGAATTCAGAAAAAAAAAAAAAGAAAAAAAAAGAATAGTTTGGGTGATGAAATGTAATTTAACAATAAAAGGTGGTTTTAGTTTCAGGCATGAATAAAATTGATGACGAAAGAATCTCAAACACAGATTGGAAAAAGGGTAATTAAAAGATTAGTGTAGTATCATTCTCTTTTTCCATCCTGACAATCTTGGAATTCCTTTATATGTTGTTCCATCTCTCACAGTCTGACAGAGAAAGTGTATCATAGGCAAAACAAAGTGTCATGGACAATAAGAGATAAACATAGAATTATGGCCATACCTACATCTCATAGAAAAAGGATTATTTTTTTGATTTGCAAAGGAAACAGGATTTAGTCGTGTGTCCACAAAGGACAATTCTTTCAGATGTAGCCTGGGAATTAATAGCTGGGAACATCCTAGCTGCCTGCCTCTTATCTCAGAAAGTAGAAACTCAGTTTATAAATAAATAAATAAATGTAAGATTTTAATCTTTGTAAATCTGGTTCCGTTTCCACAGGATTGCTAGGGAAGAAAAAAAAAAAAAAACAAAAAACACCTTCCACTGCTTGTACAGAGTTTAGCTTCACAGCTGCATAATTTAACTTCGCACTCTTTCATTTCAATGCATTGCTTTTTTTCACAGCAGTTCCTTTTCTTTTACATCTTGCACTCTTTTACTGCTGAAACAATTGTTTAAAATGTTGTTAGCCAGCTAAACAGATTATTTGAACAAGAGAATTATTTAACATGTTTATTTTCTCCTTTGGGTTTTGAAAACAAAAACAAATTAAAGATTGATATAAAGAATGAAATATAAAGATTTTATTTAAGGATCTGGGAAATACAGAAAATATGAAGTATCACAGCTGAATTCTGAATTTGACTCCATGTTTTAACTGTTTAAGATCTTTCTTTATATTAGATCTAATTAATATTATAATGAGGTTAACCAATATATCAGGGATGTTTTAATGTTGACATTGAAAAGATGATTGATTACTCTAGGTAAACATTTATATTTGTCTGGTTGTATTTGTGAAAACTGAGATATCTATATCACAATACACTATTTTTGGAGTGGTGGTGGGGGGTGGGTGGAGCTTGTAATTCCATTCCTTAGTTTTCCCTAGAAGCCAGATGGATGTGGGATGCCTGATAAACAATGTTTGTTAGGGTGGGTGTCATGTAGGAGTTTGGTTAGTAAGAGGTTATGGCTAACCTCAGCACAACAGCAATAGCTCTTACCCTTCTCTAGGGAATTTATTCAAATTTTGGAGGCTCCAAGTCACAATGTTGTTATGGATCAGCTGCTGTGTTGGTACAGGAGTTACTGGAGAACAGTAGTTTTTAGTCAGATTTATGAAGGCAAAACTGGCACCAATTTTATCTTTTCTTGTCATGACAGGCTGTAGACACCTGAGGTTAAGTGACTGTACCATACCTAAAGAAAGAGTCACATCTGAGACCCAGATGGGGCAAAAAACTGCAGGAGAAACCACAACATTTATGTGCGAGTCAGGAATCTTAATTTTTGCTCATTATGAAATATATTTTCCTATAACTAAACATGGATTTTCTTCCTGCTGTTCTGCCTCCCCCCCCCCCCCCTTTTTTTTTTTTTCTTAAAGTGAAGGAAAACTACATAGAGGTGAAACCAGAAAAAAAGTGCTACCTCTACAATGCAAGGAGCACAGTATGTTAAGGAATGGCTTCCACTTGTCTCAACTTTTCAGGAAAATGATAACATGCATGTACCTACCTATGACACACACAAACCTTCAGAGCTCTGGAGCCTCTCAAAATCTTTTGACACAGCATTTTGTTGAATTTGTTTTGTTTAAGAGTAAAAATCATATTGAGAAGAATGTCCTGAAGGAGAGCGAGATATTCAGTTGGAGCAACTGAAAATAGACCTTGTTCCTTGTTAAGATATTATTTAAAACAATACATGATTAATTCTATTGCATCTTTTATTTGAGATAACTAAGGTTCTGTAAGGAGAGGAGTAGATGGAAACAGGCAATTAAACCACTTGTGGGAAACTCCATAATAAAACATGAAAATTTTAAGTATTCAGCAAGACAGCTATGTTGGAAACTGAGAGTTTCCTTTGAACTTTGTCTTTTAACAGAGAAAGGAGATGGGAAATAAGAGTTCCATCAGGACCTCAAAAGTTCTCTGGTGTGTTTGTACAATTGATAAGGCCAATAATCACTTCCTGATTTTTCATGTTCCTTTCTTTCTGACAAACTCCTGCATAGATATATGGTACAGCAAAAAGTGCCTTTGCTACTACAGTCACCTCCTTCTCTTTTTTATCCAGGAAAAAGACTTTCCTGGATATTTTTGTGTTCAGTTTTTCCCATTCAATACAGTCTCAGGATAAAATGCCTGAAGTCTTCAGCTTCTCAAAATTTGAAATATGTAACAGAATAACATAAAAAGTTGTCTAATGTTATGTGAAGTGTTGTCACAAGACAATTGGCTGAAGTTCTTGACTGCTGCAGTAAGGAATTTTGTTTCTAGGACAGAGCAATTTCCACCTAGGCTGCTATAGGAAATGAACTCCACTAAATTAATCATGGTTCCTGGGATCAGGGTCCCCATTTTT
Organism: Anser brachyrhynchus; assembly: GCF_964034855.1. NCBI lineage: Eukaryota > Metazoa > Chordata > Aves > Anseriformes > Anatidae > Anser > Anser brachyrhynchus. The sequence goes on along the minus strand of NC_137696.1, from coordinate 62,713,975 downwards.
TTTTTCTCTGAGTCTATGTTAATTCAAATCGGGTGTAGCTAAGAACCAATTTTCTGCAAGCCTTTGTACTATCAAGTCCTCCCAGCCTAAACTGGGACAATAGCCATCTTCCAGGTACAGCTTCAGCTATTCAGGAGAAGGCAAAATATGTTTTTGTTGTGTTCTTTCTTCAAGCTCCAACCCAAATGTCTGAGAGTTAGAAGAGGCTTGGCTCATCCTTCTTTACTAGCCTCTCTGTAGTTGATCTCTTCCCTAATATCCGATGAATTCTCAAACCAATGTGTTCTCTCTGTTGGTTCTTGTAGTATGAATTACAGGAACTTTATGTGTTAAGAAGCAGAGGCTGCTTTACTTCAGTCTCAGTTGCCTCCAGAGAAGAGAAACATGCTCCACTTCTCTGTTAGGTGCTGTACGTGGAAATCTAATGGTCAGAGCTAATATTACTGGGAAAAAAAAAAAAAAAAAAAAAGAAAGAAAACAGACCAACAGGCTGTCTCAGTCAGGAAGCAACTCGTCGCTTATGCTGTTATTCACCATAATTGCCTCAGCCTGTTGCTACAGCCTGATGGTCCATAATGACCTGTTTCAGGAAAGACATTCCTACCTGTCAACATTATTATTAGCCCTGGAGATGGCGGGTGACATCTGTATGTGTGTAGAGCCAGATATGTAAAAAAGCAAACAGAAAGGGAAAGAGGTAGAAGAATTTAACTTTTATACTTAGTGGAATGGGAGAGACAATTCTCTTGGGATCCTCTTTTAGAGAGCCTTGAGCTTTCTCCTTTCACTTTTTCAAGAGAAAAAAATAAATTCTAAATCAAGTTGCTAAACTAGACATAGAGAAGGTGAAAATGGTCTAGTCACATTTTTCTCTAAAACAGCAGCTGAAATATTTCAGTTTCATGAAAATTTTAAGGGATCTGTTTTGTACTGAAGATATGAGCCATTGTTTAGTAATGAATGCAATCAATAATGCATGTATTAACACAAAATATAAAAGTGAACATACCTGCAGATAAATTCAGAATGGATGTTTACAGTTGGAGAGCCATCTTTACAAATTCTTCCTGAGGTCCTCTTCATAATAAATAAGGTCATGTGGATTTCTTATTCAGTATAAGCTTTAGAATAAAATGTTTTAAGAATTGTGTTATAGGGCTTTTTTTTTAGTTTTGTTTTTAAGTACAGGTAATCAAAGTTGTGGGAGCCTCTTAGCCATACTCAGTCTCAGAGATTTCACCACTTTCTGAGAAATGGCAATATTAAACTTTGCCAAATCACAAGAGGGCTAAGTATTACAGAATAAAGCAGGAGAATATTGATTTGCCGTAGGCATTCTGTTTAAACTCCTACAGTAGGCACCACTTAGAACATTTGAGGATTTCAAATGTTGTTATTCAAAATATAGTGTGTTTTGACTTTATCATGAAAAAGAAAGGATTCTATTTTGTAGGTCTCTGCGGGAAGGGAAGGGAAGGGAAGGGAAGGGAAGGGAAGGGAAGGGAAGGGAAGGGAAGGGAAGGGAAGGGAAGGGAAGGGAAGGGAAGGGAAGGGAAGGGAAGGGAAGGGAAGGGAATGAGAAACTTATGAGAGAATAAAAGAGAGGATAGGAAAGTAAAGAACAGGAGAGGTCTGTATGCTGTCATTTTTTTTCAAATTTATCTTTGGAAGGAAATCTCATTATGACCACAGTTTCTGCTTAATAACTGTATACTCTTTGTCTTATTAGTCACCATTATTTCTCTGTTATTTAATACTGAGATCTCTTTTCCTGTCCTTTTTTTTTTTTGGCTCAGCAGGCTAGAACTGGCAACATTTTTTCCTAATCACAGAAAATAAAAATCTTTCTCATAAAAGTGATTTTGTTTGAATATTGTTTATATAATAACTTCCTTAAAAACAAGCCATCCATAAAATAATATTTTTCTTACACTACTTCATTTCTTAGTACTGAACAAAGCTTTTGAACTTGTTACTATTTATTGGTTGCTTTAGTGTTCCTGTGTTAAATTTAATTAAAAAAAAATCAGAATTTTAAGGATTTTGTTCCTGAAAAGTAAACATATTCTTTCTTGATGTTATAGCACATTTTAAAATAAATATTTAAAAGTTACTCAAAATTAAATTTAAAGCAGAATCCTAGATTGTTTTTAGGAAAGAGTGAGGATAATAAATAATAATTAAACAATACCAAAATCTTGATTTTGTCTTGAAACTATTAATATCCTAGTGGTACATGCTGAAGTTGTACTCTCACGTGTTGGTTTCCCTTCCATGTTTTACCTTTCAATAGGGAAGTGTTATTTACCATGTTTGATGTACTGCTTGTTTTTAAAGATGAAACCATGACCACTGCTTTCTGACCATTCAAGAATATACAAGGGCATAACAAAAATGTACGAGAAGCTTATTTTCATCATGTTTCTGCAGAAATGTGCAGCAAGTAACATCTTTGCTACATACTGTAGCTGAAGGTAGAAAAATAAATATTTAACTCAGTCAAATCTCACTGTCTGTATTTGGGCACAAATCTTAAGCTGAAATCTAGGCTTCTAAAGTCATTATTTAACAGGACTCTAACATACTACTATACTACCTTTGTTATAGTAGTTTTTGCCTTTTTAGGCATTAATTTCAGACAGCAATTTCTATTTTTTTTTTCCTTTCTATGAAACAGAATTTTAATTAAAAACAACAAACAAACAAACACGTCAGCAGATCAGTTCAAAGAACAGAATAAAGCAGAGGACTGGAGAGAACAGGTCTTCAACTCAAATTTGGACTTTCATGTCATCATCAAGAGATATAAAAATTTTACTGATGTACAGATCTGCTGAACCAAATTCCAGGGTGAATGGTTGGAACTTAAATACCAGAGTTCTTGCCCTAAGATAAATATTTTTCTTCCAGGAAAGACAGGCACAACATTATTTTGTCATTGTTGTGCCACAGCCCTGTGGCCAAAATCTAATACAAATTTAATAGGAAACTAACTTTTATGATTTTTAATATAGTTTGTCGGCTATTTCAGTCATACCAGCAAACAAATTTGTGCTTATTGGCTATTGTAAAGATTTGATGGCAAATGTACTGGTTAGTGGTGGCAGTGGTCTCACTGAAAATTTCCGTATTAAAATTCCTTAATTTTCCTTAATTTTCCTTAATTCATTAATTTTCCTTAATTCATTAATTTTCCTTAATTTCCTTATTTCCTTAAAATTACATTTCCTTAATTTTCCTTAAGTTTCTTACTAAAAAGAAAAAAAAAAAAGTGAAGTGAAGAGTAATTCACATGGAAGTGGTATAAATTTAAAGTTCCTAGGACTATTTATAGGAATAAATGTTTTGTTTAGTAGTAAATTCAGGATCAAGGTGAAAAATAATGGTATTGTTTCTATACTTACTTTAAACAAGCACTTAAACTTCCCTGTGGAAATAAAATGTTACAGCCTCAATACTGAGATGTTTCTTAAAGACATGTCACGTTAGATACAGCAGAATAAGCTTGTTTCTTATACAAAAAAAAAAAAAAAAAAAAACATTTTTTTTTTTCTCTTTAAGACAAGTGGCTTCTTTCTACAGAAAACGTTTCAGTTTAGAATATGGTAACAGTGTTTGAATTGCCCTTCAGGTGCTTTAAACTTTGGTAGTGCCTCAAAAGATTGCCTGATTTAACAAACATGTTAACCATAATTCACCACTGTTTCTGATAATACATTTTCTGTTTACACCAGTTTGAGGTCTATCCAAGTTGGCATATTGGGGTGGGGCAGAGCTCTGTGTGTGTGTATGAAAATACTTAGTTCCTTCCTGCAGTATTGTTTCTTTGTCCTGCAGGGCATTGGTGGTGACTGCCTCCTGCAAGGTGGGCTTCTGCATGTTTCCCAGCCTGAACAATGCTCTAATTACCTCCACTCAGGCTTGGAAGTACAGTAAGAGCAATGGAGGTGAATATATATTCTCACATTATTTCCAAAGTACCTGTTAAGCTGTAACAGGAGGAGCAGAGAGTATCGTTAGCTACTCCCGTAAGGTGGGGTGAGGAATATCATGGATGTAATCATGGATATGCGTATATTTACACTTGGTGGCTGTGCAGAACCATGAAGATAGCTCATGCATGCACGTGTTTCCTTGCTTTTATTATGTTCCTTCTGCCATGAACTAGAACCAATTATGTGGTCACTCAATGGAACTTAGCTGCCAGTGTCTCAATAGGACATAATGGCTCAATCTTTTCTTGTCCCAAACTACAGACATGAGAGACAAGGATCACAAGTGGAAATAAACAGATCAAATGGCTAGACATTGGCAAGAACAATATCACACCTGGGTTTCCTGACTCTTGTTCTTGCTTCTGCAGACCTGTTCTTCTCAACAATTAAAAACTAGTCCTAGTCTCTCTCTCTCTCCTCTCTCTCTCTCTCTCTCTCTCTCTCTCTCTCTCTCTCTGTATGTATGTATGAGACATATGGGAAAGGGGGGAGAGAGAGAGAGAGAGAGAGAGAGAGAGAGAGAGAGAGAGCGAGCAAGGCAACCATAGCAGTTCTTGTAAATATGGATTTAATGTTAACATATAATGCAGAACAGAATAGAATGGGAAGCCGTTGTTAGAAAGTGTCCTGAAATATATGTAACAAACAAGTGTATACAGTAAAAGGTTATGTATTGAAATACTGCTGACAGAGGAAAGGGAAAGGGGATTAGGTGAGAATTACATTAAGATCATGAACTAGCTAACTGAGATGACACAGGAATAATAACTGAGAAGAAACCAAGACAGAAACACCATAGTGCCACAGTAGTTTATTAACATATGTGAAAGAATTTGTCTGAGCTATTAAGCTACAAAGGGCATGAATCCTCAATTAATTTTTCCATATAGCTTTAGAGGGGCTTCAGGGCTTGTCCAGATCATTAAGATTGCTTTACAGGCTCATAACAAAAAGATTATGAAAAAGACAATTTTCCAAATAATCCAAGACAAATTCAGAGTCAGATCAGGCAAGAAGAAAATATTAATAGCTCCTGAATAAGAAAAGAATTGATACTTTTCCCCCTTCCTGTTCAGAAACAGGTTGAAAATCATAAATGCTTTCAAAACACTTTTTTTTTTTCCACTTTTTTTTTCTTTTTTTTCTGGCCATAAAAGAGCAACACATTCAGCTACGAGCACTTAAATGGACTACAAAAATAATGCATTTTCATATGGGAGAAAAGGGTATTTTCTTTCTCCATGCACAGTTGTGTTTTGCACAGGTTAACAGCCAACTGAATGTTTTATGTTGCTTTATGTTGTTGTTTTTATGTTGTTTATGTTGTTATATGTAGCAAGTCATGTAAGTGCTCACCATTGACTGAGCCTAGGCTGCATATGCCACTGTTTGACTGCTACATTATAAAAGGACGAAATGATTATTATTTTGAATAGACCTGGGACTCCTACTGTGCATATACTGTGTATATACTGTGCCACAGTTAGTGGCATACACATAAAACTGAGATTGTAGGAATATTCTGTGTCACTATCTTAGTTTATGGTTCAGAGGAAAAACTTCAAAAGAATTTAAGATTTGTTTGAAGTAACCTCTTAAAAAGCAGTAACCTTTGTCATGTAAGAAGACTATTCACAGTTTTCCAATATTTTCTCTGCTATTTAAAGCAAAAGTGTGCCTTTCACACAGTTCTAGGGTACTCTATGACTACTTCAGTCTCAGTGGTTTCAATCCTTCTCTTGTCCATGGATGTTTCTTTTTTTAGTTATAAATAGTATCCATATTATCTTGAGTGTTCACTTGATGTCATCTCCATGTTTAAAAGACTTTGTATTGTAAATGTTTTCCCTTCCTCAGCCCTCCCTCATTATTCTTAGACAAGACCTACTGAACTCTGTTGGTATTTTCTGATGAAGGGAATGCATCTGAAGATGGATGCCAGCATAGAATGAGCTTGTATCATATTTCTTCAACACAAGGTAATATGTTTATTTAAGTGTGGGAAACCTTTAATCGCTTATTTTTGCAGATACTTAATGATTGAGCTTGCTGCCTTGGTGTTTTTTTGTTTGTTCATTTGTTTGTACTCTGTGTGTGTGTGTATGTTTATTTGTTTGGTTTTGGCACACAGTAAGTATATGCTTGCTTTTTATCTACAGCAAAGTAAAGCTGTCTTCACAGAGCTTCTGTCCCCCTTCCCATTAGACAGCAGGGTAGTCAGGGCTTCCCGCTTTAGACTTCCTTTGGTGCTCCTGAAGAAAGGTGGTCTGCAGGAAGTGGGAAGAAGACTGCAAACATTTGACTGCCGGTGGTCATTCACATCTGTACAATTTGCTCAGGGTTCATAGCAAAGTTAAAACTGTATCCTGACTTGGGAAGACCATCCCATATCTCAGCCAGAAAGTGGTACTGGGAGTTATTGCTGAAGAGAAGGTAAGGAATTCAGCATATGACATATGGCAGGTGACAAGTTAGTGCTTCCCAAGAAAATAGATTTTCAGTTTAGAAATTTTTTTAAAGAAACTTTTCTCCCAAAAACTACAAGCTGATATACAATGATCATCACCTTGTTATTTTGTAGAATAGTTTCTAGTATGTTTCTCATAGTTCAGGTTCTATATGTTGTAATTATAAACATCTCTTCAGAAGAATAGTACTATCAACAAACTTTACTGTTTACAAAGAAAACAAACAGAAAATATGAAAAGACAAAAGAAATATTGAAAAAAAAAAAACCCACAACATATATATACCAATAACCAGGGAAGTTGTTTGGGTTTTCCATTCATATTTATGAAATTCTTCATAACTACACTCCTTTGAATTTCTCTGTCATGGTATTATTTCATTAACAACTGAACCTGGTCAAGGCTTAGTGAATCACTGGAGAAAATGGAAAATTTATCAATTATATTTTTTTTTAAGCTCACAAACTGCATGCTAAATTTGTGCATATTAATTTTTGTTCTGAGGTTTGAGGTTTGCTCAGAGACATTAAAATGTCAGAAAGAGCTGCTGTTGTTTTCTCAGCCTTCTTTTTGTTCAGTTAAAATCAAAAACACAGTACTTTTGAAGTTGAAGCATATTATGTTAGCTTATGGCATATTATTTCTTGTATGACAGAACACTAGCAAAGTGACTAATGCATGCACTACATTTTAATATATTTGCACTGATTTTGCCAATAATACAAATTATATTCACATATCTCTAATTATAATGTACCTAAATCAAGTGTAATCTGTCTTTTTCTTTTCCAGTGTACTTCCAAAGAAAAAACAATTTTTAACTTCAAACTGTTTTGTATGGCCTAATGTAAGCATTTGCAGAATGAATTAATGAAAACATCTTTGCCATTTCATGCATGAGTCTAAACATCTAATATTTGCTTTTGTGCTCTATATCAAGTCAAAGACTCATAGTTAACTTATTCTTGAGAGCTGTGAAGCATGTATTTTATCACATTAGTTTCTGATAAAGTTCAATCCTGGTTTTCAGTCCTGTTATCTTTATTTGTATCCATAGGACTAAGCTTTTACACTTATTCTTACACTTTATGTGGCTGTACAATCTATGGAAAAAGCCACAAGGGCTGGGAAGAAAATGATCCTTTCTTTCTGTAATACAGTTACCAATACTGTATGCAGATCCTGTGGCTGCTATAGAAAATAGGCAGTGGGTGTATATAAATGTGGACTTCCCTGTCATGATGCTAAACACATACCTACTTACAGTCTCCTGGCTATGATCTCAAGATCACAGAACTAGTATCCTCTTTAGTTGTGAAAGCAGGACAGATTTTGATCAAAATCTCTCAGTAAGAAGGGTCAAAATTTTGAGCAGAAAATGGAAAGAAATAGACAGAATCACAGAATGGTTGAGGTTAGAAAGGACCTCTAGAGATCATGGTATCCAGAAAGGTTTCAAGTACCTCCAGAGAAGGAGACTCTACAGCCTCTCTGGGCTACCTGTTCCAGTGCTCTGTCACCCTCACTGTAAAGAAGTGTTTTCTCATACTCATATGGAAATTTAAAACATTTAAAGAGCACTTCTTCCAAGCTCAGGATTGGTACATCTCGAAGAGTAGGCAATCAGGGAAGGGGGGCAGGAAACCTGTGTGGATGAGCAAGGAGCTCATCAACAAGATCAAAAGGAAGGCCCATGAAATGTGGAAAAAGGCCTGTCCTCTAGGGAGGAGTATAGGAGTGTTGTCAGGGCCTGCAGGGACACGACAAGGAAAGCTAAAGCCCACCTGGAGGTGAAGCTTGCAAAAGAGATAAAGGATAACAAGTTTTTTTTTTAAAGTATGTAAACAGTAAAAGAAAGACTAAAGATAATGTGGGTCCCCTGCTGAACAAGGGGGGTGTCCTGGTAATGGGGGATGCTGAGGAGGTGGAGATACTGAATGCCTTCTTTGCTTCAGTCTTTGCTTCAAAGATTCTCCCCCAGGACTCCTGGACCCTGGAGGGAAGAGAAAGAGTCTGGGAAGTGCAGATCTCCCCCCTGGTTGACGAGGGAGTGGTTCGGGAGCATCTCTGTGCACTCAACACACATAAATCCATGGGCCCCAATGGGATGCAACGATGTGTGCTGAGGGAGTTAGTGGAGGTGATCGCCAAACTGCTCTCTATCATCTTTGAAGGGTCTTGGATAACAGGAGAGGTGCCTGAAGGCACCTCACTGGAGGAAAGCCAATGTCACTTCAAGAAGGGCAAGAAGGAGGATCTGGGAAACTACAGGCCAGTCAGTCTTACCTCTGTCCCTGGAAAGGTGTTGGAACAGCTTGTTCTGGATGCCATCTCCAAGCAAGTGGAAGAGAATGTTATGAGGAGTAGTCAGCATGGATTCACCAAGGGGAAATCATGTTCGACCAACCTCGTAGCCTTCTATGATGGCATCACCAGCTGGGTAAATGGGGGAGAGCAGTGGATGTCATCTACCTTGACTTTAACTAGGCTTTTTATACTGTCTCCCAAGACATCCTGCTAGCAAAGCTGAAAAAGTGTGGGATAGACGAGTGGACAGTAAAGTAGGTTGAGAACTGGCTGACTGGCCAAGCTCAGAGTGTGGTGATCGGTGGCGCAGATTCTGGCTGGAGATCTGTGACTAGCAGTATTCCCCAGGGGTCGGTGCTGGGTCCGGTCTTGTTCAGCATCTTCACCTACGACCTTGATGAGAGAATAGTGTCCACCCTCAGCAAGTACACCAACGATACAAAGCTGGTAGGAGTGGCCAACATGCCAGAAGGCTGTGCTGCCATTCAGCAAGACCTGGACTGGCTGGAGAGATGGGCAGGAAGAAACCAAATGAGGTTTAACAAAAGTGTAGAGTCCTGCACCTGGGAAGGAACAACTACATGTATCAGTACAAGCGGGGGGATGACCTGCTGGAGAGGAGCACTGTAAAGAAGGACCTGAGGGTCCTGGTGGATGACAGGTTGACCATGAGCCAGCAGTGTGCCCTGGTGGCCAAGAAGGCCAATGGGATCCTGGCGTGCATAAAAAAGAGCATGGCCAGCAGGTCAAGGGAGGTGATCCTCCCCCTCTACTCTGCCCTGGTCAGGCCTCACCTGGAGTACTGTGTCCAGTTCTGGGCTCCCCAGTACAAAAAAAGACAGGGATCTCCTGGAAAGAGTCCAGAAGAGGGCAACAAAGATGATACAGGGCCTGGAGCATCTTCCCTATAAGGAAAGACTGAAGAGACCTGGGCCTGTTCAGCCTTGAGAAGAGAAGACTGAGAGGGGATCTTATCAATGTTTACAAATATCTTAAGTGTGGGAGACAGAGGGATTTGGCCAACTTCTTTTCAGTGGTTTGTGGGGACAGGACAAGGCCCAATGGCCACAAAATGGATCACAGGAAGTTCCACACCAATGTGTGAAAGAACTTCATGGTGAGGGTGATGGAGCACTGAAACAGGCTGCCCAGGGAGGTTGTTGAGTCTCCTTCTCTGGAGATATTCAAGGGCCGTCTGGACACCTACCTGGGCAACCTGCTCTACAGAACTTGCTTTGGCAGGGGGGCTGGACCGATGATCTCTTGAGGCCCCTTCCAATTCTGTGATTCTGTGATTCTGTGAAATTCATGTTTTTCAGTCTGTGCCTGTTGCCTCTTGTCCTGTCACTGGACTCCACGAAAATGAGGATGACCCTATCCTCTTGACACTGTCCCTTCAGATATTTATACACATTGATAAGATCCCCTCAGTCTTCTTTTCTCCATGCTAAACAGGCTGAATTCTTTCAGCCTCTCTTCATATGACAGAAGCTCCAATCACCTAATCATTTTAGTAGTCCTCCTCTGGACTCACTCCAGTAGTTCCATGTCCCCCTTGTGCTGAGGAGCCCAGAACTACACATAATACCCCAGGTGTGGCCTCACCAGGGCTGAGCAGAGGAGGAGGATCACCTCCCTCGACCTGCTGGCAACAGACCTCTGAATCTACCACAGGATACTGTTGGCCTTTTTGGCCACAAGGGCACATTGCTGGCCCATGGTTAACCTGTTGTCCACCAGGACTCCCAGGTCCTTCTCTGCAGAGCTGCTCTCCAGCAGGTCAACCCCCAGACTGTACTGGTTCAGGGGGTTATTCTGCACTTGCCTTTGTAGAACTTCATGAGGTTCCTCACCACCCCACTCTCCAGCCTGTCCAGGTCCCTCTGAGTGGCAGCACAGCTCTCTTCTATATCAACCATTCCTCCAGTTTTGTGTCATCAGCAGACATATTCTTTGTTCCATTATCCAGGTCATTGATGAGTAAGTTAAACAAGACTGGACCCAGTACTGACCCCTGGAGGAAATCACTAGCTAAAGGCCTCCAACTGAACTCTGCACTGCTTGCTGATCACAATCCTCTGAGCTCTGCCAGCCTGCTCTCTGACTCTCAGCTCAATCCATGTCAGTGTAGATGAGTATCTATCCTGCATTTCCTGAGCTTGTCTATGAGGATGTTATGGGAAACAGTATCAAAAGCCTTGCTGAATTCAAAGTAGACAACATCCACTGCTCTGTCCTCATCTACTCATCCAGTCATTCCATCACAGAAGGCTATCAGATTGGTTAAGCATGATTTCCTCTTCGTGAATCCATGCTGACTACTCCTGATCACCTTCTTACTCTCCACATGCTTGAAGATGACATCCAGGATGAGCTGTTTCATCACCTTTCTAGGTATGGAGGTGAAGCTGACTGGCCCGGAGTTACCTGGGTCTTCCTTCTTGTCCTTTTTGAAGACTGGAGCGATATTGGCTTTCTTCCATCCCTCAGCCACCTCTCCTGTTCTCCACAGCCTGTCAAAGATGAGTGTCAAAGCAATAACATCTGCCAGCTCCCTCAGCACCCACTGGTGCATCCCATCTAGGCCCATGGATCTACGGGTGTCAGTTTTGCCTGAATGATCTCTTACCTAATCCTCCTCGACCAAGAGAAAGTCCTCCTTTCTCCAGAATTTCTCTCTTGTACAAAGGCTCTGAGATTCCTGAGTGCTGGTCTTAACACTGAAGGTTGAAGCAAAGAAAGCAGACTTTTTTCCTGCTGTTGGAAGAAAACAGTTCACACAACTATCTCTTCTTAATATTCTCTATACAAAGAAGATACTGAATTATCAGTAAACTGTAGCTTGTTCTGAGTCTTTGTAAGCAATAAAAGTTTCAAACTCATGAAAACACTGTTAAGGAAAATAGAAATCCAAATGAAAGTCAGGCATTTAAAAGCTTATTTTATTCTAAGTTTTATGGGTGGTCTGTTATGGGAACAGGTATTTTGGGCATATACCAGCATTATCTTGTTTTTGTCTAGTTTTATTTGTATATATGTATTCATATGCAAATACACATGCATATATACTTTTGTAGTAATCAGTGGGCTGACACACAAAGCACTATAAATAATATCAGCACTTTGTTAGATACGAACTACTGAAATATTTACAGCTCGGTTTTGACTACACAGTTGAAGAATACTGAAAAACTCCGTGTGATCTTGAAAAACATTATTTATTATAACCACAAGACAAGTTTCTATATGACATTACAATGCACTGCGGGTTGTTAAATAGTTGATGGGCACTTAAAAAAAAAAAAAAAAGATTAATGAGCAGCAAATACTGAATAAATGGACTGTACTTTGATTCCAAATCTCAGTTTACACTTAGGATATACTGTAATAATCTAAACTTGTCATGCAGCCATGAAAGTGCTAAAAGCTTTCAAAAATAAACATATCCAGATGACAGAAGCCACTTTACTCTGAGGGTAATGGATCTCAGTATTAAATACAGTAACATATCTATGATAAAACATATGGAATATATTTTCAAAACCAATCACAGTGCATTGTCTAAAGGTGTGTAAGCAAGATATAAATATCTCAGTCTTGTTAGATGAACTTTTACAGACTCAGGGCTACAGTTACAGAATCACAGAATCATAGAATGGTCAAGGTTGGAAGGGACCTCTGAAGATCATTTAGTCCAACCCTCCTGCCAAGCAGGATTACCTTGAGCACATTGCATAGGATGGCATCCAGAAGGGTTTCAAATATCTCCAGAGAAGGAGACTCCACAGCCTCTCTGGGCTACCTGTTCCAGTGCTCTGTCACCTTCACTGTGAAGAAGTGTTTTCTCATATTACTGTGTTTCAGTCTGTACCCATTGCCACTATTGCTGGGCACAACTGAAAAGAAACTGGTCTCATCCTCTGACACTATTCCTTCAGATATTTATACACACTGATGAGGTTTCCCCTCAGTCTTCTCTTTTCCAGGCTAAACAGGCCCATCTCTCTCTGCCTGTCCTCATACACAGGTGGACACAATACTCCAGGTGTGGCCTCACCAGGGCTGAGTAGAGGGGGAGGATCCTTGACCTGCTGGCAACACTTCTCTGAATGCACCCTCTTAACACAGTTATTGCCTCTGTGTAAGCGTAAACATTTGTAAGTGTTTATAAGGAGGATACTCACATCTGAACAAATTGTAAGCTCTCTAAGAATGTTCTTTGGGAATTTAGTTTAAATTGTTTTCTTGAACTGTTGTATAAGGAATTGTTCTAACCTTGTTTCTTGTATATTTTTGTGTTTTACTATTAATAGGAATCCCATACCTAGAGTGAAAGGAGTGTATCCATTTGCCTCTCTTCAGGTGGGCTCTGCTCCTGCTAGAAGCACTATTTCTTTGGATACAGATTCTCAGGTTGTTTCTGGGTACGTGCTCACTTCTGACCCAAGCAAAATCACACTCAGAATGTTCTAGTGATTTTAATTGTTCACTCTTCACTTTGTTATGATTTCATCATCTTTATATTTAAACTGCTGTACTTCTCTGAAAAGTGGCTAGGTAAAAATAGTTCTACTTAACACAGCTCTACTTCCTCTGGGTATTTGGAGCTGCTGACCAACATAAAGGTATTTTCAGATTTACTCCTTTTAGCCCTGCAGAATTAACACAAGTAAGATTGTGATCTGAGAGAATGCATTTATTTCATAGATCCACTGAAAATTTTTCAGTTACTTTTCAGTTAAGTCATTTCAATCAGGACTAAAAGTAAAGAAGGAAAGCCGTCTTTGATCAAGAATAGAGTATGGAACTACTCTGAACTAGCATACATTGAGTACCAATGTTAAAATTGCTCTTAGCTTCTCCGTGCTCCCTACGATGTGATTACTTATGGCTTGATGGCTCAGAAAATTTTTTATTATAAGAATTCTCCTTTAGTCAGAGTCTTTGGGGTTAGGTCCTTGCTGTTACTGTCTGCAGATTGAAAAATCTGCTAAACAGACTCTTCCAGCTCTTCCAGTTAACCCTGTCTGAGTTATAAATGGGAGCCTCTGTCAGTCTTTTGGTCACCCTATATTTGGAAAGTGTTCCTCTCTGAGCAGCTGGATTCTTCATTTTGCGTATCTGTTTTGCACTTTAGGATCCTCAGTCATGTCCTCAATTAAGTTAAATTGAGGAAACTGTCTTAATTTCACTGAATGATTGGCCCAAGTTGCTACATTTTTATATACTTGTTACCATGGTACTCAGTCAGGTAATATTAAGTAAAGTCTGAATGTTGTTGGAGAGAAGCAATATGTTAAGAGAAATAAATTGTAAAGATCTAACTTGTTCAAGTTCCAGGGAAACTTCAGAAGTACTTGACATTCAATGTTAAGCTTTCAGTTGCAGGATCCATATTTGTTCAAATCAGGATAAGCACTCTAGGGAACTGAACACATGATTTTTAATAGCAGACTTACTGCTATACCTGCCATTTCTCTTTCTGCAAAGTAGTCTTTAAAAAATAAAACCAAACCCAAAAATCACAGTTATTGTAGAAATAATATATATAACAGTCAGGACACTCTTTTTCCATGTCCTTTATTTGTAAGTAAACAAAATATATTTTTATATTTCCTAATCTGCTAATGCTTTGTGGTGTCATAGGTCATGGAAACTGCAGCAGTGCCCAAGCATCAAATACTGTGGTGGACCATGAGTAAGATCAACTAGAAATTTCTTGTACATGTAAGCAAGACTCCTTTTGCTCTGCCATCATTAAGACAAAGACACTTGTTTGGGGAAGATAATGAAAAAATATCTTCTCCCCATAAACCTGGATGAATAACTTTTTTCTCTCTGTTGCTGTGGGTGGATGATTCACAGAACTATCTTTCAAGGCATATATTGAAAACTTTGCTGCACTGGAATACTTAAAAGTGTCAGCATGTTTCTAGGTAAGTGCAGGATGAGCACCAAGAAAATCCACTGCAAAGGCAGTGATTAGAAATATGTCTACAGATTGGAGTGAATTTTTAATGACAATGTACTTCTGTCAAACATTTTACAGGATCCTCTTTGGAAATTTACACTATTCAAGAACACTGAGTATCTTAAGTTTTAAAACAGAAGTGCATACAAAATCATATGTCTAACATCTCCTTGGACCCTAATATCACTGAAAATAACACAAGTTTTAGCAATCACAGCTGATGATACAGTAGAGTGGAGAAAAAGACATACAGTACAGAAAAGAAAGCACAGGAGCTAGGAGAAAAATGACACTGAAGATCTGACCACAAAAACAATCACAAAATGCACAAATGGGCATTCCTCCCATACAGCCTTTCTCCTTCCCACACTCTAGACCTATATATCAAGACCATGTAGTTATGGTAGTTTAAAAAGAAACCAAAATCAAACCAAAACAAAAAAAAAAAATAAAACTAAAGACTACTCAAGTATATGATATATCTCTCTCAAATAGATTTGCACTATATAGCAATTTCTTCTGAGGGAATGAGAATCAAAAAGGAAAAATGAAATGAGAAGGAAATGAAGATAAGTAATTGGAGGGAAAAAAATAGATGTCATGAATTGAAAATTAGCTTTTCTTTGAGGTGCTGACTCAGATGCATAGCTTTCCATAAAAGCTATAGTAAGAATAAAAATAGACCAGAATTTTAGTTATGAATAATAATAAAAAAGACTTTTATTTGCTTCATGTGCTTCAGAAATACCCAATTCTTCAGTTTATGAATAGGAAAATAGAAAATCTGTGCTATTCTTCTTTCAGATTTTGAGACTTAGTCTCATATATGAAACCTGAAAATAGAAAATGAGACATATCAATATCTAGCTCGCTTTACTCCTTCTTTACTTATAATCATTCAGATGGATAGCAAAAGAAATAAAATTTGAATGAAAACTGGGATGTTACCTATAGTCATTTTTATACCAATGATCAAATGTATAAGTACCAGACCCTTTCTTCAGGATTCATTTAAGAAATTTATCCAAAAAAAAAATTAAAAAAAAAATACCAGTGCAAATGGATGGTAAAGAAAATAATCAAATACATTGCTAACATAAGGAGTTGGGCAGTAGTAAATTGGTATCTTTTGCTGTTGTCTTCAGAATGTCAGGATTTCTTATACTGTCTGTGAAATATATTTTGAGAATTTGTTTCTTCATTTCCAGTTTCTGAATGTTCTCTTCTGAGAGTTCACTAGCATTCTTCAGTCGTCGCTCCAGCTCTTTCTCCATTACTGTGCAGAATTCTTTTTTATCTTTAATCCACAATATTCTTTGTCACTTTTACCATCCTAATCACAGATCCTGTTACACAAAGGATGTTGGGACAGATTCACCTGCACAGAGGGATATTAGCAGGGCTCATAGCTGATGGCACACAAAGACTGTCAGTGGTGAAAGTTACAAAGAGAGAGAGAGAGATGGAGGGAGCAAGAGAGGAAGGAAGGGAGAAAGAGAAGAGGAAGAGAATAGAGAAAAAATAAAAGTGAAAAAGAGAAAATAGAGAAAAGAGAAAGAAAAACTCTCCCTAGTAGCTAATCAGAAAGAGCAGTGATGGGTCCAGTGACAGAGCAAAGAAGACCATCCTCATTTGTGTGTCCTTTCCTGTGTGGTTGGTGTTGATGGCTAAGGCACTAGAGTACCGAAGGACCTATGCAACAGTCCTTTGCCATTCTTACAAAAATATTTAAACGCCTTCATGTCAGAAGTTTGGTCATTCTCACAACTGCTCACCCAAAGGGTTAACTGCTCCAGAAGAGAGACTTTTCCTTCCTAGTGGCTCCCAGGAAGGCCTGCCTTCAGGAGTCTTCAAGACCGCAAGTAAGACTATAGAAAAGGTCAAGAGAGCTGGGGCTGTTCAGCCTACAGAAGCGAAGGCTCTGGGGGGACCTCATTGCAACCCTTTAGTACTTAAAGTAGACTTATAAAAAAGATGGGGAGCAACTCTTTGCTCAATTAGATAATGACAGGATGAGAGGGAATGGTTTTAAACAGAAGGAGTGGAGATTTAGATTAGAGGTTAGGAGGAAATTCTTTACTCAGAGGGTGGTGAGGCACTGGAACAGAGAAGTTGTGGATGTCCCATCCCTGGAGGTGATCAAGACAAGGTTAGATAAAGAAAGCCCTTAGCAACCTGATCTAGTGGGTGGCATCCCTACCTATGGCAGGGGAGTTGGAAATAGATGATCTATGAGGTCCCTTCCAACCTAAGCCATTCTATGATTTGGTCCTGTTGACGAAGACCCCTAAGGTCTGGTAAAGCAGAATATCTTCCATCTGTTGTTGACTTTGCTCACTTTCTGGTGCTTCTGTGATAGATGTTTTAAAGTAGATTTTTTCCCCATAGCATATTTTTATTGTACCAGAGATTACAGACTGATTTCCATTGTAGCAACACAGTTCTATTGTGTTAGGTGCAGTGTGAACACAAATAGAGATGATTTTCTTAAATTATTCAGAAAGATTAGTCAAAATGCCAAAAAAAAACATGGCTTGCAAGTTTACTTAAAGTTATATACCCTATTTCATCCCTTCTTTGCAGATGGTTATGAAATAATGTCTTCCTTTGAAATGGAATCAATGTTGGATATGATGAGGCAAACACTTTCTTCCTGACATTTCTCATTTCTTTAAAATATCATTGCGGGGGGCGGGGGGGGGGGGGGGGGGGGGGCGGGTAGGAGATGAGAAAAGAAAAATAAAATCAAAGTGCTAATTGAATAAAGTGAGAAATGCTGTAGTGTTCTAAAGTTCTGATATTATCTGGTAAGTGGGGGTAGCTTTTTCACTGATTGTTCTTTTCTTTTCAGTACGTGTATTTTTTAAAGGATATCCAGTATAGCTGGATATTACATTGTCAACAAATCAGTCATTCACTGGGAAACACAACTCAGAGTCAAATATACCAAATTGTTATTGTACCAACTAAGAGTGACAGAGCATTCTGAAATGTGAAAACAGCTTATAAGCATTTGCCATAAAAATCCAGTTAGTCAAAGTCGCTTTTCCCCACAAGTAAGGTGTTGGAACACTGCGAAATAGCAGTTCTATTTTTGGCTGACTCAGAGAAGGGATTTGAATTAATGTATCCTGCCCAGAAGAACACCTGAAAAAGCAGGCCACATAGTCATTTTTATGCTTTGCTCTTGTCCAATGAATATTTAAATAGTCTGTACAGAATATCATGAGTCTGACAGAAAAGGCTGAGGAAGAGCTACATCTACCAAAATATATGGTACTGCTTTAGTAAACTTTGTGTCCTGTAAATGGTCAGATCCTTACACAAGAAAGGTCTTGACCCCATGTATTTCATACTTTTAACTGAATTCTCTGAGCACAAGATTATTAGATAAAAATGTAAAATCATGATACATGTTACAATCTGAAATGTGGCTTCTCTGCTTCTTATTTCAAATATACTGAAATAAAATATGCTGCTTAAGACTGAACAAAATATTTTGCATGAACCCCAAGTGACTGGGTTTGTTTTCAAGAAAAAGGAAAAAGAAATCTAACTGCCTGAATGACAAAAAAAAAAAAAAGACCCCAAATTAAATATTTATATTTTAATCCAGCCTTGAGATAAAAGGATACATCTCTTGAATGGCTCTAATACATAGGTCTGATTTAAAGAGCTGCTGACTATCTCCTCTCTATTTGACTTTAACCCAGGTGCACTGGTAAAGGCTGAGATATGCTGCAGCTCTGAGAATCACCTCTGGAACATTAAAAAGCTGGAGGCATAAATGTCAGCAAGTTTAAATAAACAAAGAGAGAGTTATGCTAATTTACACTAGAAAGATCTCAGTATAGAATTTGTTGCCAGGCCCAGGGTGATGTTGCAAGGTCTTCTTACTTCTTATTTTCATTTTATATAGTAAAGGAATGCAGTTAAAAATAAGCAAGCTAGCCCATAGCTGGTGTTCATGTCTCAAAAGTGGAAAAAAAAAAAAAGAAAAGAAAAGAAAAAAGAAAAGGCTCTGTGACTTTTGTCATTCTAAAGTAAATACTCAGTATTAATTATCCTACAGCTATCTGAGACAGGTACCTCTTACAGGAAACTAAATAAATAAATGAATAAATGAATAAATAAATAAATAAAGTATTATAGCTATCATAGAGAAATTTGAATGTTAAAACCAATTTACCTGTAAGTTAAATTCTATCTTCAGTTATATCTAAGTCAAATTTTGGACCTACTACTCTGAATACATACTTAACAGAGTACATACACAACAGAAATAGAAATAAATTACTGTGAGTGTGTCAATGCAGTTCATTGCTAATTTATATGTCTGATTAGAGGGAGAAAATTATGCCCCTAATCTAATCTACTGGACCTCCTAAAATCTCAGCTGTGGTATACGCGGCACTGAAGAATATGACATGAACAAGCAATGTACCTTGAAGAAATTAATATAATGAAAAAAATAATTATAGTGGCAGAGGAGCTGTTTTCAAGAGAATGGGGGTTGGGGGGGAAGCATAAATGCTAGACATCAATTTAAAATTTATGCAGTGAAAATCAGATCTTTTTATGTGGCTTTGTATCCGATATTTATAGGACTTAAATGTTTCTCTATATGAAACTTTGCTCACCTGTTTTATACAGAGGAAGAATTACCCACAAATGTTTTAATATGATGAAAGGAGTAAAAGGTATAGAGGATATTGGGTAGGATCTAGTCCTGAAAGCACTAATCTGCCTGTTTATCTAATGCAAAGCTGTTCATCTCTGGAGGGCACTGGGAGGTACACATGCTGCTGAAAGAGATGTTGAGATTCAGGAACACAAGAGAATTGATGCTTATGAAGATGACAGCTTGAGTGTCTGGCTGCTGCCTAAAAGCAGAGCACAACTGCTTAAGTGTCCTGGGTTAAAGCCTTGTCTTATAAACTGTGTTGGACAAATATGAGACAGACTCTGCATGTGATGTGATGTTAGCATATCCAGAAAAAAAAAAAAAAGTCTGAATAATTAAGTCTAAAAGATCAGAAGAGAGCTACTTTAAAGCACTTGTGACTTTGTGAATGTGACTTTGAAATGCAATCTGTTAGGACAGAAAGTTGCATAAATACTTCTAATCAAATAGAGCTTGTATATCTCTTCCTTGATTTTTCTTAATTAACAAAGGAAAATTGAATGAAGATTTTAATAAACCCAAGACTGTCTCAGCTCTTTCCTTACCCTAAATAGACAATCATGAATAGATAGAGAAAATCAAGACCCCTTCAGTTCCTTTGTCTTCTCAACATTAGTTTCTTCCTAATATTTATTTGGTAAATTCCAAATATTTCAGTATGGATTCCAGTGCCCTGTGTTAGTGATCATTCTTCCTATCCTGCTGCTTCTCTTTTACCTTTTTCACTACAGAGATTCTTATAGGCATTCCCATACACAAAAGCTATTTATTCACTAGCTAGAGAATTTCTGTATAGCTGTCTAGAGCTACATGTGCTAGGCATTACCTGAGGCATTACTAGTCCTCAGGCTCACTGCCTCAGACTTTAGAAATATGAATCAACCCTCTACTCTTCAGGAGTACTCATTTTACAGACATATTTGCATGTCCCAGAAATTCTGTATTTCCATATAGGAAAGGTTAACTCTAAACTGTGGAACTTGGAAAGATCTTTCAGAAATTGGATCTTGGCTCACATTACAGATAAAATGTGATTGGATATAAAAAGCACACTTGTTTATATACCATCTCAGTGTGTATTTTATTCATTTATTTATTTTTACATATTAATTTCCTCTGCAACCCAAGTTCTGTCAGTATGCAGGGAATGACAGAATCCTCTTCATCCTTTTGCTGGAGAACTAGAGAACATTCAGCTGTAATCTGAGAAACCACGCTCAATTATTTATATCACAGATGACAATGTTACCACTTTGAGTTCTTTTTCTAGAATACCTATCCCTATTTGCTGTTTTGAGAATCTATGCAAAATGGTCATTCTTGTCCCATTGTTCTTTCCCATTTCCACTATCCTCCTGTCTTTTTTTTTTTAATAAGCTTTCTAAAATAACCTGCTATTTAATGATAAAATCACTCCAGTAGTTTGCAAGATATGCCAACAAAGCACAATACCACAGCTGAGTATGTTGTTATTGAAGGATTGTTTATTTTGGATTTGTAGCAGTTTTGTCATTGCAAACTTCAAAAGGTCAGCTTTGTCGCAGTAAGAAAAAGGGAAACTTTTGTAATCACAGTCTGGAAATACTTTTTCTTGCCCCTTTTTATTTTTACAATAAATTTCTTTCTCTCAAGATTCTGGGGACAAATATTCTCAGGTCAAAGTCTGAAATAACTCACTGGCACAACTATTGCCAGCCGCCTCTTCTGGTAAGCTTACCACATGTAAAGCTGAAAGCTCATGCATGAAGTTACAAATGAAGCTTTAGACCCTAACTAAGTGTTAGAAAACAAAAAGTCCTGTTGACAAATCTATATTATGCACTATTCACTTTGCGCCAGGGGAGGTTTAGGTTGGAAATTAGGAGACATTTCTTCTCAGAAAGAGCAGTCAGGCTTTGGAATGGGTTGTCCAGGGAAGTGGTTCAGTCACCCTCCTTGGGGGTGTTCAAGGAAAGGTTGGACCTGGTGCTTAGGGACATGGTTTAGTGGGTGACATTGGAAGTATGGTGATGGTTGGACCAGATGATCTTGAAGGTCTTTTCCAACCTTGATGATTCTATGGTTCTATGATTCCTCAGATATAACAATAATTCAAGGTTCCCATTAATAAGAGTGGAAAAAGTCCAAGTTTTTCACGATCACAGATGAAAAAAATGTACTTGAACAGTTACTTGAACAAGTAAATGGCAAACGGTGTAGAACAGATATACATGGCAAATCATGTCAGAGATAATATTTGTAAAACAAAAATGCTGATTGCATATGTCCTGGTTTTGGCTAGGATAGAGTTAATTTTCCTCCTAGCAGCTGGTAGGGTGCTATGTTTTGGATTTAGGATGAGAATAATGTTGATAACACATTGATATTTTAATTGTTGCAGAGCAGTGCTTACACTAAGCCAAGGACTTTTCAGCTTCTCACTCTGTCCTGCCAGCGGGCAGGCTGGGGGTGCAGCAGGAGCTGGGAGGGGACAGACCCAGGACAGCTGACCCAAACTGGCCAAAGGGGTATTCCATACCATCAGACATCATGCTGAACAATTAATATGGGGGGGGGCTGGTCGAGGTGGGGGGACCAGCTGCTTGGGGGCATCGGTCAGTGGGTGGTGAACAATTGCACTGTGCACCACTTGTTTTGTACACATTAGTAGTAGTAGTACTATTATCATTTTTTTTTTCATGTCTTTTCTGTCCTAATAAACTGTTTTTATCTCAACCCACAGGCTTTCATTATTTTTTCCTGATTCTCTCCCCCATCCCAGAGAGCTCCCTCTGGGGGAGGGTGAGTGAATGGCTGTGTGGTGCTTAGCTGTCCACCAGGTTAAGCCACAACAGTATAGATATAGAATGAAATTGAAATTGCTATCAGACTTGAAACACAGATAGCTAATATCAAAAGTAAATTCAAAGAAATGATATCAGGGTTATTCTGTTAGGGTAATTTTTTTATTGAAGTTCAGTAACGAAGTTTTAAGGATTCAGACATCTGTAGATAGCAACCTGTGTCTCATTGTAATACAGGTAACTAACCATGATTTTAAGATTTTGTCAGAGTGCAAATAAGGGAATAATTATGTTGGTTACTTGGACTACTTCTAATCTTTTGCCCTTGCAAGTCCCTGAGTCTGCTGTAAATTCTGCTTAGTGCAACAAAATCAAATATATCGAGGCTGTGTGTAATAGTGACTCATACGGAAAATTGATGCTCATAGTCATTGATTATTCTTTCTCTAGTGGCTATCTTGTACTATTTCTTATGTTATCTTATACTAAGAACTACACCCAGGCTTACTGAAGAAAACTATTATTACTGACCAGGAAAAGAAAAGAGAGGTAATCATACAAAAGGTGTATCTGGTCTGCTGAAGCTTGAATCTACTGCAGAACTAATTCTCCCATATTTTCAGAGTAGAAAGCCAGTCCTTTCACACAGGGGTAGGGAAAGGAGGGTCAAATGAAAATTGTCAGTTGAAACCTAGTAGAATTTGAAAGGAACCTGTCTAGTTTCCATAGAAAGTATTTCTTACTTATACTAAAATTACACAGAGAAGAGCAAGGTGCTTAATACCTTGTTCACCTTAGTCTTTATTTGTAAGACTTGCCTACTGCACTCACAGGGTCCTGTTACCAGTTGGAAAGTATGGAGCAAGAAACATTTACCCTTTCTGAAGAAGGATCAGGTCCCGGGAACACTTAAATGAATTGGACATACATGAGCCCACAGGATCTGATGGGATGCACCCAAGAGCAATGAGGAAGCTAACCATTGTCATTACAAGGTCACACTGGATTACCTTTGAAAGATTAGTTTGAAGGGAACTGCAGGCTAGTCAGCCTTGTTGAAATCCCTGGGAAGGTGATAGTGGAAGTATTCCTGGAAGCTACTGCTAAAAATATAAAGGACAAGAATGAAATTGGAGTAGTCAGCATGAATTTTTGAAGGGGAAATATGCTTGATCAGACCAATAGCCCTCTTTGATGAAGTGACTAGCTCTGAGGACAGAAGGAGAGCATCTGATATTGTTTATCTTGATTTTAATAATGCTTTCAACATTGCCCCCAATAATATTCTCACAGACAAACTGATAAAGTACAGACTAGGACAGTGAGATGCACTGAAAACAGCCTGAACTGCCAGGCTCAGAGTTTCACAATCAGTGGCATAATATCCAGCTGGAAGCTAGTGGTATGCTTTAGGGGTCCACAGTGGGCAAATGCTGTTCAGCATTCTCATGAGAGACTTAGATATGAGCGAGAATGCACCCTCGAGAAGTTTGCAGATAATATACAACTGGGATATACCACTCGGCTGATACATCAGATGGGATACCTCTATTCAGTGCAACCTGAGAAGGTTGGAGAAGTGGGCCAAGGGGAACTTCATGAAGTCAACAAGGGGAAGTGCAAAGTCCTGCCCTTAGGAGGAGCAGTCCAATGTACCACTTCAAGCTAGGGGCCATCTGGCTGGAAAGCAGCTTTACAAAGGAGGACAAGGGGTGATACTAGACAATAAGTTGGCCAAGAACTAGCAATGTACCCTTGCAGCAAAGAAGGTCAGCTGCCTCCTAGGCTTCAACGAGAGTAATCTTGCCAGCAGATCAAGGGAAATGATCGTTCCCCTGTGCTCAGCTTTTGGTGAGACACATGGAGTTCCAGATGCAGTTCTGGGCTCTCTTGTGCAAGAAAGACATGGACATGTTGGAACAAGTCCAGAGAAGGACCACAATATTGATTAAGGGACTAGAACATCTATTATACAAAACATGTCTGAGAGAGATGGCACTGTGCAGCTTGGAGAAAGAAAGGCTGAGGGGGATCTTATCAATGTGTCAATATCTGACAGGGTGAGGTTAAGAAGACAAGAGTTTTGCTTTTAAACACTAGTTGTTTTTTTGTTTGTTTGTCTCTTTGGTTGGTTGGTTTGGTTTGGTTTGGTTTGGTTTGGTTTGGTTTAGTTTGGTTTTTAACTGACAGGGTGGTCTAATACAGGGTGCCCAGAGAGGTTTTGGAGTCTCCAACCTTGGAGGTACTCAAAATCCAACTAGATATGGCCCTGAGCAACCTTTGAGCAAAGGTTGGACCACATGATCACCAGTCTCCATTCATCCTCTACTATTCTGTGACTGTGATGCAACACTGCCCAAAGGTGTCCGTTTTAAACAAGACCATAACACTTGGTGGACCTGTACAGGCTTATATGAGGCTTTGATCCCAGCTAGAAAAACAGTTACAATCTAAACTTTACTGCATCTAAATTTTATAAAAAAGGTATTTCTCAGGAGGTTTTTAGAATGCAGAACAAGTGGTTCATAAATTCTCGGAAGGGATTAGCAAAATTATGTGGAAATTTCAGAGAAAAAATGCAACAGGTAGTAAGTACTGTGTAATGTTGTTTCTATTTCCTAGTGTTAGACACTAAGAACTGTTCAATATACGTTAGAAGACCATCATGTTCACTTTCTGTCTTCTTTGTTGAAGCTGACTGAGTGTTTTTCTTCCTTTCCTAGAGTGCCTCATTTAGAGTGTCTCGTTTCCCTGGTCTTATTAATCTTTACCAATGTTTCACAGTGTAGAAAGGCATTTAATACTCACTTATATGGCATATATATTCCTTTATTTTTAAAATTGACTTTTGTTTTCTCTGTATAAATATAATTCTTTTATATATGAAGCATAATGTATAATTGAGTCTATTCCTCCTTTCCTTCCCTACGCACACAGCATAGTCTTGCTTTGTGTGTTTGTGTGTGTGTTTGTTTGAAAGCCAAAATAATGTATTCATCTGAACAGCTGGGTAACTTTCATGATACATGCAAATCAGTTTAAAAAGTAACAAACCTCAGAAAAATGTGGCAAAAACCTACAATGGCTCAAATTGTAGATCTAATACAAACCCCTCATTGTTCAGAAAATTGTGTTCATTGCCTTTTAATTTTAGAAAATTCATTACAAAAACTTAAAAAAGAGATGTATTCTTTAGCATTATGGCATATTCAGGAATTCCATTTTTATCCTGTAACTCTATTCATTTGGGAACATGCAGTGAACCAGCAGTACAAGGTTCATTTCAAAAACTTGACAAAGTAGGACAATGTCCTACCAATGACAAAGAAAAAAAAAATAAAGAGGCATGTTTCCAGTTTTCTATTTACTTGTGTGCTTGTTTTTATAATACTGTAAAAAAATGTAAATTTGAGATGAGTGCTGGCCAGAAAAAAATAAAACCAAATGTACAAATAATGTATTTTAATGTTCAAAGCTCATTTTGCACATGGACAGATGCAAGATGTAAAGACTTTCTACTTGTTGAAAAACAAACATTATGACATTCAAAATTACATATACAGCAGTTTAGAACAGTGTTGAAGAAAATGGTGGATTTGAATTTCATACTCTTATTTTAGCATTGAAAATGATTCAGTTTTCCTGAGTTAATTCCAGCATAATTTATGGATTAAGGATTAAAATCCTGACAAATTAAAGAACTGAAACTAATCACACAGTGTCGTTGTTATTAAGTAAATATTTTACTGGACATACAAAGCAATTAGTTACCCTTGAAAACCTTGGTACTCTTCTCTAAAAAAATCCAGACACTACTAACCTTTCTATTTATCAAGTTCAGGCAAGACATCTTTGCCTCCTGTTTTCTTCTAAGTGTTCAGAAAGTAGTATGAAGAATTCTGAAGGAGAAATCAAGATAATCCAGTCTGAGTTCACCATCTGACCATATAGCCAGGAGTATAAGTTACATGCTGAGCTTAGTTTGACTTGTCTAATCATCTAGATGACTACACCTTACAAGTATGACACTGCTTATAAATATAATGAAATTTTATGGCTGTGTTCTCCTAACTAGCCTGTAAAAATACAACACATTATTATGACCAGTAAATAGTTGTGGTAATAATGAGAAAATTAACATCTTCAGGCCTTTTGAAATATTGTTAGTGCTTGGTTAAATAAATATGTGCTTTAATGTTTGAAAAAAAAATGGAAAGAATTATATTTATCAATGTCATTATGTTTCTACAAGGAGAAATTCAGCAGACATACAGGAATGAAGCAACAAGCTTCCCACATTTCGTTTAGCTTATTATAATGATAAGCTATAACTTCTTTAATTGTAACATTACCTGGTGATCCAGACAAAAGAAAGTGACAGAGTAGAACTGGAACATTAGTAGGAACTTGCTTACTAAAACTGAAATAACTAATTAAAAAGTAGGTTGTTTATTATCATTTACACCAAATGTTGTGTTTTATACAGTAAACCAGATTATTAAATATCATTCACCATGCAGGTTATGCTTGTGAATTTTATAACAAAATGCTACACAATTTAATTTGCAAAAGTGCAAAACTACACATTTTTTTTTCTTTTTAATCAGAAGTCACATAAACATCTTGAATTATATTACATTTCTGCATATTAACATAAATTTATCTTTATTAATAGGCTAGATGTAGCAGAAAACATAATATTTAGTTTTGATAGATGTATTAGAAGCATTTTCAAGAATTGTACCTGCAGCTGATTGCTCTTTTCATTGTTTTATGATTTTGTAATCATGTTTCCTGTAACCTCAGTGTGTCTGAAATGATTTTGATTTCCTACCACTTTTCATTTCTATGTAAAACTGGCAATCTGACTTTCACAGCTGCCAAAAACAGGTACAGGTTCTAACTCCATCAATCTTATTCTCAAGCAGATAGGCTTAACACTGACCTCATCAGCACTGATATCAGCACATCACAACTGCAGGGTCATACACTGCATGCATTTAGGAAATTATACTGACTTAACACTGCTGATCTCCCAGCTAAGGATTTATTTTATTTTATTTTATTTTTTTTTATTTATTTATTTATTTATTTATTTTGTTAGAGTTCAGGTCTCATACTGAGAGCTGTCATAGATTCAAATTTTCTGTGGAGTACAGTTGCATAACGTACACAAGCTCAGGCAAGTGGAAACAGCAGTGGGCTTTTTAAGCAAAATTCAAGACAGTGACAGAAATGTAATTGAATTTTTATGACTTACACTGTAGTTTAGTAATAATATAATTTTTTAAAGACCTGTTTTATGGAGGTTTCATTTAATAACCTTACCATCTTATACACTGTGGTAGCTGGCTTTTGCTTATTTCCCTTGTCTGATTCCTGAGGTGGGACACTTGGCTGGGACCCACTCCATCCAAGCTCAAACATTTCACTAAACCCAATGAGGAGCGTAGATGACCCCCAACTTCTGCCTTATCCACCTTCTTTAGTACCCAATGAAAGGATTTGTCATTTCTAGACAGTGATTCAAGTCTATGGAGGTATTGTTTTGTTGTCTTAGTTAGGCTAAGAAGGATCAAACATCACTGACTGAGCTATGGGAAAGATGGACCTTTGAAAATCAGACACTGGTGGGGGACTGTCTATATACTTATGTAGCATGTAATAGCAACTACATAATTAGTCAGAAGTAGAAACCTGATATAGATCTGTAAAACATTTTGGGTTGGAAAAGAATAATATTTTGTCAAGAATACTCTTAAGGTCAAAGTATTCCATTCCACTGTAATTACATATTTTCAATGGTATTACCTAAGCTCACACCTAAGGACTTTTTAAGTAGCAGTGCATGTTCAGTGACAAGGGAATTCATCTCACTTTACCTGTTGAAAAATAACCCCCTGAAGTCTAATCTATCCACCCTTTCCAGTCTGTGGAGAGACAGTTAGAGATGACAAGGCACCTTCCCAATCTTAATCACCTATCTCTGTATGAGATCAATTGCCTTTTGGAAATGTAAGTTTATCCCCAAGAAAGGAAGAATTTGATGAAGATATTCTTGGATAACTAGACTAGATTCAGAGTACTAACTTTTAGACACCTACATGAAGTGAGATGCACCCAACATCTGTTGGTAGCCTAAGAGCTCATAACTTCAGGGGGAATTTAAAAGCATTTAAAAGTAAGATTTGGGCTCCTGATATGTTGTTATCACAAGTTCATTGCTTCTATCCATCATTCTAGTTTGTGAATACCTTCCAGCAGTACTGAAATGAATGACATTGGTCATGTGCTTAGTGATCTTTCCCAAATTCTGGATTTCATTTTTAAACGTACTTAAATGCTCACTTTTTGTGTTTGTGAAATGCATCACAGGAGTGATGATGTTTGTCATTAGTTAGATTTGGTACCTCATTAAAATGTGATGCATTAAAGTTGGTGATCTTTTTTATTTTTATTTTTATGACAACAAGAATAAACAATGTATGTAGACATAAAATAGAAGAATATAATTAATAAACTAAGAATCAATTTATGAAGAGCAGTGCTGTTCTCAAAAAGACAGGGCTCAGACTGTTGAGATTTTTACCTAGGTGTTGTATAGGAGAATAAGACAATCCAGTGAAAAAAATATAAAAATAAAGAATAAAACATAAAAAAATAAAACAGGCTTTTTAAAAGGATTTTGTTATTCTTTCTATTTCAATTTATTTCTCATCAAACCATCATGAAAAATTTCAAAAAATGTTTTAGGTTTATATTCTATGTTTCAGTACTTGCCACTTCAAAGATATATTGTACAGAATAGTTCTTTGACTCATTTAGTAAAACTATGCCACCTACCCTTTGCTCTGGAGCAGGATCTGGATAATAAATTACTGTTGAGGTGGATTTTCTTTGCACGTATTAAGTGGCTGTCACATTTTTCTATAGCTAAATCATTCACAGTTCATCCTAGTAAGAAGAGAGGAGAAAATGTGTAGCTGAATCCCCTCTGCAAACAGGGACTATTGAGAGAATCTGTTGCTGTGAAGCAGAAGCAGCAGCCTGTGGCTGAGATTACGTTTGAAGGTCTGTATTACTGGGAGAGTGGAAGCCATGAACAGAGAGTGAAATCCTCATTTTGATGAAACAAACAATAAAAGTGCCGTTTATTTATGGTTAATATTACTCCATGGGAGTTTCAGTTCTCAAGCAGAAAATTCTCTGGCTCGACTAATATATACACACACACACACATATATATACACACCACTTTTATTTTCTGAAGAAATGTATTGAACCAGATTCACTGTGTCTTGAGACCTTTTGGACCAATGATTTGTTTCCCATTTTGAACATGTAATACACCAGGTACATGAAAATATCTGATTTATACAGCAACAACAAAAAAACCTCTTGGGTTTTCTGATTCTAGACTAACATAGGAATTTAGAAGCAAATAAGAGGATTTTTTTTTCCCAGAAAACCAAATTTATATTCTTAAAAGAAACAAAACAAAACACAAAACAACAACAAAACACATGAAAACAATGAAACTTTGGCCATATATCTTCAGCTTCATTAAGAGGGAAAAAAAAAAGTTTTGTGTCAATAAATATTAGCAATATACTTATGAAAGTAATTAAGAATTAATATAGTATTCGATTAATATGGAATTTGAGTTAACAGATAGAGGCATATATAGTTGATTGCTGAAGATGAATAAACCAGTCGATTGATTTTAATAAATGTCTGGGAGCCTCATGGAATATGATAGGATAATTGTCTATCTCCTTGGCTATGGAATATTAATAAATAAATATAAAGTCTTTCTGTTTCAAATCTGAAGAGAAAAAATTCACATGAATACTGGCAGTGGCTCCTGCTGATTTTTTGACACTACAGCATTTAGAGTTAAGCCAACCACCCTGCTGTTTTGCAGTGCAAACTGAATGGGAAAATTAAGGGTAAATTACCATCAGCATGCATGATATTGTAGGCAGTCTCAAAATCTGCTCCTGGATGCAAGATCAAAGCATTTTACTTTCAGCAGATGTAACAGGAGGCCATTATGAACACTTGTCTAATGAACCATGTCTAGCTCCATGAACCATATCCAATCATGCAGGTTTTGAAAATACTGTGCAGAAGAGTCAGCTACAAAGTTATACTCAAGATGGGATTTTTCCCCCTGTAATACTCTTTGCTATTTCTGGAATCTTCATCAGCTTAAACTTTGTAGAATTACTCCAACAATTTGTGTAAAGATTGCCAGATTTGAGTGTGAGGATGCAATACAACATATGTACTGCTGGTATTGTGGAGTTCTTTACCTGAAACACTGTGTTTCTGCTTCTGACTCTTCCCCAAGGAATGACATCTCCAATTTATCAAAGCCTTGCTGGGAATGTGGGAGTCACTGGCTCATCCCTAGATCACCTTTGGCTGAATGTTTCTGTTGTATGGAAGAAACATGTTGTATGTCTCCTTGTTTCTGTTTCTACCATAAGCACCTGTTAAAAACTCCCTTCTTTACAAAGTAGATAAAATAGATTTGAAATGTGTAGCTGTGCTTTCACAGAATGCATTTACACAGGCAACATCTACAAGAGTGTGTAGAGGGATTGTGCTGTCCGCTGAGGCAGTATAAGACATTTTTGATTTTTACCCCACCAGAGGGTAAAAAGTAAATCTTTTTTTTTTCTTTTTTTTTCTTTTTTTCTTTTCCTTCACTATGATATATGATCAAAGTTCCGAGTTAATTTCTCCAAACAGTTGAATAGGTGAGATTAGTTGTTCCAAAAAGGGGCCCACATTTGCACTCCTTGTACCAATTTCAGGTTCACTGCACACTGACAGGCCTAAATCTGCATGAGAATGTGGCCTTGGCAGCTTGCCACAGCCCATCATGGCCACACAGCTGTGGCATCATCTCAGCTCTGCAACCAGGGCTTTGTTCTGGGCTGGAAAATCCTTCCGTCCTGCTGAGCAGTGGCTCCACAGCAGCCCATGAGTATGCTCCAGCAGCCAAGCTCCCTCTGCAAATGATATCCTGCACCACTGAGTTCTCTGAAGGTCTGCGATCCGCAGGATGTGCAGCTATCTACCCGTGGCAACTGATTAAGTTTGAACATCAGGCTTGGCAAGCCTAGCTATTGCTGAGTGGCCCCACACCTAAATTATCTACTGTCAAATTCCAGTTCAGTTATGAGTGAAACTGCAAATGGGAGTCTATTAAAGTTTCACGTTTCTCCACTGAAGTGCCATCGATTAGAGAGGCTTTCAGAAGACACTGATTGCTGAATGTGGAGCTGTGTAATGCATTATCTTCTCCTCTCTGATAAAACCTTGTCTTTAGTCAAGTAAATGTTCATTTCTTGCAGTGAATTCTGAGGCCATACAACTGCAGTCTGTTGAACTCTTGGCAGAGATGAGTGTAAAGAGAGACAGATAGCTTCATCGCACGTTGAGTGATCTCAAGATAAAACTACCATTTTTAATAGATTTGTCACATGACAGATTTAATATGAAAAAATTTCAGTGTTATTTCACTATTATAGTTCTTTTGCTAGTTCTCTCTAACCTTCTGATGCATACCCTTTTATTTAGTCCTGCAAATGAGGATAGCGTTTCTGTGAGGAGACCCTCTTTCTTAAGCAGGAAAACATATGAGCCAAATGCATCTTAGGACTTCAGGAAAAGTCTCTTATGACTTTTGAAGTTTAGTAAATAGTTTTGTCTTATTTATTTATTTATTTACCTTTAACAACTATCTGGGACTTTTGAGATTATGGCAAATTATCCAGAATTAACATGTGTTTCGAAACCACTGGTGTTGTGTGAAGGATTAGAAGAGCAACAAGGAGCAATTATTTTATTATTATTATTATTATTTTATTATTATTATTTTTGCTGTGGTCAGATTTTGTGAAAAGAGGAAATGGAGAAAATGATGATTTTTATTAATAAGATTTTTTGTGTGTGTGTGTGAATTGCTCTTTTAGGATATAAACAAGTCTGTAATGCTAGAATATGTTATATATATATGTATATTTTGTATGTACACACACTAATATACATCGTTATATACATGTGTATGTATGCATATATATAAATTAAAGAGTAAGTGTATATAATATATGTGTATATCTGTGTCTGTGTACTGTATGTTGTATGTTTTTTCTTTTATGGCCTAAGTGTAAATGCATAACAAATTTATAATATATTCTGTTATGGTCCATGCATATATGTATATAAAGGTGTGGTTGTTTTCTTGGTGATTTTCCTGATGAATCAGAGGATTGTGTTTTTGAGAAATATAACTGGACAGAGATATTTTACTTTAAGTTCCAGTTATTTCATTCTTAAAATGATGATAAATACCCAGATATCAAATATACTCAACTTCAACTATGCGAGGGATTTGCTAGGATTGCCAAGAATTGCTTGCAGAAATAATAGGCTTTCATTATTAAAGGTAATAAAGGTGTTGCATTCTGCAGGGTGAAGACTGAGTAGGAAATAAATGTGATATTGACACCAAAATCCCTTTGTCCTCTACAACCTGTCTGTAGAAAAAAACTATACGGCCCCTTTGTACTATGTACTTTCTTTTCGTATTTGCATTCAGAATTTGGAACAGAAAATTGACATTATGTTAATTCCCAAGACATTTAAAAAGAAAACGAAATGCTTAATTATTTGTATGAGAAAGATGGTATTAAAGGATGTACTAAGTGAAGAATATTTGGAAAATCATAGCTTTATAATGTCTTGGGTGTCTTCCAGATATTTTTTTTAATGTTAACATCTTAAATTAAACAGCTCTCTATTAAATTTTAGATAAGACTGCCAGAACCTTTGACTTGGCTGTCCTTCACAGTTAGAGTTTCAGGAGTTTAATTTCTGTTTCCAAATGTGATATGACAGTTTGTGAACCTGTCTGTGCAGAACCTTCAATTTCTGTTTGATACTGGAGACACTCCATGACTTCATGTGTTAAGTCTGTAAAATATACCTTGTATGTGGGATTGATGTCCCTCTCTATCATCTTTTTACTTCCTTTTCTGTGTTGCAGTTTTAAAGACAGGTGATCAAAGGGCTGCTAAACACTGATGATCCTCTTTTCAGGTGGAAGCCCGTTTGGACAGAATGTTGACTCCTGTTCAGGACAAAGCTGTTATAACTCCAAACAAAGTAATAACTCCAGGGAGTTGGTAACTAAGCAACAGATCAACTGCTGAAAAGCTTTGATCTCCTAAAGATGCTCATTTGGGAACTTTCTGACAAGGAATTTTCTGAGGGCTGGTGAGTCTAGAAGGAGAATCTAGCAACAGATATCTTAAAGTCTGGCAGAAGACAGAAGTGAGGAGGTTTTTATGTTGTTGTTTCTTCTTGTTGTTGTCTTTGTGTGGTCAAATATATATATGGTATACTTTGGTATATATATGGTATATATATTGGTATATATATGGTGTACATATATATATGGTATACATTTTCAACATTCAACATACAACATTTTCAATTGTATGACCAAGTAAGGAAGAAACAAAGTATTTGGAGACACTGTAGATTGACCCCACTTCTCGAAAGAAGTCCATGCATAAACTCATGGCATTCTGGCAGAATCTGACTGATGTCTTATGGTTATAATTCTTGAAGGTTTGGAAGAAACTGAGACATTGAATGCATTCATTGTTTTTCTTTGCTCTCTATCTTCTCAGTTGAACTGCCTTAAAATAAACACTTAGTGCCATTTGAAACATGCTGGCATGTATGAGACATCTACATTGGCCTGGCATATATGACACAGGACCTAAAAGGCTATATCCTGCTTCTCCTTTTCTGGTATAACTACTAGAGATTTGATGGGAATTGCAAGGGTGTTTCAAAAGGGACCAAACACCTGTTTAAGCAACTAAAACCTGGCCTATATTTCATGGTCTAAATGAAGTAAAATTTGATCAGTGTGAACTACAGGATTCTTGTGAATATGCTTCTACTACTGTACAACCTTTGTTCTACCTCCTTGAGGAGAATACCAGCACACCAGTGTTCCTCAAAGGGATGGAGCTCAGTGGAACCTCAGTGGTTTGGTTCTGATTCAGGCACCTTGGTGCCTGAAGAGCAATGCTCATGTAAACCTAATGCATATATGTTAAATGATTTATTAAGCCTATTTTTCTCTGGCATCAAATTATATGGTAAATATACAGTTTGGGGGACTAAGCTCAGTTCTTACGTATTCACTTTTCTATTATGAATGTCCAAGCTACATTTTTATTCTTTATATGTTTTATTTGGTACTTGTTAGATTCATTATTTCTTTGTTTTTGCTAAAATATAACTTATTCTGCTCATGGTTTGCTAGCAAGCAGTGAACAAAACTGTCAAGTAAGATTTTAGACATGCAACGTAAAATGACTTCAGACTTCTATGTAATATCGCACAAGGGATGAGGAATATCTAAATAATGTAATAAAAAATAAAAGTAATACAAAAAAAAAAGAGGATATGAAATAACTCAAACTTCCATATAGAACAGAAAGAATAAATATGTGCATGTAGAAGATTCCAAGTTATAACATAAATCCCCAAATTGAACTTTTTTTTTCTTTTTTTTTCCCCAGAAATATCAATAGTCTGAAGGAGATATGGACTCTGGTCAAATTCCTCCTTCCCTGTATATTTATGCTATCACAACTGTAATAGATGCACTATTTAAAGCTTGTAAATTGAAGGTGTAGTAATCACTTCAATACCTCAGGACGAGCTTTGAAAGCTAGGGAGGGAAAATTTGGAAATACAGGACTAAAGGACTCTTCATGATTGCAATAATAATTAACTTTTAAGAACTGGAAAGATCAGGAAAGTTGCCACTATAATTCACTGAATACTCGAGAAAAAATGCTTCAAAATATGTCAGAAGGACATACTTTAATGAACACTAGATGTATGTCAATGTATAATTCAAATAGATATTCCTTGAAACAGTAAGTTCTATAGCATAGCCCTATACAGAATGTGAATAAGGGATTGTTAAATTGATGTACTTTTACCACATCTGAAATATCATATTACTTGTTTGTAATTTAATAAATATAGGATAATAT